>NC_074665.1:35671486-36020653 GCF_029448725.1 Salvelinus fontinalis
ACTACCCTTCTATATTGCACACCCTTTAGTTTGTACATTTTCCATCTCACATGTTTTTACATGAATTTTTCCAAATGTAAAATTTCAATAGCTCCTTGGTCATGTGACCTAGAGACTTCAAACAAGGTTCAGAATGTCCACTCCACATTGCACATCCTTTAGTTAGTCAATTTTCTTCTCACAAGATTTTACATGAATTTTTCAAAATGTAGAATTTCAATAGCTCCTTGGTCATGTGACCTACTGACTTCAAACATGGTGCAGAATGTACTCTTCTATATTGTGTACTGTAAAATCACGTGGTTTAATGTACATGTTTCATAGTTTTAAACTTCAATAGCTCCTTGGTCATGTCAATTACACACCTAAGAAGCGTGCAGTGCATATACACCCATATTGCATAACCTAGTTATGTCTCTTCTATATTGTTGTACATTAATATTAGTTTGACAATTAGGGGGTTCAGTCCAGTGTTTACCCGTTTCTGTAATATTTATCTATAATTATTGGTAGTTCTAAGTACTTATTTTCCCTGTTTTTTTATTTTTCCACAGTATTTAGCAGCGGTACAAAATAGGAGAGAGACAGATAATATCTCCTTTCGTTGTTAATATCAACCATAAAGGAAAAGGGCAAAGTATGAGAGTCATGCTATTAATTGTCCAAAGCAGGGATGGAGAGTTAGATGAGGTAGGCTGCAGTGGGTTTGCTGGTCAATACATATACTGAACATGTAACCACAGTGATGGTGGCCAGTAAATCAATTAATAAAAATGGAATATTGACAAATTAAACAGAAATTGTAGACCTTTAATCTTTTCCAACATGTCAACAGACACTTAACTTCAAATAAGTATGAAACATTAACTTTTAACTTTCTCTTTATCCCTGGTTGATGTACATTTCAGAGCCTCTTCGGTGTGGATGGGGTATAGCATACATTTTCAACAACAAAGACTGCACTTCCAGTTTCTGTTCTTTACTCTGTTGAACAATTTTGTCTTCATTCCTAGTTACAGCACATGGAGCCACCGTTGGCATGCCAAAACATTCAATCTAAAACAAAACAAAGTGTAACACGTTATAAGTAATATCAAATATCAATGTAGAATGAAGAATTAGCCATCCATTGTGTTATATCATAAATTGTCTTACATGCCGCCACTGTTGTCAAAAGATTATAAACATGTTAAATAAAGTTACTTACCCAGTCAGTCTTTGGGCCACATCCAGGTTCTTTATCAGTGGCACACATGAAGCAGTTGTTGGCTTTGTTGAACTCTGAAATCATAGGCATGAACTGAACATATGGCTGTCTGACACAACTACATAAAAATAATGAATTTACTTTGAATTAAATGACATTACATACCAGACATTTTTAGTATATCCTCAGCCATTTCTTTTCGCAGTTGCTCCATGTGGTTTTTGAAGGTTCCATATCAATTTGGGAGGGGATGTTGGGGAAGTTCTGTGCAACTGCCTTGGCCATCTACACCAAAAAATACAATTGAGTTTTTGACCTAATTGTCACATAACAGCTAACCATTCATTATTGAAAATATGACTATCAAACCTGCATTACAAAGACCTTGCAGCTGAAGGTGTCCTGCTGCATGGTGTGAGTTATTTTCCGTCCATTCCACTTTATGTCCACCCAGTCGTCTTTTCCATGGCAGGATCTTCTCATTTTGAAGTATTTTCTTTTTAATGTAAACATAATGGAATTCTGATTAGTTATAGGCAAATGAATACACGAGCCAAATTTGTATGCTGTTTTCCTTGTCACTTTAAACTAGTAGTAATTTAGTAGTAGAGGTAATTTCCTTTATGCCCCATTCTACACACACACAGCCTAAATTATAGGCACTGAACCATTTACAGGACAATAATAAAAGTAGCATATAGGATCCAACCCTATCAGAGTGGATAAATGTAGAGCGTTTGTAGATAAGAAAAAAATATTAAGTGACCGTTTCATCAGTACGTGCTTAAAAAAAGGTCATATCACAAAGATCACAGATGACAGTGCCCACCAAATCTATGACAATAGAGAATGAGTTGAATGAATATTCCATGTACCAACACTACATGTAGGACAGACATTCCCACATACAGTTTTTATTTATTTTATTTTTTATTTCACCTTTATTCATCCAGGTAAGCCAGTTCTCATCCAGTTCTCATTTACAACTGCGACCTGGCCAAGATAAAGCAAAGCAGTGTGACACAAACAACAACACACAGTTACACATGGAATAAACAAATGTACAGTCAATAACACAATAGAAAAGTCTATATACAGTGTGTGCAAATGAAGTAAGATTAGTGAGGTAAGGCAATAAATAGGCCGTAGTGGCGAAATAATTACAATTAAGCAAATAAACACGAGTGATAGATGTGCAGAAGATGAATGTGCAAGTAGAGATACTGCGGTGCAAAGGAGCAAAAATATAAATGGCAATATGAGGATGTGGTAGTTGGATGTGCTATTTACAGATGGGCTATGTACTGTTTGGGCACAGACCTGGATTGCATGTACCTGTACATAGCTCATCTGTAAATAGCCCATCCAATCTACCTCATCCCCATACTGTATTTATTTATTTATCTTGCTCTTTTGCACTCCAGTATCTCTACTTAAACATTCATCTTCTGCACATTCTACCACTCCAGTGTTTAATTGCTATATTGTAATTACTTCGCCACCACGGCCTATTTATTGCCTTACCTGTCTTATCCTACCACATTTGCACATACTCTATATACATTTTTCTACTGTATTATTGATTTTATGTTTGTTTATTCCATGTGTAACTCTGTTGTTGTATGTGTCGAACTACTTTGCTTTCTTGGCCAGTTCGCAGTTGCAAATGAGAACTTGTCCTCAAATAGCCTACCTGGTTAAATAAAGGTGAAATAAATAAATAAAATAAAGTTATTTCTTGGGGAAAATGTATACACATACATAGAGGCATTTTTCAAGCTATGATTTTACCACTCAGAATCCAGAATGGATATGACAATGTGGCCAGCACAGGATGTAATACACCCTTACAACAATCTACATTTTGATCTTCTTGACATCTTATCTGGTTAACTTATACTATGTGTCAAGAAAAGAGCCCCAATTAGGGGTTAGTGTACTCCAGTAAAAAAGGGCTGATTTAGATTAAAAACTATTGCCCTGTGTTCATAGGGGCATGAGAGACTCGTCACTGGTAGAATTGAGTTTGCACTTTATTGGCCAAAACACCCACAGACCCACAAGGTTGAGGTTACTCTTGGACAGTAATTAGTATTTTTTTTGTTTTTGTTGCATTGATGCATTGTGTCTTCTAACTGTACAATAATAGGATCCAAAGTGTTAGGAAAGATTTGTTCCCATAAATACAAAGGAGGATGTCTCTCCTCATACCTCTGGCACTTTAGTCAGACTGCCAGACTATGCACCACAGAGCCAATCAGGAGAGAATACCTACAGGTCAACTGTGCCAATTGAAAGTCAAGGGGTATGTCTGTGCCTTTTGGATTACTCTCTCTTTCCATAGAAGCCCTGTGGTTCAAGTAGAGAGCTACCCTTCCCCTTTCAGTCTGCTCTGCACATGTCTGAAAGTGACAGAGCCAGCAGCCAAGAGTTTTTCACAGTATGTCATAAAAAATTATTACACTTATGAATGTATGTAGAATGCTAATATGTATTAGATCCAGTACAATGGAATAACTAAGACCTGAATTTGAATGCAGCGTGTTCCGATTCCTCCTTCTCTTTCTGTCCAGCAGGGTCAACCAAAAACACTTGGCCTGATGGTTCATGCAGATACTGGGGAAGCAATATAGAAATGTATTGATCCCTTAAATGATTTTACTATTAAATGACCCATATCACAACCCTCATACCTCTTCACAAAAATGTACCTAAATCGATTTTGGAAAAAGGATTTTTCTCACAAAAGATGTAGGAATTTATTTTTACAGTTAGAAATAGTAGGCCATGCATCAAATCATTATTTTCATCAGAAAAACCAACCCTCAAATGCACTATTGCATTTTGTAAGTTGTCTGCAGGTGGCTTGTTGTGAATGCACTCAAATGTCAAGTCATTATCAGGTTATGGAAACTGCGTTCTAATACTCAACGTAGAAGGATTTGTCTTAATGTACAGAATATGAAAGTGATTCTATGAAAATGATTGTTTCACCTTATCAAGCTCACTCTGACTGACAAATCACTGCCTATTACTGTGATTAAAAAGAGCATATGAAACATTGTTTTTCATGAGGCCTACCTGTGCGCCTTCCTTTAAACACCTCTGTTCTAACACCTCTCCTGTCCTTTATTCCATACCACATACAGCCATTTGTGGATCTTTTCAGTGTCCATGTGAAAGATAGTTATTGCGAGTCTGGAACATTTGTGAAATGCACCCATGTGAAATGAAGGCTTGCAAAGCTTACATATTTAAGTCTAATAGCATGATATGAAAGTAGACAAACATCAGAGTGTGCTATATGAAGGTATAGTCAGTGGACATTCTGACCCTTGTTTGAAGTCACTAGGTCACATGACCAAGGAGCAATTAAAAATCTAAATTTAGAAAAATGTATGTAAAATCTTGTGAGGAATGGACAAGCTAAAGGGTGTGCAATATAGAAGGGTAGTAAGTGGGCATTCTGGACCTTGTTTGAGTCAAGTAGGTCACATGAGCTATTGAAATTTGAATGTAAAAAAAGTTTGTACTTTGTTTACGCTCCCTAACTAATTCAACTATGAATACAAAATGCTGCTCACATTTCCACATGTTTATTAGCTTTGGAAAGCAAATTAATGTCGAAATCGTGAAAATAAGACCGGTGCAATGTTGTGTGCAATTTTTCCAACATAATGACACTGGAGTCTGTGGCAAAAGAGGTTTGAGGTTTGAAAGGGCAAATATCCGTCGAATATCCAACTTGAAACTGTCTACCTCGGTCACTGGCAGATGGTTTAATAAAGGAGGGGTGGGCCGTAGCAATCCGCTTTAGTTTACGAGATGGATCGAGCACTGTAGCGGGAGGAGCTGGTTGTTACATATTGTGTATATTTATTTCATTTGAAGATATTTCCGTTTGTTGGCAATGTCAATTCTTGCATTTTTTTTTCTTCTAAATACTTACTTTTATGTTGGCTAGCTGGAGGAGAAGGGTGCAACTGTGAACCGTAATTAGAGGAGTTCCTGCATGTGGGCATTCCTGCATCTGGAGGAACCCCTTTTTTATACTTACATTGGTCCATTTTTAAGCTAGGATTCCGGTACACAGGTGGGGGCGCTTTCGTACAGTAGGTGGCAGTAATACACCATAACGTTGGATGCCATCGGCTGATAAACCCCACAGAAGAGATTAGGCATGGGTCCCCAGATTCTCAAAAAGTTCTACAGCTGCACTATCGGGAGCATCCTGACCGGTTGCATCACCGCCTGGTATGGCAACTGCTCGCCATCTGACCAAAAGCGCTACAGAGGGTAGTGCGTATGGCCCAGTACATCACTTGGGCAAAGCTTCCTGCCATCCAGGACCTATATACTAGGCGGTGTCAGATGAAAGCCCAAAAAATTGTCAAAGTCTCCAGTCACCCAAGTCATAGACTTTTTTCTCTGCTACCTCACAGAAAGTGGTACCAAAGTGCCGAGTCGTGGACCAAAAGGCTCCTTATCAGCTTCTAAGACTGCTGATCAATTAATCACCCCCCCCATTTGTTTTTACACTGCTGCTACTCGCTGTTTAGTTTATTATCTATGCATAGTCACTTTACCCCTACCTAAATGAACAAATTACCTCGACTAACCTGTAACCCCGCACATTGACTCGGCACCGGTACACCCTGTATATAGCCTCGTTGTTTTCTTATTACTTTTATAATTTTTTGCTTTAGTTTATTTGGTAAATATTTATAAAACTCAGATAATAATTTTCTTTGCCTTTTGACCAATATTTTAATCGCATAGCCACTGTTTCAAAACCGCCATAAAAAGGCCAGACTACGCTTTGCATCTGCGCATGGGAACAAAGATCGTATTTTTTATTTTTTTTTAGAAATGTCCTCTGGTCTAATGAAACAAAAATGGCCATAAAGACCATCGTTATGTTTGGAGGAAAAAGGGTGATGCTTGCCAGCCGAAGAACACCATCCCAGCCGTGAAGCACGTGCACTTCACAAAATAGATGGCATCATGATGGAGGAAAAGGATGTGGATATATTGAAGCAACATCTCAAGACATCAGTCAGGAGGTTAAAGCTTGGTTTCAAATGGGTCTTCCAAATGGACAATGACTCAAGCATACTTCCCAAGTTGTGGCAAAATGGCTTAAGGACAACAAAGTCACGGTATTGGAGTGGCCAACACAAAGCCCTGACCTCAATCCTATAGACAATTTGTGGGAAGAACTGAAGAAGCGTGTGCGAGCAAGGAGGCCTACAAACCTGACTCAGTTACACCAGCTCTCTCAGGAGGAAAGGCCAAAATTCACCCAACTTATTGTGGGAAGCTTGTGGAAGGCTAACCGAAACGTATGACCCAAGTTAAGCAATTTCAAGGCAATGCTACCAAATACTAATTGAGTGTATGTAAACTTCTGACCCACTGGGAATGTGATGAAAGATATCAAATCTGTAATAAATCATTCTCTACTATTATTCGGACATTTCACATTCTTAAAATTTAGTGGTGATCCTAGCTGACCTAAAACTGGGATTTTTTACTAGGATTAAATGTCAGAAATTGTGGAACAGAGTTTAAATGTATTTGGCTATGGTGTATGACTTCTGACTTCAACTGTAGATGCCTTCAATCTCACACAAATTATCAAAGAACCTACCAGGTACAACTCTAAATCCGTAAACACGGGCACCCTCATAGATATCCTCCTGACCAACCTCTAAATACACTTCTGCTGTCTTCAACCAGGATCTCAGCGATTGTTGCCCTGGGTCCGCGGTCAAACGACAACCCCTCATCACTGTCAAATGCTCCCTAAAACACTTCAGCGAGCAGGCCTTTCTAATCTCCCTGGCCCAGGTATCCTGGAAGGATATTGACCTCATTCCGTCAGTAGAGGATGCCTGGCTATTCTTTAAAAGTGCTTTCCTCACCATCTTAAATAAGCATGCCCCATTCAAAAAAGAACTAAGAACAGATATAGCCCTTGACTTTGGTGATGTCATTTACAAAATAACCTCCAACGCTACACAGGAAACTGGATGTAAAACTGACCATCCTACCGATCCTTGACTTCGGTGATGTCACTTACAAAATAACCTCCAACACTACACAGCAAACTGGATGTAGTCTATCACAGTGCCATCCATTTTGTCACCAAAGCACCATATACTACATTTTGTCACCAAAGCACCATATTCTACCCATATATATATATGGGTAGACCATATGCTGCCTTGTGAGACCATATGCTGGTGCGGTTGGCCCTGGGTTCCTCCTAATGCAAGACAATGCTAGACCTCATGTGGCTGGAGTGTGTCCGCAGTTCCTGCAAGAGGAAGGCATTGATGCTATGGACTGACCCACCCGTTCCCCAGAGCTGAATCCAATTGAGCACATCTGGGACATCATGTCTCGCTCCATCCACCAACGCCACGTTGCACCACAGACTGTCCAGGAGTTGGCGGATGCTTTAGTCCAGGTCTGGGAGGAGATCCCTCAGGAGACCATCCGCCACCTCATCAGGAGCACGCCCAGGCGTTGTAGAGAGGTCATACAGGCACGTGGAGGCCACACACACTACTGAGCCTCATTTTGACTTGTTTTAAGGACATTACATCAAAGTTGGATCAGCCTGTAGTGTGGTTTTCCACTTTAATTTTGAGTGTGACTCCAAATCCAGACCTCCGTGTGTTGATAAATTTGATTTCCTTTGATAGTTTTTGTGTGATTTTGTTGTCAGCACATTCAGCTATGTAAAGAAAAAAGTATTTAATAATAATAATAATAATAATAATAATAATAATAATAATGACAATTACAACAATACTGAATGAACACTTATTTTAACTTAATATAATACATCAATAAAATGAATTTAGTCTCAAATAAATAATGAAACATGTTCAATTTGGTTTAAATAATGCAAAAACACTGTTGGAGAAGAAAGTAAAAGTGCAATATGTGCCATGTAAAAAAGCTAACGTTTAAGTTCCTTGCTCAGAACATATGAAAGCTGGTGGTTCCTTTAAACATGAGTCTTCAATATTCCCAGGTAAGAAGTTTTAGGTTGTAGTTATTATAGGACTATTTCTCTCTATACCATTTGTATTTCATATACATTTGACTATTGGATGTTCTAATAGGTTGAAGCATAGCAAAGAGCTGCTGGCAAATGCAGGAAAGTGCTGTTTGAATGAATGCTTACGAGCCTGCTGCTGCCTACCACCGCTCAGTCAGACTGCTCTATCAAATCATAGACTTAATTATAATACACTGCTCCAAAAAATAAAGGGAACACTTAAAGAAAAAATATACACTGCTCAAAAAAATAAAGGGAACACTTAAACAACACGATGTAACTCCAAGTCAATCACACTTCTGTGAAATCAAACTGTCCACTTAGGAAGCAACGCTGATTGACAATAAATTTCACATGCTGTTGTGCAAATGGAATAGACAACAGGTGGAAATTATAGGCAATTAGCAAGACACCCCCAATAAAGGAGTGGTTCTGCAGGTGGTGACCACAGATCACTTCTCAGTTCCTATGCTTCCTGGCTGATGTTTTGGTCACTTTTGAATGCTGGCGGTGCTCTCACTCTAGTTGTAGCATGAGACGGAGTCTACAACCCACACAAGTGGCTCAGGTAGTGCAGCTCATCCAGGATGGCACATCAATGCGAGCTGTGGCAAGAAGGTTTGCTGTGTCTGTCAGCGTAGTGTCCAGAGCATGGAGGCGCTACCAGGAGACAGGCCAGTACATCAGGAGACGTGGAGGAGGCCGTAGGAGGGCAACAACCCAGCAGCAGGACCGCTACCTCTGCCTTTGTGCAAGGAGGAGCAGGTGGAGCACTGCCAGAGCCCTGCAAAATGACCTCCAGCAGGCCACAAATGTGCATGTGTCTGCGCAAACGGTCAGAAAGACTCCATGAGGGTGGTATGAGGGCCCGACGTCCACAGGTGGGGGTTGCGCTTACAGCCCAACACCGTGCAGGACGTTTGGCATTTGCCAGAGAACACCAAGATTGGCAAATTCGCCACTGGCGCCCTGTGCTCTTCACAGATGAAAGCAGGTTCACACTGAGCACATGTGACAGTCTGGAGATGCCGTGGAGAACGTTCTGCTGCCTGCAACATCCTCCAGCATGACCGGTTTGGCGGTGGGTCAGTCGGGGGTGGCATTTCTTTGGGGGGCCGCACAGCCCTCCATGTGCTCGCCAGAGGTAGCCTGTCTGCCATTAGGTACCGAGATGAGATCCTCAGACCCCTTGTGAGACCATATGCTGGTGCGGTTGGCCCTGGGTTCCTCCTAATGCAAGACAATGCTAGACCTCATGTCGCTGGAGTGTGTCCGCAGTTCCTGCAAGAGGAAGGCATTGATGCTATGGACTGACCCACCTGTTCCCCAGAGCTGAATCCAATTGAGCACATCTGGGACATCATGTCTCGCTCCATCCACCAACGCCACGTTGCACCACAGACTGTCCAGGAGTTGGCGGATGCTTTAGTCCAGGTCTGGGAGGAGATCCCTCAGGAGACCATCCGCCACCTCATCACGAGCATGCCCAGGCGTTGTAGGGAGGTCATACAGGCACGTGGAGGCCACACACACTACTGAGCCTCATTTTGACTTGTTTTAAGGACATTACATCAAAGTTGGATCAGCCTGTAGTGTGGTTTTCCACTTTAATTTTGAGTGTGACTCCAAATCCAGACCTCCGTGTGTTGATAAATTTGATTTCCTTTGATAATTTTTGTGTGATTTTGTTGTCAGCACATTCAACTATGTAAAGAAAAAATTATTTAATAAGAATATTTCATTCATTCAGATCTAGGATGTGTTATTTTAGTGTTCCCTTTATTTTTTTGAGCAGTGTATAACACAAAGAAATACGAGCCTTTGTTTCCGAATTTGACCATATTAATGACCTATCATTTCGAAAACAAAACGTTTATTCTTTCAGTGAAATACGGAAGCGTTCCATATTTTATCGAACGAGTGGCATCCCTATGTCTAAATATTGCTGTTACATTGCACAACCTTCAATGTTATGTCATAATTATGTACAATTCTGGCAAATTAATCACGGTCTTTGTTAGGAAGAAATGGTCTTTCCACAGTTCGCAACGAGCCAGGCGGCCCAAACTGCTGCATAAACCCTGACTGCTTGCACAGAACGCAAGAGAAGTGACACAATTTCCCTAGTTAAAAGAAATGTTAACTAAATATGCAGGTTTAAAAATATATACTTGTGTATTGATTTTAAGAAAGGCATTGATGTTTATGGTTAGGTACACATTGGTGCAACGATAGTGCTTTTTTCACGAATGCGCTTGTTAAATCACCCGTTTGGGCGAAGTAGGCTGTGATTCAATGATAAATTAACAGGTACCGCATTGATTTTATGCAACGCAGGACAAGCTAGTTAAATTAGTAATATCATCAACCATGTGTAGTTAACTAGTGATTATGTCAAGATTGATTTTTATTTTATAAGATAAGTTGAATGCTAGCTAGCACCTTACCTTGGCTCCTTGCTGCACTCGCATAACTGGTAGTCAGCCTGCCACGCAGTCTCCTCGTGGAGTGCAATGTAATCGGCCATAAAAAAAAATTATTTTATTTTTATTTTACCGTTATTATAATCGGTGTCCAAAAATTACCGATTGTTATGAAAAACTTGAAATCGGCCCTAATTAATCGGCCATTCCGATCTACTTGGTAGTGTGTATTGGTGCTTGACCAATTGGCGAAAGCCAACATCCCCCGCGACAGAACGGTTGATTGTCATGGGCAATGAATTCCATTATCTTGGCTTCAATGGATTTCGCCTTTGAGTTGTCTCGCTGAAATGTTCTTACTCTTTCAAATGACTGCTCGATCCACACAGCAGACATTGTGGGCTGGGTTAGGAATGCTGTTTTGCATGAGTAGCGCAAAAATGTACGTGCCGTCATTACATCATGTACCTACGTATAGGTGTGCCCGGTAGCTTTGACATCGGTTTTTAACATCGGCGTTAAACTAGACATCGGGCCGATATCGATGTTGGCATTTTTAGCTAATATCGGCCTATTCCGATATGTTCACCAATATATTGTGCAACCATAATGTGGACACCCCTTCAAATTAGTGGATTCAGCTATTTCAGCCACACCTGTTGCTGACAGGTGTAAAATTGAGCACACAGCAATGCAATCTCCATAGACAAACATTGGCTGTAGAATGGCCTTACTGAAGACCTCAGTGACTTTCATCGGTGCAGTCATAGGATGCCACCTTTTCAACAAGTCAGTTGCTGCCCTGGTAAAATTGCTGCCCTGGTAAACTGTAAGTGTTGTTATTGTGAAGTGGAAACTTCTAGGAGCAACAACGGCTCGGCCACGAAGTGGTAGGTCACACAAGGTCACAGAACTAGACCGCCGAGTGCTGAGACACGTAGCGTGTAAAAAATCTTCTGTCCTTGGTTGCAACACTTACTACCAAGTTCCAAACTGCCTTTTGAAGTAACGTCAGCACAATAACTGTTCATTGGGAGCTTCATGAGGTGGGTTTCCATGGGCGAGCAGCCACACACAAGCCTACGATTGCCATGCTAAATGCCAAGCGTTAGCTGGAGTAGTGTAAAGCTCACCGTCATTGGACTCTGGAGTGATGAATCGCACCTCGCCATTTGGCAGTCTGACGGAAGAATCTGGGCTTGGCTGTTGCCAGGAGAACTTGTAGAAATTGTAGAAAATATAAAGTGCAAAAAATAATAAAATATAACACTGAGCTTTGGCTCTGCTGCCTGGTAATTAGTCCAGTCCTCACAATATTATACAATTAGCTTTGTCTATACAATGTAAACATAAGCCTATAGGCTATGGCCGCAGTCTAATGTCTTAAAATAGTAAAATAAAACCTATACAGCTGTATGATTAACTTTTGTTCCCTCTACAGCCTGGGCATTTTCAGCATGGGCACCAGTCTATCTGGACTGTCTGGAAGAAATTGAGAAAATATGTCACGTAGTTAGTTAAGCAGTCATTTACACAAATGCACGTGTGCCATACAATCTTAAATGTTACAAAGTGTGTAAATATTTGAATGTTTGAATTAAAATCTTACCATCAAAATATTCTTCTTCTGCACATTCTTGAGGCAAAATCACCAATGATGTCATCGTATGATGTGTTTCCCCACGTCATGATTTATGCTCATGATGGCCAGACCACTCACACGTTCCTGTAACATGGAATACTTCAGGTAAATTTTGATGAGCTTTAATTTTGAAAAGCTCCTGTCTGCCGATGTTACTGGTAGGGTGACTGCAATTCTTAGATTTATCCAAAGGTTAGGATAGAGTTTCTCCAGGTTTTTCTTACAGAGAAAGGAAAGCAGCTCAAAGGCAGTCATTTTATCTGATGGCAGATCAGGTCAATTCTGACTCGTGTGCCAGATCCATTCCACTAATGTCAGTAATCTTTGAAGGTTAAGAGTGTTTTCAATTTCCATGCAGTGAGCCTTTAAAGATTCACTGGACATCTGAGAGGCAGTGCTGAAGTTCAGCAGCACTCCATATTTGGTTGTCACCTAGTTGAGTGTTTCGAATCTCTCATCCATAGACGTCACAGCAGAGTCAACCACAATGTTGAAGTAGTTGACTTCAAGGTTTTTCAGTTCATCAGTCACTGGTTTATCAGGAGCCTCATAGCTGAAAAGCCTCTTGCTGTTTCTCACTCTTCTCTTTCAGAACAGCCTCCACATTAATTTCTTCACAAATGCTTTTGGCTCCTGTCTGGGCCTCAGAGAATCCAGTTTCCCGGTATGTAGTGAGGGAGGCCTTTGCATTTGAGATTAAATTCACTGCAATATCTAACTGCATTGAGGTGGATTGGAGGAGCTTGTTCACCTTGTTTGTCATTGTCAGTATCTCTCACCATACGACACAGCAAATCAAGAAGCAGTAGGACCCAACTTCCTCTGCAAGTGCTTGTGCTTCCACTTTGGCCACAGGATCGTTGATCGTCTGTCTGGCTTCCAGTAATGCCTCCCGAACCTCAGAAGCCTGATCTCTGATTGCATGAACACTTTGGAGCCTACTATCCCATCTTGTTACTCCATGACTTCACATGTTTCTTCAAAACACATCTCTGTGTGCCAGCTGAAAATTAAGTGCTTTTGAGCTTTTGCAAATGCCCAAAAAACCCAACTGCATCTTTTGAAGATTTGGCAGCATCTGAAATGACAAGGTTTAGAGTATGGGCTCCACATGGGGCGAACACGGCTCTGGGATTTTTTTGAGCAGTCTGGCTTGTACTCCTTTGTGCTTGCCCTTCATGATGGCCCCATTATCATAAACTTGCCCTCTGCAATCTTCAAATGGAATCCTCAGCTCGTTCAGCTTATCTAAAATGACAGTGGACAGATTCAAGCCTGTTGTAACCTCAACATTCACAAAGCCGAGGAAGTGCTCCTTGATCTTTGACTTTCCCTTTAAAGCCACTCTTTTCAGAATAATGGACATTTTGCTCCAGATGACTAATGTCAGGTGTACAGTCCAAGATTATGGAGAAGTACTTTGAGTCTCTTACTTGAGTCACTATTGCTTCCAGAATCTTGTCACTCACAATCTATCAGCTCATCCCGTGTGCGCTTCCCAAGGTAATGAGCATGTGTGTCTCCATCTTTAATTGAATAATATCCATGGATGATTTTCCATAACGGGGTCAAATTTTGCCAGTAATTCAACCTCTTTTAGGAAGTTGCCATTATCTGTCTGGAAGAGTTTGTCTGATGTACCTCTGAATGCTAGGTTTCTTTCAGCCAGAGACTGAGTGATACTTATGAAACGTGTAAGGACATCCCGCTATCTCTTTCTTTCAGCCTCCAAAATTGTCATTTGTATCTGGTCAAGAGTCTTAGTCTTAGACTTAGGCGCAGATCAAGTTCTCTCCACTTAATCATATTGTTTGTGTGTTCAGGACTACCCTTATGGAGTTTCAGAATGGTCTTGATATCTGACCAGTCCATTCATGCCTTCATTATTTTGTAATCTTTTGTAGAAAAGAGCTTGCAGCAAAAACGATACACAGAGTTGTTTTTGAGTATGAAAGCCGGCTTCTGGTAATCTTTTCCCCATTTGACAGCTGTCTCTGTAATAAGCCTGAATGGAAACCTCTTCTATACTTGTCTTTAGGGTAAGAAAAATTCAGTCCTGGTTTGAATGGACCTCTGCGCACTAACTCGGTCCTCATAAAAGTCTGTTAAGACTGGGGGCCAATCTGCTGGGGCATTTGGTGGAGCAGCAACTGTTCTATAATGGTCTGAGCTGCTTGTATCTTATGCTGGCTGTACACCTCTGGTTGTGCTAGTACTGGATGAGGCTGCCTGTACTTCACCTGGGTCTGTGTTAGTACTTGCTGAAGACTGCTGTATTGGGTCTGTGTTAGTATTTTCTGAAGCCAGCTGTACTGGGTCTGCGTTAGTACTGTACTTGCTGAAGCTGCCAGTACTAGGTCTGTGTTAGTATTTGCTGAAGCCGGCTGTACTGGGTCTTTGTTAGTACTGGCTGAAGCTGGATGTGGATTACCGGAGTCTGTGCTTGTACTGGCTGATGATACAGCATCTACTCTACTGACAAACGTAAGCATAGCACCTGTAAATTATAGATAACAATACTATTATACATTTTATAAGCTGTATCAGGTCCATTCTAACTGGCTCCCCCAGATTTCCTTTTATACATTTTCAAATATAAATACTATTTATACTATGGCTTGGCTGAATACTTGATGGTTATTATTTACTGAGAGATGTGCATCCATATTGCCCAGTATGCCTAGCTAAACAAACATTTTTAATTCAATATATAAATCACTAGTCAATACCAATCCATTGCTTTCCATCTTGCATTAGTCCAGAGTTGTAACTAAACCTTGACTGAGAGACTAGATAATCATTGCCTTGTTTTAAAATTCTGTGCACCTATGAGGAGTGCCATCACGCCCATATATTGTCTGGACTGGTCCACACAGAGGTTACTGCTGGAAAACGTGAGTTTCATTTCATGAACGCATGTTCACACATGATGCGGTTATCTTTTCCGAGCTGCAGTTTACACCGTTGGCGTTAATCAAACGTAATAAATAGTTGTATTTTACTTTCACTCTCAAACCTGGAAGTGGCTGGAAAGCAAGCAAGACACCGACAGACCAAGAGATGCACTGCCCAGCTATGTTAGCAAGACAGACTAGAGAGCGATGCACATCAACTTAACGTTACTGTTATTTGCTGACATCAAACTTGGGGAGGAGAGAACACAAGTTTTGCTGTTCCCGCAATTCACTCTCATGTTTTTTTCTTCTCTTTTTGTGACCAGGAGGATAGTTCCGCTTCATCCTCTCATCAAAGTTGTAAACATTGATACCAACTTTGACACGAGGGGGAGGTGAGGATCTTGCGTAATGAGCATATAGGGCCACCCTGCTCTGACTGGGAATACAGATATGCATTGGGTCACAGATACCGTAAAAAGAAAGTAGGGGCACGGATCAGAAAACCAGTCAGTATCTTGTGTGACCACCATTTGGCTCATGTAGCACAACACATCTTCGCATAAAGTTGATCAGGCTGTTGATTATGGCCTGTGGAATGTTGTCCCACTCCTCTACAATGGCTATGCGGATTTGCTCGATATGGGCGAGGATTAGAACACACTGTCACACACGTCGATACAGAGTTTTCAAATTGCCATCTGTAAAATGCAATTGTGTTTGTTTTCCGTAGCTTATGCCTGCCCATACCAAAACCCCATCGCCACCATGGGGCACTCTGTTCACAACGTTGACGTCAGCAAACCCGCTCCTACACGTGGTCTGCGGTTGTGAGGCAGGTTGGACATACTGGCAAATTCTATAAAATGTTGGTGGCTTATGGTAGAGAAATGAACATTAAATTCTCTGGCAACCACTCTGGTGGATATTCCTGCAGTCAGTATTGAGTTGTGACAACTGCACATTTGTGGCCTTTTATTGTCCCCAGCACAAGGTGCATCCGTGTAATGATCATACTGTTTAATCAGCTTCTTGATATGCCACACCTGTCAGGGGAATGGATTAGGGCAGGGGTGTCAAAGTCAAATGGACGGAGGGCCAAATAAAAAATTTAGCTACAAGCCGAGGGCCGGACTGTTCGAATGTTCATTGAAAAATTTTTAAATGACGCATATAGTCTAGTGAACCTAATTGAACCTACTGAAAACCTAACAAATATATTCCAATATGATCAGATAAATAAAGCAATATTTTCTTATGGCTCTGTCAGTAATCTTTAATTTTCAACAGACACAAAAGACAAATTTCCTTTATATAAAATCCCCATAACATGAACATTAAATGAAAGAAACCGGTATTCAAGGCACCATCAGTAGCCTATATTTTCTATTTTAGCAAAAGTGGGCTAAATTTACTTAAAAGAAAAAAACAATAATAGCAATTTTCTATCATCCACTCAACTGAAATATTTTTAAAATATAATTGGATTGAAATACAATAAAATAAAGTGCAAAAATCTATTAATCAAAAACAACACTTTGTTTAAGGAGAAGTAACATGCAGTGAAAACAAATATTAAACTTTAACTTTTAAACTTGAACTGAGTAAAAACTCTAAATATGTGATTGCACAGTAATGTTCACTTGTTTGAGGTTGAGGGTGATACTTGGTGGTGTCCCATCTTTTCCACAAGTTCATCAATGTTCGGGGTAAGGCTCTGAGCTGAGGAAATCCTCAGAATTGAGTGGAGGTGTTCAGCAGTAAGTCGACTTCTGTGTGATGTTTTGTTCAGGTTCATCAAAGAAAACAGTTGTTCACACAGGTATGTGCTGCCAAACATAGACAACGTTTGAGCAGCCTGGATGCGCAGCTGGGGCATTGTGTCGGGGAGGAAACGGGCGAACTCCGCAGCACCCACTGCCGCATATTTTGCCCTCAGTGCATCATTGCATTGGAGGTCAATCAACTCCATTTGGAGGTTTGGTGGTGAGCTTTCCACGTCAACAGCAAATGGGTTACCGAGCAGTTCCAACCTGCTTTTTTGTGCTTCAAAGTCAGCAAATCGGCGTCGAAAGTCAGCGGCAAGCATACCTATTTTATCAGCCAACTGTGCGCTCGGGAACGCACTGGTAGAGAGCTTCTCTTTCATGGTCTGGCAGCTGGGAAAGTGGCTCAAATTTTCTTTCCGCATCTGCGTCTCCCACAGAGTCAGTTTGGTTTTAAATGCCTTCACTGTACTGTACATATCAGAGATGACATGATCCCGACCCTGCAGCTGCAAGTTCATTGCATTCAGATGACTCGTAATGTCACACAGAAAAGCCATTTCACACAGAAACATTTCGTCTCGGAGTTGTGTTGTGTCTTTCCCTTTGCTGTCCAAGAACAGACAAATCTCCTCACGAAGCTCGAAACATCTTTGAAGCACCTTTCCCTGGCTTAGCCATCGCACCTCTGTGTGATAAGGCAAATCACCATGCTCCGTTTCTAACTCCGTCAGAAATGCCTTGAACTGGCGGTGATTCAAACCTTTGGCTCTGATAAAGTTAACTGTGCGCGTGATGATGCTCATTACATGCTCCATTTTCAAGGCTTTACCGCACAACGCTTCCTGGTGTATGATACAATGATAAGCTGTCAGCTCACCTGTCGCGTTTTCCTCTTGCATCTTTTCCCGTATCTTCGCCACCAGTCCGCTCCTGTGTCCACACATCGCAGGTGCTCCGTCGGTTGTCAAACCCACGAGTTTTTCCCAAGGCAGCTCCATCTCATTTACACATCTTGACACCTCTTCATACAAATCATGCCCCGTAGTTGTGCCATGCATAGGACGTAAAGCCAAAAACTCCTCTGTCACGCTTAGGCTGGAGTCCACTCCGCGGATGAAAATTGACAACTGGGCAATGTCAGAAATGTCGGTGCTCTCATCCACAGCCAAGGAATGTGCAATGAAATCTTTTCCCTTTTTCACAAGCTGCTCTTTTAGATTGATGGACAACTGGTCTACTCTCTCGGCAATGGTGTTTCTGCTCAGACTCACATTTAAAAAGAGTTGCCTTTTTTCTGGGCAAACTTCGTCACAAACTTTAATCATGCAGTTTTTGATGAAATCCCCCTCCGTAAATGGCCGGGCTGATTTAGCGATCTCTTCTGCCAAAATAAAACTGGCCTTGACAGCAGCCTGGCCTTGTGATTTGGCTTTTTTGAACAGAGCCTGTCGAGATTTGAGGCCTCGTTTTAATTCCTCTGCCTTTTGTAGCCTTTGTTCCATGTCCATATTCTTGTTTTTGTCCGCGTGTTTCGTTTCATAATGTCGTCTCAGATTATACTCTTTCAGTACCGCCACACTTTCTCCACACAGAAGACACACAGGTTTTCCAGCTACCTCCGTGAACATATACTCCGACTCCCACCTTGTTTGAAACCCCCGGTTCTCAGTGTCCACCTTCCGTTTTGCCATTTTTGATGGGTATCTGAAAGTTAATTTTACTGTGATGCTGACGACTGCTGTGCCAATAAATATTGAAATGAAGCAGCCTACTGCTCGGTGCGTCACCGTTGCATTGTGGGAAATGTAGTATTGGTGCGTGTAAAAGATCTGCGGGCTGCCGGCTTGCTGCGGTCTGCGGGCCGGTTCTAATAATAAATCAAGATCATCCCAGGGGCCGTAAAAAACCTTCTCGCGGGCCGGATGTGGCCCGCGGGCCTTGACTCTGACATATGTGGATTAGGGGAACAGTTTCCCCCGTTCTTTCTTGAGAAATGGCTCTTGCTAAGAATCTCTTTTTGTTACTTTTTGATTGTTTTCAATCACAGTAAGGTACTTGTTACTCAGAAATTATTTGATATTGAGATTAAAAATGGCTTCATTGGGCCTTTAAGAACACCTGGATATCGGAGAGGAAGAGGCGAAGCGAGAGGGTTTACTCTGCCCAAAATCTGCCCACAAACATAAGCCTCACATCGTGGTCTTATTTGAATAGAAGCTTCCTGGTGGTTATGTTGTTACGAATGTACTGATATAAGTGGACGCACGTGGCATTTCGACAACTTTGGGGGGGGGGGGGGGGGTGACTTTATATTGGAGTTCTTATTGGCGTGAAGGGTTTCACCTGATCTCGCTGTTTGTTTCCTGCCTTCCATCTTTAAGGACATGTATTGACATTGTTAGCGCGTTTGGAATGCAAAATAGCAAGATTTTTTGTTTTTTTTGTTTTTTTACAGCAGTAGACCTAGCAGTTGGTGGATCAATCCCAAATCTACCCTATACATTTGTCTGAGATGATTTGACAGGTGTTAGCAATTTGTTAATAGTTCCAATTTGGCCTCTGATAGGCTAGGTGGAAGTTTCACCATATTGCTTTGACCTATCAAACTATCTCCGATCTCCACAAGTGCATTGAGCGTAGGGTCTAGATATCGGTTTGGAATTGGGCCAGTGATTTATAAATGTACATTTGGCCTGTTTCCACATTATCCCTTTACGGAGTCCCCTTTTGGGGCAGCAGGTAACCTAGTGGTTAGAGCGTTGGGCCAGTAACCAAAAGGTTGCTAGATCGAATCCCTGAGCTGACAAGGTAAAAATCTGCCATTCTGCCCCTGAACAATGCAGTTAACCCACTGTTCCTAGGCCGTCATTGTAAATAAGAATTTGTTCTTAACTGACTTAAATAAATTAATTTGGACTGTTTTAATCCAGATTTCATCATACATTTTTCTGCACGTTGTAGTCAACCCCCATCTGAAAAGGATGTGAAAGTATGAAACAACACTACGGCCACAATTTTATTTTATTTCCAAATGGCTGGAATGTAACTTCCCACCATCCAATGGCAGAGATTAAATGTGATGTCATGGGGGGGGGTTTAATCTAATCCTAAATTGGAATTACGGGTAGGCAGAAGGGCCAGCCAGCAGGTCCAACATATGCCGTTATTCCCACAGAGCCAGGGGAATGTCGGAACATAGATCCCAACGTCATAATTGCTACTTCCGGCAGATGACAAGAGTAGGCCTGAACCCAGAACCAATACCATTCCTTACACCCATGTGGTCTTTGTAGCTGTGTGTGTGTACATTCATCCCTGTGTGTGTGTTTCAGGAGCAGAATGCGGCCGTGCCCCACCTTCCTGCTGGTGCTGCTGCGCTGGGTGCGTTTGCGCATGTGCGCCAGACGGTGGCGCTACAACAATGGCAACAACAGTAGACTACCGCTGTGTGTGAGACAGAGATGGGCCTACCTCAAACTGATGGTTAACTCCCTCTATTACAACTCCCTCACCAACTCTGATGTCGTCATGGACTCACTGATGGAACCCATCTTCTGGATGGTGGATCTACTCACCCGCTGGTTCGGGGCAGTAAGTATGTGTGATAGATAGTTGCACAGATGTTCTTGCTCATGAAACAATTTCTCCATCGCTTAAATTGATTCTCTGGTACCTTTTTTGTATACTTTTTAGCCAGTAGTTCTGAAAGTAGCGCTCGAGACAAGTGGTTCCCGACAATTACGTACTATATCACATTATGTGCAGATATGTGCACCACGTCATTGTTCTCTTGCTCTGCGGTGGGTGCATGATATAGCTCTTGCTAGCTGTCACTTATATGGCGATGGGCTGAAGCTCTTCGGTAGAAATCAAATTGCTAGGGGGTGGGCCCATCTGGGGGCAAATGTAGGGAAAATGGCACAGCACAGCTTTCAGAAAAACTGTCGCTTTCAAACTAGGGATTTTGTGGCTAATTCTTCTAAGGCTAATTAAGACTATTTCTGCTCATAGATTATGCATGTATGAACTACACATTGACACATCCAGCCCAAAGCGGGAGGTTTAAAAAAAATACTAAGTAGTCGCCAAAGTTCTGGATCATGTCTTTAATTACTCTCTCTCTCTCTCCATCTCTCCAGGTGTTTGTCTGTCTGGTGGTGATACTGACCAGTTCTATCCTGCTGATAGCCTACGTGGGTCTGCTGCCCCTGATTCTCAACACCTACTCTCCACCCTGGATAGTCTGGCACATCGGTTATGGACACTGGAACCTCATCATGATTGTCTTCCACTACTATAAAGCCACCAAGACCGCCCCAGGATACCCCCCTACGGTACACACACACACACACACACACACACACACACACACACACACACACACACACACACACACACACACACACACACACACACACATAGGGGTGTAATAGATATCTGTGTTGTGTTTATTCCAGGTAAAGAATGACATTCCGTTTGTGTCCGTGTGTAAGAAGTGTATCATCCCCAAACCAGCCAGGACTCACCACTGTGGCATCTGCAACACGTAAGACAAACTCAGGTTGCCCCTAACCACAGATCTAAGATCAGATGACCCTATCGCATATCCTAACCATAACCACTAGAGGGATGAAATATCTGACCCTTGGCCGGTAGTACGGGAATTACTTCTACCTACTCGATAAACTCATAACCCTGCTACAGTATGGTAGCGTTGTAGATGGTCAACGTTAACATGACATCTTCTACTTCACAGGTGCATTCTGAAAATGGATCATCATTGTCGTATCCTTTAAATGGAGTTGGAGAATGGAGATTATGATTGGTAATGTCAAGTTATCAGGGATGGGTGACGCATATCAGGGATGGGTGACATTTAGATTGTGTCTCTACCACAGCTACATCTTTTACAAGCAAGTCTGTTGGGCACAAGAATGAAGACAAAATCACAGGATATAAAACATTTAAACATGACAATTTGAAGTATTTTGAGGATGGGTGTTTTTTTGTTTTTTTTGGGGGGGGGGGGGTGGATCAGCTTAATATTGCGGAAAGAATGTTGCTTCCAATGTAATTGTCTGCATCATTTCCAATCCCCCATATTTTTTGGGGTAAATGTATATATCCATTCACGTATGCATACATACACATACCTACATAGACATACATACTTTTTTAAAGAGTATACCTTTATTATTATTCCCCGCAAACCCTACCACCGATCCCCCAATTGGAGTAAACTGATAAACATTTCTGTTTTTACCTTCAATTTATACATCTTATACACATTTTACAGACACAGTCTACTTTATAATAGTTCTCTCTTGTTTGTTCTTAGTCCTTCCTCTATTGAGGATGGGTGTTAGTGTTTTTGGTTTCCTCCTTAACTCCCGTTCCCTCCAGCGTGGCTGAATAACTGTGTTGGCCATTTTAACCAGCGCTACTTCTTCTGCTTCTGTCTCTCCATGACCCTGGGCTGTGTCTACTGCAGCATCAGTGGCCGTAACCTCTTCCTAGATGCTTATAGTGCTATAGAGGTACACACATACACACGCTTGCAAACTCTTTGAGAGAGACCTGGGCCTGCTGGTCTGCTATCTCCTCCATTGTGGGGCTTCTATTGTTGAGAGGGTCATGGTCTATTTTAAGTCTCTGTGTTCAGTTTTAACTCTTGAAGTGTTTATTTTTATCTCTAACTCTTGGTTGTCTCGGTGTGTGTTTGCATTGTCCCCATAGCGCTTCAAACACATGGACTTGGATAAATCAGGTGTCCCGGTGACAGGGATGGGGCAACTCATAGGAATCTTACCTCCTGGGCAGGTAGTACGCGTACACACACACACACACTGTCCCTTCCACGTCATTCTGCTTCTCGTAGTTACTTTCTTGGTCTTAGTGGTGGTAGGTCAATGGATGACTTAGATTTAAAGGGTGATATTGTTCATATGATCTTTGATCTTATATTATACTTATTATTGCATACTCATAAAACCGGTTACTTAGGCACAACCTCTGGGTCCCGACTAGGATATGTTTTACTGTTTAGGCGTTTGTATGACCTCTGTATGTTGTTGTCAATCAGAGCACCTACCAGACCCCTCCTCCTCCCTACACGTTCAGAGACAAGATGTTCCACAAGAGTATCATCTACATGTGGGTATTAACTAGGTGAGATCTACTTCACAATATTACTATTATTGTGATTATTACTGTAAAATGTAACTTTTTGGGTGACCTGACCATGTTCACATAAATGTTAGTTATAGATCTGTCATTGAAAGGAAGTCTAAGAAGCAGTAGAAATGTTCTATGTGAGCTATTTCTGTGCTTCCCATTCTTCCCGTTTTGTTTTTGTGTCTTTTTACTTTCGGTTTTGTACTCCAGTTTCAAACAGCTGAAAATACAATATGTTTTGTTATGGAAAGTATATTTCAGTGGTTTAGATGGTACAATGATTCTTTACACAATACCTGCTTGTTTTGTCACATTAACTGAAATGAGGCGAAAATATAATTTGGCAACCAAAGTACATTATTTCCCCGTGATGATAGAACTTCAGCCTCACCGTACCGTGTGTGTTGTCATTGGCTGTTCCCCCCCCCCCCAAAAAAAAACTGTGATGGGTCATTTTAGCACGGTGGCCGTAGCTCTGGGGGGGCTGACTATCTGGCACGCAGTGCTGATATCCCGAGGAGAGACCAGCATAGAGAGACACATCAACAACAAGGAGGCCGAACGCATGGCCAAACATGGCAAGGTGAGCACACACACGCCACCTGTCTTAAAGTTGGCGGATACAAGCTATTTAAACTGTATTCTCCTCTTTGTCCCAGGTGTACAAGAACCCCTTTAACTATGGCAGACTAAACAACTGGAAAGTCTTCTTTGGTGTGGAGAAAAGAAGGTTAGTTACATGCTTGTAACCAAGCAGTGTGAAGATCTGTTGCTCTGTGCAGATATTTAACACGCACATTATGTGACTGTTGTGGTCAGAAATAAAACACTATTAATAAATATTATATTATATTTAGTTGTGGTAACCTCTGCCTCTCTTCTCTCTCCAGTCATTGGCTGACGCGAGTCCTCCTGCCCTCTGGACATGCCCCCTATGGGAACGGCCTGACCTGGGACATCTATCCAATCAGAAAAGACATGATCCCCGTCTGAGCCAAATAGAAAATAACTGACTTGAGACATCTACCCAATGAAGAAATACCTGATGGCTGTCTGACCCCTGACCCCACAGACTCTGTCTACAGAGAAAACTACATCTCCCTGTGGCCCCTGCTCCCTACAGGTGCTAAAGACCGATGACCAGGTTCTATAGACGAGAAGTGGAGTTCTGAGCTGGAGAGTGAATACTCAGAGGACTACAGGGATGGCCAGCAGGGAAGAGATGGGGAATGTTTGCAGCGCCCAAGTGAAACAAACCTGGTCATTTCCATGTAAAAGGACCCATGAGCACCAATGTAAAGTTCGTAGGAGCATGTCAAATTGGGTATCAAATGAAAGCTAAGAGTCAATATTTTTTAGAAATTAATGCATATATACAGTTGAAGTCGGAAGTTTACATACACTTAGGTTGGAGTCATTAACTTGTTTTTCAACCACTCCACACTTCTTGTTAACAAACTATAGTTTTGGCAAGTCGGTTAGTACATCTACTTTGTGCATGACACAAGTAACAATTGTTTACAGACAGATTATTTCACTTATAATTCACTGTATCACAATTCCAGTGGGTCAGAAGTTTACATACACTAAGTTGATTGTACCTTTAAACAGCTTGGGAAATTCCAGAAAATGATGTCATGGCTTTAGAAGCTTCTGATAGGCTAATTGACATCATTTGAGTCATTTGGAGGTGTACCTGTGGATTTATTTCAAGGCCTACCTTCAAACTCAGTGTCTCTTTGCTTGACATCATGGGAAAATCAAGACCTCAGAAAAAGATTGTAGACCTCCACAAGTCTGGTTCATCCTTGGGAGCAATTTCCAAACGCCTGAAGGTACCACATTCATCTGTACAAACAATAGTATGCAAGTATAAACACTGTGGGACCACGCAGCCGTCATGCCGCTCAGGAAGGAAACGCGTTCCGTGTCCTAGAGATGAACGTAATTTTGGTGCGAAATGTGAAAATCAATCCCAGAACAACAGCAAAGGACCTTGTGAAGATGCTGGAGGAAACGGGTACAAAATTATCTATATCCACAGTAAAACGAGTCCTATATCGACATAACCTGAAAGGCCGCTCAGCAAGGAAGAAGCCACCGCTCTAAAACCGCCATAAAAAAGACAGACTACGGTTTGCAACTGCACATGGGTACAAAGATCGTACTTAAAAAAAATAATGTCCTCTGATGAAACAAAAATAGAACTGTTTGGCCATAATGACCATTGTTATGCTTGGAGGAAAAAGGGGGAGGCTTGCAAGCCGAAGAACACCATCCCAAATGTGAAGCACGGGGATGGCAGCATCATGTTGTGGCGGTGCTTTGCTGCAGGAGGGACTGGTGCACTTCACAAAATAGATGGCATCATGAGGGAGGAAAAGGATGTGGATATATTGAAGCAACATTTAAAGACATCAGTCAGGAAGTTAAAGCTTGGTCGCAAATGGGTCTTCCAAATGGACGATGACCCCAAGTATACGTCCAAAGTTGTGGCAAAATGGCTTAAGGACAACAAAGTCAAGGTATTGGGAGTGGCCATCACAAAGCCCTGACCTCAATCCCATAGAAAATTTGTGGGAAGAACTGAAAAAGCGTGTGCGAGCAAGGAGGCCTACAAACCTGACTCAGTTACACCAGCTCTGTCAGGAGGAAAGGAAAATTCACCCAACTTGTTTTGGGGGGGCTTGTGGAAGGCTACCTGAAACGCTTGACCCAAGTTAAACAATTTAAAGGCAATGCTACCAAATACTAATTGAGTGTATGTAAACTTCTGACCAACTGGAAATGTGATGAAAGAAATAAAAGCTGAAATAAATCATTCTCTCTACTATTATTCTGACATTTCACATTCTTAAAATAAAGTGGTGATCCTAACTGACTTAAGACAGGGACTTTTTATTAGGATGAAATGTCAGGAATTGTGAAAAACGGAGTTTAAATATATTTGGCTACGGTGTATGTAAACTTCCGACTGTAAATGTTTAAATGATTTTACATCCTAAAAATGTGGAATAGGCAAACGCTTTGATTTCTTGTCAAACAGATAGAAAAGGAGTCTTAGAAGACATCTACCAGGAAAAAGTCTTAAAATGTATTAGAAATATATCAAAAAGACAATACTATTGAAGAAAAGACCCCTGCCAACTAATGGCAACACATTTTAGCTTAGGATAACTTGTTCTGCCTTCTGTAAGTTTTAAGAAACATTGCCTTTTGCCTTGAAATTCCGTTAGCAAAAACCCACATATCTTTAAGATATTTTAAAATGTTCTCCTTTACTTGTTACTCCTTCCAGAAGTAACAAGTAAAAGAACTATCAATTAGTGATATTGTTTTTACTTTATGAATTATGGTATTAAAACTTTTAATTCTGTTACCAAATTGGTAACAGAATTTCTGCAATTGAATTGGCTACAATGGGAAATCATAGTATTCACATACCACAGTTGTCACCTGCTACTGTCCTCCCTTCCACTGGCATACTGTTATGTTCAGCTTATAACTGTTTTATTTCGTTCTAGAGGCCAAAGTCACTAGACAGAAATTAATTGTAACCTCTTAACGGCTTTTATTGACACCTACCCATGAGTCCTCTCTTTCATTTACTGAAACCAGCCTCCTCATCCACTGAGCATCGGATGTCCATGGACGTAAAAAGTAGTTAAAATTTGGTTCAATCTGCCCTGGCCTTGATTTCATTGCCCACAGATGTTTTTTGGTCCGGAGCAGCCTTGGTTTCAACATCCACAAACGTCTGGACCGGCCTTCATTTGACCCAAACATAGTGTTTCACAAGTTTGAACAGTACACTACAGTAGAGTATTGTTCAGTACATTACAGCACCGTAGGTGGAGTACAGTAAAGTATACATCACCAGTCAAGTTTGGACACACCTACCCTTTGTAAAATAATAGTGAAGACATCAAAACTTTGAAATGACACATATGGAACCATGTAGTAACCAGGTGTTAAACAAATCAAAATATATTTGCCTTGACAGCTTTGCACACTCTTGGCATTCTATCAACCAGCTTCATGAGGTAGTCACCTGGAATGCCAGCAGCATACCACCCTGCATACCACTACTGGCTTGCTTCTGAAGCTAAGCAGGGTTGGTCCTGGTCAGGCCCTGGATGGGAGACCAGATGCTGCTGGAAGTGGTGTTGGAGGGCCAGTAGGAGGCACTCTTTCCTCTGGTCTAAAAAATATCCCAATGCCCCAGGGCAGTGATTGGGGACACTGCCCTGTGTAGGGTGCCGTCTTTCGGATGGGACGTTAAACGGGTGTCCTGACTCTCTGAGGTCATTAAAGATCCCATGGCACTTATCGTAAGAGTAGGGGTGTTAACCCCGGTGTCCTGGCTAAATTCCCAATCTGGCCCTCAAACCATCATGGTCACCTAATAATCCCCAGTTTACAATTGGCTCATTCATCCCCATCCTCTCCCCTGTAACTATTCCCCAGGTCGTTGCTGCAAATGAGAACGTGTTCTCAGTCAACTTACCTGGTAAAATAACGGTAAAAAAAAAAAAAAAAAATTGCATTTCAATTAAAAGTTGTGCCTTGTTAAATTGTGGAATTTCTTTCCTTAGTGCGTTTGAGCAAATTAGTTGTGTTGTGACAAGATAACCCTATTTGGTAAAAGACAAAGTCCATATTAGAAGTGACAGTCCATCATTACTTTACGTCATGAAGTCCAGTCAATCTGGAAAATTTCAAGAATTTGAAAGTTTCTTCAAGTGCAGTTGCAAAAACCATCAAGCGATATGATGAAACTGGCTGTCATGAGGACCGCCACAGGAAGGAAGACGCAGGGTTATCTCTGCTGCAGAGGATAAGTTCATTAGAATAACTGCACCTCAGATTGCAGCCCAAATAAATGCTTCACAGAGCTGAAGTAACAGACACGTACGTCTAACATCAACTGTTCAGAGTAGACTGCATGAATCAGACATTCATGGTCGAACCACTACTAAAGGACACTAATGAGAAGAAGAGACTTGCTTGGACCAAGAAACACGAGCAATGGACATTAGACCGGTGGATATCTGTCCTTTGGTCTGATGAATCCAAATATGTGATTTTTTTTTTTTCAGTGATATGCCATCCCATCTGGTTTTGACTTTGTGGGACTATCATTTGTTTTTCAACAGGACAATGACCCAAAACACACCTCCAGGCTGTGTAAGGTTTATTTGACCAAGGAGAGTGATGGAGTGCTGCATCAGATGACCTGGCCTCCACAATCACACGACCACAACCCAATTGAGATGGTTTGGGATGAGTTGGACCACAGAGTGAAGGAAAAGCAGCCAACAAGTGCTCAGCATCTGTGGCAACTCAAGAAAGGAAAAGCAGAGTGCCAAGAGTGTGCAAAGCTGTCATCAAGGCAAAGAGTTGCTGCTTTGAAGAATCTAAAATATTACATGATTCCATAGGTGTTATTTCATAGTTTTGATGTCTTCACTATTGTAGTAAAAAATAAAATAAAAACCCTTGAATGAGTAGGTGTGTCCAAATTTTTGACTGGTACTGTAGTTCAGTACAGTGAAGAAAAGTAGAGTTCAGAACAATACACAGTAGAGCACACAAGTTGAGTACACTAATGTACTGTACTGAATTATAATGTACTGAACTACACTACTGTTCAAAGGTTTGGGGTCACTTAGAAATGTCCTTGTTTTTTAAAGAAAAGCAAAACATTTTTGGTCCATTAAAATAACAAATTGATCAGAAATACAGTGTAGACATTGTTAATGTTGTAAATGACTATTGTAGCTGGAAACAGCTGATTTTTAATGGATATCTACATAGGTGTACAGAGGCCCATTATCAGCAACAATCACTCCTGTGTTTCAATGGCACGTTAATCCAAGTTTATCATTTTAAAAGATTGATTGATCATTAGAAAACCCTTTTGCAATTATGTTAACACAGCTGAAAACTGTTATGCTGATTATAGAAGCGATAAAACTTTGGTCTTGTTTGGTGGCATAGCTCATTAAAATAATAGCTAGTGTGTAGAATAATACCCAAGTATGCAAAGAATGATATTGCATATTTCTACCTTTTGGTCTAACTATTTAGGATACATCACAATGAACAGAATTACATTCATATCCATCATTTTGCATTTCTGTGTAGTACAGATCAGGGACCCATGATACAATTCTGTTACCAGGTGAAAATCCACTTAACTTACTGTAATTCAAAACTCAAGCTGTTATCATAGCTGACACCACATTCTTTCTGCAGACATCATTGAATCTTAATTCAGAGCAGATATTTCAACGTTTTTGAAAATGTGGTCATGGAAAAAACTGAGGGAGATTTTAATGAAATTATGTTACCGAAATGTGCACCTGCACAGTTCTTCCAGTAAATGTGTTTTTGTAAAATGTTCAGTGTAAATTGTTGAAAGTTGTCGTTGTGCATAGATGTGTTTGGTTTGTTAAACTTTGGAATCAATGTTTTTTGTTTGGCATAGATTTTAAGTGTAAAATCTGACTCAGTTTACCGTGGAATTACCCCCCTACAAAATGTTTCAAACCTGGTCCTCTTAAAAAAAAAATAAAGGATAGCCGCACACTCTAGGAGCTCAGATGCAAAAAATATTGTTGTCCAACGTTTCGACAAACAAGCTGTCTTCATTCGGGTATAATGACAAACACTGCGGGATGACTCATTTATATAGTGTCAAAAGACACACGTGTCTGTAATCATGGCTGGGTGTAACCTGATATCATTGGTTAATTCTCATATATTAAAATGGCATTAAAAAATGGTAGCGTACGATCATAAATACAATTTGGCTACAAACATTTATAATAGCAAAATCACAAGAATGGCTTCAGATCAAAGTCTATGTTGAGACCGAAGGCAGCAAGGGTCTTTAAATTAAAGATCAAAGCAGCCTCTCGTTTTAACAATAAATTGACGAGGTCACCCCCTCCTAGGTAGGGTGACTTGTTCGATTCCAATATAACGTATAGACAAAATCGAGTGGTTTTATTCCAAAAAGTGGGCCGCAACCGGGTAAATCGAGTTGTTGCACCTAATGGTGCTACGATGCTCCGAGATACGTACTTTTAATTCGCGCTTTGAATTACCCACATCATTTTCGCCTCAAAGACAAGTTATACGATAAATAACTGCCCTAGTGGAGCACATGATAACATCTTTGATTGGGATCTGTTTCCGTTTGGGGGTGTTTGAAGGATCTACATTTATAAGTGCCATTGCATTGAGCACAGCCATTACACGTTATGCAGGGATATCTTGGGGTGGTAAATCAGAGTTTACCAGTTGATCTCTGAGGTTTCTGCCCCGTGAGAATACGACCAAGGGAAGGTCTGAAAACACATCACCGATACTATCATCGGATCTTAGAATGTGCCAATGTTTGTGAACGATTCCCTTAATTTGTTCAGAGCACTTTGAATAGCGGGTAGTTAGAACGCAAGAATGCTAATTTTTACGATTTTTACCTTGAAAAAGGTAATGTCTCGTTTTTGTTTTGAATTTTCTCAATGGCAATATTAATCGGACCATTTTTGTAACCCCTCTCCTTGAATTTTCTTTGCGTCTCAGTCATATTTCTGTCTGGGTTTTTTTTACAAATTATTTTCATTCGACAGAATTGTAAAGGACACCAGCAGTATGATCTCTTATTGAATCTCTTGATCCTCTCCCAGATAATACTTTGTTAGTTACTTTTGATGTTGTCGTTATACACAAATATTCCACAAGAGGGCAGTATTGAAGCTATGGAACATTTTCTTCTGTAACGTGACCATAATGAACAACATTCCAGTGCATGCATTATAAAGTTGGCTGAAATAGTACTCACACACAACTACTTCGTGTTTCTAAATTATTTCTTGATTCAGACGAAGGGTACTGCTATGGGATCCCCCATGGCTCCTAACTATGCTAATTTGTATGTGGGTTACATGGAGAAACAAATGTTTTCTTGTCTAATATCATTCATTATATGGAAACGGTAGATTGATGATATTTTTGTTCTGTGGAGGGGTGATGCAAAACAGCTCCAGGCGTTCCATGCTTTTCTTAACTCTTGTTCTGAGCATCTGAGATTTACTATGCAATCTGATACACCTCAAATCAGTTTTCTTGATCATGTGTGAAGATAATGTTCTATACACTGATCGTAACAGTTTGTTGAGGGCTGATAGTTGTCACCCACTTCCCTTGAAAAACAGTTTGCCCTACAGCCAAAGGAGGGGAGCTGTTCTGCGAGTGGTGTAATAAAAAAGTCAACAAAAGTTGATAGAGGGGCCATTACTGCATCAATGCCCACTACAATAGGGCGCCTTGGAGGTTTTGTAACATTCTTGTGTAATTTTGGCAAAGTATAAAAAGTGGCAATTTTAGGGTGTTGAATAGCCAAAGAGTCGTGTTCTTTTTTGGTTATCTGACCAGAACTTAAACACCCATCTAGGACAGTAAAGATTGTGTTCTGAAATTGGGCAGTGGGGTCACTTCTGAGTTTCTTGTAAAAGGTGTTGTCAAACAGTTGTCTATGACACTCATTTACATAAACTGGCCTATCCATGAGTACAACTGACCCACCCTCATCAACATGGCGGGTAAGGACTGACGTATTAGATTGTAAATCAAGCAAAGCTTGTTTTTCATCCTTAGGTAAATTATGGAAAGATATGTACTTCTGTTTGTTCTTAAGGAGATGAACAACATATTTTTGAACAAGTCTGCAATATGTCTCGAGTGATTGCGATTGGCTGGAGGTACAAAATAACTCTTACTTCTAAAAGGAGTCAGAGTATTAACAGGTGAGCAACCTACATGTTAAATAGAAATATCACGATTTAAGGGAGCTAAAGTGTTCCCTTAAACGGATGTCTCTAAAAAACTTAAACATGTCTACCTTAACATCAAAATCGTTACACTGAGTTGTAGGCACAAAGATAACCCTTTATTAAGCAAGGAGAAATGGGCAGGGCGCAATATCTTGCTTGATAAATTAAAAACACTCAGTCCCGTGGGTTCTGGGATTGTGTGAACGGTCCCCTCTGCCTCTGGTAGTCGCTTCTTCTTACTCCATCGGGTGCGGCATCTCGTCCGTCTCTTCAATCGTGTTATCCATTTCAATAAAATCCTTTTTCAACTGGTCAACAATTAATGTAATTAAATCAATAGAGCATTTGTTCAGGATGGCACACCAGCGCTCACATAAATCATCTGTGCGCTGTCCCAATGATGGTTATTTTTGCCACCTGAGTCCCCGTGGAATAATGCCTTGACGCACATAATCACTAAGAGTGACTATATGTAGATGCATTCTCATCTGGCGCTTAGATAAATTTAACAGTTCTTTCGAGAGGTCAGAATTACCCCCCGGCATGTCAAAAAGGGACTCCGATACAATTATCTTATAACTCTCCCTTTGGCTAAATTCAAAGTAATCTTGTTTGGGTCTTTAACCAGTGTCAGGAAAATAATTATAATTCGGCATCTTTGTATAGCTTTTTGTCGGTAGGGTACTGGGTAACAGAATAATCTAGAGGCGAAAGAAACGCACACCTAACCTAACCTCAAACCTGGTCAGGCACTTGGTTCTGGGCTTGCGTAATAAAGGCCTACCACACTCCAGTACTTGTTTTTGTAATTTTTTTATGTGGGGAGGGTCAGGTGAGAAGGGGATGCAAGGGGGGGGGGTGCAGTGAAATTATTTAAGACACTCTTTAAAAAGGTAGGGTTTTACATTTTTTTGAGATGATGGGCAGGGACTCTGCTGTTTTAGCTTCAGGGGGAAGCTGGTTCCAACATTGGGGTGCCAGGACAGAGAAGTGCTTGGACTGGGCTGAGTGGGAGCTGCCCTCCCGTAGGGGTGTGAGGGCAAAAGACCAGAGGTGACAGAATGGAGTGCTATGGTTGGGGTGTAGAGTTTGAGCATAGCCTGAAGGTAGGGAGGGGCAGTCCGTCTTGCTGCTCCGTAGACAAGTACCATGGTCTTGTAGTGGATGCGAGCTTAGACTGGAAGCCAGTGGAGTGTGCGGAGGAGCATGGTGACATGGGAGAACTTAGGAAGGTTGAACACCAGGCGGCCTTCAGTATTTTGTATAAATTGCAGGGATTTGATGGCACAAGCAGGGAGCCCAGCCAACAGAGAGTTGTAGTAGTCCAAAAGGGAGATGACAAGTGCCTGGATTAGGACCTGCGCTGCATCCTGTGTGAGGTAGGGTTGTACTCTACAGATGTTGTAGAGCATTAACCTGCAGAAGCGAGTCACTGCTTTGATGTTTGCTGAGAACGACAGGGTGTTGTCCAGGGTCACGCCAAGACGCTCCGTCTTCTTGAGGTTGAGCATGAGGTGGTGGGCCAAACTGAGATTTCTGCGAGGCACACAGAGATGCGTGTTGCCACCTGGGTGTCAGAAGGGGGGGAAGGAGAAAAGTAGTTGTGTCATCCGCATAGCAATGATAGGAGAGACCATGTGAGGATATGATGGAGTCGAGTGACTTGGTGTATAGAGAGAAGAGGAGAGGGCCTACAACCAAGCCCTGGGTGACACCAGTTATGCGAGTATGTGGTGCAGACACAGATCCTCTCCACGTCACCTGGTAGGAGCAGCCTGCCAGGTAGGATGCAATCCAAGAGTGCAGAGCCTGACACTCCCAGCCCTGAGAGGGTGGAGGGGAGGATCTGATGGTTCATGGTGTCAAAGGTAGTGGATGATTTTGCTTTGGCAGTGTGGAGAGCTTCTGTGACACAGAGAAGAGCAGTCTCGGTTGAGTGAACCGTCTTGAAACCTGACTCATTTCTCTCTCAGAAGATAGTTCTGAGAGAGAAAGCGAGAGAGTTGGTCAGAGACAACACGCTCAAGTGTTTTGGAAAGAAAAGAGATTAAAAGTCTGTAGCTTTTGAAGTCAGAGCATTCTAGTCTTGGTTTCTTGAGGTGGAGCGACTCGGAACATTTTTAAGTCAGAGGGACCGCAGTCAGTGGTCAGGAATGAGGAAGTTAGGAATGGGAGAAGGTCTCCAGAGATGGTCTGGAGGAGGGGATGGGGTCGAGTGGGCAGGTTGTCGGGCGGCCGGGCCTCACTAGTCAGGATTTCATCTGGGGAGAAAGAGGTCAATGCGTAGGGTAGTTCTGTGTGAGTGGAACCAGTAGACTCAATAAGCTGAGTGAATGAGGAGTGGATGTTCTCAACCTTTTTTTCAACGGGGTTGACAAAGTTGTCTGCAGAGAGGGAGGAGGGAGGGGCAGGTGGAAAAGAGTTTCCTTGGGTTAGAGGCAATAGCTTGAAATTTAGTGATAGAAAGTGGCTTTAGCAGCGGCTACAGAGGGAGTGGAAGGATGGTAGGTCCTCCGGAAGTGTAGGTTTCCTCCATTTTCACTCAAACTTCCTGCAGACCTGTTCTGTAACCTCGCAATGAGTCGCTCAGCCACAGAGCAGGAGGGGAAGGCCAAGCCGGCCAGGAGGAAAGGGGACAGTGCGAGTCATAGGATGAGGAAAGGGAGAAGAGAGGGTTGAGAAGGCAGAATCAGGAGGGAAAAGGATTTAGCAAAAGGGAGAGATTAATGGGAGAGCAAAGATTGCGACAGCTCATGGCCATCTGGGTAGGGGCTGAGTGGCTAGGGTTGGAGGAAAGGGGGACAGAAAAGGAAACAAAGTAGTGATCAGAGACCTGGAGGGGGGTTGCAGTGATGTATGTATTTCTAGAACTACAACCATAAACCTAAATGCTTGTTCTAATTCAACTCATTACAATTCTCTCTCACAAACATGAGCAAGCTCACAAATGCATTTCATACACCTTCTTGGCAGTTTCTTGGAGGTCATTTTGCAGGGCTCTGGCAGTGCACCTCCTTGCACAATGGCGGAGGTAGCGGTCCTGCTGCTGTGTTGTTGCCCTCCTACGGCCTCCTCCACGTCTCCTGATGTACTGGCCTGTTTCCTGGTAGCGCCTCCATGCTCTGGACACTATGCTGACAGACACAGCAAACCTTTTTACCACAGCTCGCATTGATGTGCCATCCTGGATGAACTGCACTACCTGAGCCACTTGTGTGGGTTGTAGACTCCGTCTCATGCTACCACTAGAGTGAGAGCACCGCCAGCATTCAAAAGTGACCAAAACATCAGCCAGGAAGCATAGGAACTGAGAAGTGGTCTGTGGTCACCACCTGCAGAATCACTCCTTTTTTGTGGGTGTCTTGCTAATTGCCTATAATTTCCACCTTTTCCATTTGCACAACAGCATGTGAAATTTATTGTCAATCAGTGTTGCTTCCTAAGTGGACAGTTTGATTTCACAGAAGTGTGATTGACTTGGAGTTACATTGTGTTGTTTAAGTGTTCCCTTTATTTTTTTGAGCAGTGTATATATATATATATATATATATATATATATGTGTGTGTGTGTGTGTGTGTGTGTGTGTGTGTGTGTGTGTGTGTGTGTGTGTGTGTGTGTAAGGTCAGTGCAGACAGTTCTGATACCATTTAATTGACTGTTTAGCAGTGTGGCTATTTTTAAATGTCTTATGGCTTGGGGATAGATGCTCTGCCGACGCTTTAATGCCATTTGCCGGACGGTAGCAGAGTGAACAGTCCCATGGCTTGGGTGGCTAGAGTCTTTAGCAATTTATCCCGCCTTCTGATGACACCAGCTGATATAGAGGTCCTGGATGGTAGGGTGCTCGGCCCCAGTGAAGGACTGGGCTATTGACACCACCCTCTGTAGCACTTTGCGGTCAAGGAAGGTGCATTTGCCATACCAAGCGGTGATGCAGCCAGTCAAGATGCTCTCAATGGTGCAGCTGTAGAACTTTTTGAGAATCCGAGGACCCATGTCAAAACTTTTCAGCCTCCTGAGGGGGAAGAGGCGCTACCGTGCCTTCTTTATGACTGTGCGGGTGTGTGTGTGTGGACCATGTTAAATCTTAAGTGATGTGGATGCCAAGGAACTTGAAGCTCTCGACCCGCTCCACAACAGCCCTGTTGATGTGGATGGGAGCATGCTCTGCCTTCTTTCTCCTATAATCCACGATCAGCTCCTTGGTCTTACTGACATTGAGGGAGAGGTTGTTGCCCTGGCACCACACTGCTAAGATCCTCCGTCCTCCTCTGTCTCATCGCTGTCGGTGATCAGGCCTTCCACCATTGTGTCGTCAGCAAACTTGATGATCGTGTTGGAATCGTGTGTGGCCACGCATTCATGGGTGAACAGGGAATACAGGAGAAGACTAACCACACCCCCTGAGGGGCCTCGTGACTAGGAGAGTTTTAAGTGTTGAACAGGAAGGGTATTGCTTATCTAGTGCAGGGTTGTTGAGACTTTACTAAGTGAGGGGTGAGATCTGAGTAGGAGGAATGACAAGGTTCCTAATATACAGGTAACTGCCAAAATAGAGGAAACACTAACATAAAGTGTCATAATAGGGCGTTGGGCCACCACGAGCCAAAACAGCTTCAATGCACCTTGGTATATATTTTATAAGTGCCTGGAACTCTTTTGGAGGGATGTGACACCATTCTTTCACGAGAAATTCCATGATTTGCTGTTTTGTTGATGGTGGTGGAAAACGCTGTCTCAGGCGCTGCTCCAGAATCTCCCATAAATGTTCAATTGGGTTGAGATCTGGTGACTGAGACGAGCATGGCATATGGTTTACATTGTTTTCATGCTCATCAAATCGTTCAGTGACCACTCGTGCCCTGTGGATGGGGGCATTGTAATTTTATGGGGAATTATTTATCTCAAATGTTCTTCATCTAAATAAATATCATCAATTTTCTCTTAGATGTAGGGTTCTTAATTAACTATATTTACATACATGCATGTATACCATTTTATGGCTGGCTGTTTTAAGAGAAATGGTTGATTTAGATAGAAATTCTATTTCTTGCTGCTGCTGTTTTTACTGCGCATGCGTTTCCGATTAATTTGTCGTCGGGACAGTGAACGCCGAGTGAAAGGCGATTAAATCTATAAACAAGCTGCAGATTGATTGCATGGATGAATCCACATGTTTACCTTATCAGACACGGCGGAGGGCGTTTTCAATCTATTGCAAGTACATCAACTCTAGCTTTTATACAGCGGCCTTTTTTATTCGAACGAAAAGATTATCTAGTTTTGGGACGCAGGGGTCAGAGCAGGCACAGTCTTGGGCCTGTGTGAAGCTAGCCACAATTAAGGATTTGCCACGCTAGTTGAATGTGCGGTTTGCCTTCAAAATAAAAGTTGCCTCATTAAAAGTGATTCAAACGGATAGAACAAATAGTGGAATCATTCCATATTTGACTAGATAATGCTTAACAAGGTCGGAATGTTATAAATTAAACAAAATGCAATAATGTGTAGATTGATGAGGGGAAAAAACGACTTAATCAATTTTAGAATAAGGCTGTAACGTAACAAAATGTGGAAAAAGTCAAGGGGTCTGAATACTTTCCGAAATGCACTGTAAGTCTCCAATGCAATTCTAAAGTCTAATACATCCAGAGTACGAATTCAACTGATGTTTTCTTTTTTTGTGTCAAATTAACTAGTTATTGTCTTTTGTTGAATTTTTATAGAACATTCCGACCTTGTTTAGCATGATCTAAATAAAGTTTTTAAAAAATGTAGTCCATGATTCCACTATTCATATCCGTTTGAATCACGTTCAATGGGGACTTTTATTTTTAAGACGAACCTCAAATTCCACTATTGTGGCTATTCCTTATTATGACTAGCTTCACACAGGTCAGGTTTGGCACAGCGGCTGTGAGAATAGGCACCTGTTGGCGCAAAGGTGACATGACAAACACAGCGCAAAGCTGCTGACTCGTGTCTCCTCTCACGTATCGCTGAATCCAGAACTAACTTTGGAGTTTAAGTTATTTGGATGTGGCAAGCCAACTGCAGACGAATGCTGTGTTTAACGAACTGGATATCTGGTAAATAAAAACCTGTTTTGTTGAATTGATTGTTTACCAATGCAACAATTGCAAATAACAGCGCTGACAGAATTGTTTAATGTGTGTAGTTTTTAAGCCACAGTTGCATTGATTTGATAGATACAAAACCAAGACATGTGGAAACAGCCTGAAGACCCGACATTGAATTGCATTAAATTCTACGTCGGGCATAAATGAGCGTGTATGTGGATCAGAAAAGTTCCTCTCAATCCCACAATCCAGAATGTTGAATGAAATTTGCCTGAAAAGCCGCTAGTGGTTTTATGGATCTTTACTATCATCTTGGCTTGATGTGTACAGCTGGTAATACACTTGTGACCCGCAGCGACCAGTTCGTACATACACCGTTCTCCATTCATGCAAGGCTTCGATTTCTCCTTAACTAAATTGAATTGTGAAAAGGCAGAAAAAAGGGGGAACTATGCTTACTTTCTTCCCCTTCAACCTGACTGAAGAAACCGGATTGGCTGAATGCGAAAGGCAGCATCTGGGACTAGCATTCCTAGGCATACGTGGCTGCCCAGGCTAGAATACAATTATATTGTAATTTACTTTACTGGTTGTCTGTGTGGTTTGTCATTTTGCTGGTAGGAATGTGAGACAAAATATCCATAGGACAATATAATTACATGAACGTTTCAAAGTACTATGCGTTCAGATTTCTATCATCTGAAGCATCAGCAGGAGCTCGTGCATGTGTTTACATGATTCTGCACGCTTCAGGTGACTACCAGTGCTTTTCATAAGTGAGTGTAATCATACTTTCCTGTGGATATATTGTCTCACATTCTTACCTGCAAAAGGACCAACCACGCGGACAACCAGTAAAATATAATTTTATTAAAATACTGGGTTTGTAGAGGTTGAGAGAGGAAACTTTCCTGATCCAAATGCACATTTATGCGGAATGTTGAATCCAATCCAATGCAATTCAATGTCAGGTCTTCAGGCTAATAGAAACAGCCATCTTGCTATCTTAATTGCAGTTTGTGAGCTCGAGCTGTCAGCCACATTGACAGCTCATGGTAGACGTGGCATGTAAACGTTGCCATTACAACATTACCAATAAAACAATGAGCCAATGTCATTGACCATCCAAATATGAGATGTTTTTGTAGGTATATATCAAACTGACAAGTATCGTCTTTGGATGAATTAAAAAAAAAAAAAAAAAATGATTTGTTTTGTTTCTATATTTCAATAGCTCCCCTTCCCTTGCATTTGTTTGGCAACATTATAACTGATTGATAACTGTTAATCTTTTATCTCTTTCGTGTGTGTGTGTGTGTGTGTGTGTGTGTGTGTGTGTGTGTGTGTGTGTTTTCCTGATGTTATGTAGCTACTGATGTTATGTAATTGTATGGCTCTGCAGAGACAGTCATGGGCGGGTGTGTAGGGAGGGATCAGCTGGACGGACCAGGGCCTGCCAGGAACTCTACATGGAGCAAAAAACGAGGAGGTAAGAAATTCTGACTGTATAATGCTCTGCAGACAGTGGTGTAGTGGAGGGTATATGTCATATACCCACTCTTTTCCAGTGGGCATTGTGTATACTTCACTCAAAGTAGCCTATGCCTACCTGTCAGAATGATATCATGATTATTTGCATCAATGCAGTGGCCATTTGTTTTGCAAGCTCCATCTCATGTTCGCTACAGAAACACCGGTAACTAGGGCTGTTATGGTGACCATATTACCGCAGGCAGTCAGGAGTCATTACCGCAGTGAAATTCCACGTGACCATTGAGTCACAGTAACTAGACTTCTCCAAAACTGTGCTCTGATGCTTCCGATGGTCATTAGTAGTAGCCTACCAAACTTGCTAACTGCCAGTTGCTAGTGTCCCTCTAGTCACTCTGACATCAATGCTAATGCAATCGAAAATCAAATCAAACACTTCATTAGAGCCCTGTTATTCAGAGTTATAGCAGAATATGATCACCTGTTGCGCAGCGAGAGCCAGGTCCTCATAGCTGGTTGATGCATAGAATGAAATGTGTTCCTGTTGCACAACATTTCTATAGGCTGTGCTATGAAATTGTGTGACAAAATAGTTTTGATGGCCTCTATTAAAAAGAGGAGGAACCCATCAGCTTTCAAACAGGGTTTAAACTTTGAGCACCTCTAATTCCTAAATATTTTCGCATTCAGGTCCAAAAAGTCACTTTCTGACTTTCTTCTATGGGCAAACACATATTGAAAGTTTTGTTTAAATGAAAAGTGGTGTGGTCAAAAAGGGATTTAATTCAAATGGATTTACCCATATACTACATTATTTGTTTACAATGTTGCCTATGACAACAAAAACATTTGGTCCTTTTTGTTTGTATTGTCATATGATTGTACGTGGTCCTCTGTTGCTCAGTTGGTAGAGCATGGAGGTTGCAATGCCAGGATAGTGGGTTTGATTCCGTGGACCACCCGTACATAAAATGGATGCACGCATGACTGTTAGTCACTTTGGATAAAAGCGTAATTGGCATAATATATACATTATGGTTAAGCTAATGTAAGACCCTTGTTCTAAGCATTGTTCTACAGAAGCTATAGTCTCTGATCTAGGCTGGTCTGCAATGGATCATACCTGGAACTTTCCAGGCCAAGTTTGTTTCTTAACAAACAGGTAACCTATACATTGGATTATACCAAGAAGTAACCCCCCCCCCCTCCCCCCAAAGAGATGTACAATGGATTCTACCTAGAACTATCTACCCCCAAACAGCCGTACAATGGTGTAAAACTTGAACTGCCCATAAACAGGTGCAATCCCATTCACAGCAGATTAGTATGGTCTGACCAGAGTTTAAAGTCTATAATGGGGTTGTGGTGTTGACTTGGGTTATTCTTGACCTCTTCCACCTCTTCCCCTAAATAGCTAATTGGATTAGTGCTGTTGTGTAAGCATTAGCTGCCTACCTAGCCAATCTGGATAGGATACTATTGATAGATGCTGTTTATGGCATATGTAGCCAGATATGCCATCTGTCATATATTGATCCTGTGGTATTTTGGGTGGCTGGGTGTGTGTGTTATTAAGGCATTTGTTAGTAAAGAACTGGGGAAGTGTCACATCAGCTAGCTAACCTAGCTCAGACTCCACAAGAATAACTGTAGTCTTCACGGATAGCCAAAGCGTGAGAATCTAGTCCAGGTGGTGGGATCATACCCTTGACCACTGCAACCTTCTTAGACAGAGAGACGTAAAGCTTAAATTTCTGGTTGGAGTCTCTGAAAGGCTGTTTTTTCTGACGCTGAGTCAGTGTTGTGTTTGATTTAAACAACGGTTTCTGGAACTAAGAGTTTGTGTGTCTGACACACACACACATCAAATCTCTGGGAGAGAGAAAGAGAAGAACATGGGAGTCGCTAACTCTAGGGACTACCATCCGTATCACCCCTCACAGTCTCCCATTAAGGTGGTGCTGAAAAGTGAGTATGGATGCAGATGGACTATGGATTGTTGGAGTGCTGTATGACTGTGCTAGTGAGCCTCATCTTTCTAGAGCTGCAATTGCCAATAACATAAAAGTATTAAGTCTGTGTGTAGTTTGTTTTCCAACATGTCAAGTTGAAGAAGTGTAAGATGTGGTCATTTAAATATTAGTAACAACTTATTATTAGGTTGTAATACATCTGTCTTAAGCTATAGTATGACGTGTTAATATAACCTACCTATTTCATGAATTCAGTTGGCAGGGGACAGGGGATGTTTATGAAGGGAAGGGGAAAGGGGGATACCTAGTCAGTTGTCCAACTGAATGTATTCAACTGAAATGTGTCTTCCGCATTTAACCCAACCCCTCTGAAGGGCTATGAGGAGGGCTATGAGGAGAAGGAAGTGTGTAATGTAACTAAGGGGACTTAGACTTAATTATTATGGAAATATACTGTAGTAGTATCAGGAGTCAAACTTGTGTAATAACTATATAATAGTGACTATTAAAGGGCAATTCCACCACTTTTCAACCTAATTTTCATTATCTCAAACATAATACCAGTGTCTAAATATGTGAAAACGGCACATGTCTACTTTTTGTAGAAAGAAATATAAAGTAAAAAAGTTCTACCCCATGACATAATCAAAAGTTAAAACATGATTTTAAAACACTGAGATCCACAGTGTCACGTTCTGACCTTAGTTCCCTTTTTATGTCTTTATTTTAGTTTGGTCAGGGCGTGAGTTGGGGTGGGCATTCTATGTTGTTTTTCTATGTTTTGTTCTGTATGTTATATTTCTATGTGTTTGGCCTAGTATGGATCTCAATCAGAGGCAGGTGTCGATCGTTGTCTCTGATTGAGAATCATACTTAGGTAGCCTGTTTTCCCACTATGGGTTGTGGGTAGTTGTTTTCCATTCGGGACTGTGTCGGTTTTCATTTGATTCTCTTGTTCTTTTTGTATTTTGTATTCATTTACATTTAAGTCATTTAGCAGACGCTCTTATCCAGAGCGACTTACAAATTGGAAAGTTCATACATATTCATCCTGGTCCCCCCGTGGGGAATGAACCCACAACCCTGGCGTTGCAAGCGCCATGCTCTACCAACTGAGCCACACGGGACCATTCATTCTCACTAAAAGTTATTATGGATACGTACCACGCTGCACATTGGTCCGATATTTCCTACTCCTCCTCAGACGAAGAGGACGAAAGCCGTTACAGAAATTCCCACAAACCAAGGACCAAGCAATGTGGTATAGAAAGGCAGCGATCTCTGGACTCATGGACATGGGAGGAGATTTTGGACGGCAAGGGACCCTGGGCACAGGCTGGGGAATATCGCCGCCCTAAGGAAGAACTGGAGGCAGCGAAAGCTGAGCGGCGGCGGTATGAGGAGGTAGCACGGCAGCGCGACAGGCACGAGAGGCAGCTCCCAAATGTTCTTTTGGGGGGGGGGACGACATGCGGGGAGTGTGGCGGAGTCAGGTTGTAGACCTGAGCCCACTCCTCGTGCTTATCGTAAGCAGGCACCGTGTTATGCGGTGAAGCGCACGGTGTCGCCAGTACGCGTTCAGTACCCGGTGGGCTATAGGCTAGCCCCCCGCAAGTGCCATGCGAGTGTGGGCATCCAGCCAGGGCGTGTTGTGCCGGCTCAGCGTGTCTGGTCTCCGGTACGCCGTTTCGGCCCAGGGTATCCTGCGCCGGCTCTGCGTGCTGTGTCTCCGGGGCGCTGGGAGGGTGAAGTGCGTCCTATGCCTGCGCTCCGCTCGTGCCGGGCGAATGTGTGAATTGAGCCTAAGGGAGAGGTGCGAGTGCTATGCACCAGATCTCCAGTGCTCACCCACAGCCCGGTTCAACCTGTGCCTGCACTCGGGAGGGTCCGGGCTAAAGTGGTCATCCAGCCTGGAGAAGTGGTGCCAAGGCTGCGCACCAGAGCTCCAGTGCTCCCCCACAGCCCGGTCCTTCCGGTGCCTCCTCCAAGCACCAGGCCTCCTGTAGGTCTCCCCAGCCTGGTGGGTCCTGTGGCAGCCCCACGCACAGCAAACAATGCACACAATAAAGTTATGAAACAATGAATGGCGGGAGAGAACGCATTCTGGAGAGAGACGTGCCTTGTGCATCTGAGCCACAATCTCCATAATCTTGGACCGTGTCATCTCTGTGGCCTCCTCAATGGATTAGTCCACAAAAATAAACGCCCTCTCACTGTCAACTGCGTTTATTTTCAGCACACTTAACATGTGTAAGTATTTGTAGGAACATAGGATTCAACAACTGAGACACAAACTTAACAAGTTCCACAGACATGTGACTAACATAAATTTAATAATGTGTCCTGAACAAAGGGGGGGTCAAAATCAAAAGTAACAGTCAGTATCTGGTGTGGCCACCAGCTGCATTAAATGCTGCAGTACATTTGCTCCTCATGGACTGCACCAGATCTGACAGTTCTTGCTGTGAGATGTTACCCCACTCTTCCATCAAGGCACCTGCAAGTTCCCGGACATTTCTGGGTAGGATGGCCCTAGCCCTCACCCTCCAATCCAACAGGTCCCAGATGTGCTCAATGGGATTGCGATCCGGGCTCTTCGCTGGCCATGGCAGAACACTGACATTCCTGTCTTGCAGGAAATCATGCACAGAACGAGCAGTATAGCTGGTGGCATTGTCATGCTGGAGGGTCAAGGGTCAAGGCTACCACATGAGGGATAAGGATGTCAGCGTTGAGATTGCCTGCAATGACAACAAGCTCAGTCCGATGATGCTGTGACACACCGCCCCAGACCATGACAGACCCTCCACCTCCAAATCGATCCCGCTCAAGAGTACAGGCCTCGGTGTAACGCTCATTCCTTCGACAATAAACGTGAATCCGACCATCACCCCTGGTGAGACAAAATCGCGACTCATCAGTGAAGAGCATTTTTTGCCAGTCCTGTCTGGTCCAGCGACGGTGAGTTTGTGCCCATAGGCGACGTTGTTTCCACTGATGTCTGGTGAGGACCTGCCTTACAACAGGTCTACAAGCCCCCAGTCCAGCCTCTCTCAGCCTATTGAGAACAGTCAGAGCACAATTTTTTTGCTCAGTTTAGTATGTTCTATGGATGGTCTTAAACTGCAGTAATTTATGTCTGAGATAATATGAACATGACTGGGCATTCAAACATATCTGTATCCATTCATCATCATCAATAGCTTCTACCAGGTATTCCTCACAAGGACACCAATAATAATAAGAGACTTGCTTGGGCCAAGAAACACGAGCAATGGACATTAGACCGGTGGAAATCTGTCCTTTGATCTGATGAGTCCAAATGTGAGATTTTTGATTCCAACCTCCGTGTCTTTGTGAGACGCAGAGTAGGTGAATAAATTATCTCCGCATATGATCTCCCATGAGGCATGGGGGAGAAGGTATGATGGTACTTTTCTGGTGACAGTGTCTGTGATTTATTTAGAATTCAAGTCACACTTAACCAGCATGGCTACCATAGCATTCTGCAGCAATACGCCATCCCATTTGGTTTGCGCTTAGTGGGACTATCATTTGTTTTTCAGCAGGACAATGACCCAACACACCTCCAGGCTGTGTAAGGACTATTTGACCAAGAAGGTGATGGTGTGCTGCATCAGATGACCCGGCCTCCACAATCACCCGACCTCAACCCATTTGAGATGGTTTGGAATGAGTTGAACCACAGTGAAGGAAAAGCAGCCAACAAGTGCTCAGCATCTGTGGGAACTCGAGAGGAAAAGCAGAGTGCCAAGAGTAAAGTATTCCAGGTGAAGCTGGTTGAGAGAATGACAAGAGTGTGCAGCTGTCATCAATGCAAAGGGTGGCTACTTTGAAGAATCTAAAATCTTACTACATGATTCCATATCTGTTATTTCATAGTTTTGATGTCTTCACTATTATTCTACAATGTAGAAAATAGTCAAACTAAAGAAAAACCCTTGAATGAGTAGGTGTGTCCAAACTTTTGACTGGTACTGTAGCTAGCTAACGTTAGCCAACTTTTGGCTAGCTCTAATGGTACATCAACTGACGAAAACAAGCCAAGTGAATTTACTTTTGTTGAAATGGGACAAAAACATTTCCATACACACAACAGCTGACAGAGACCAGAGCTGAACTGGCTGTGGTATCTACTAGCTAGCTACAGTGGTTCTAACTTTATAAGTTGCGTCATACTGCAGCACACCTTGCGGGTTGCCGCAGAATTCTATGGCACGTTATTTAATTGTCAGCCATTGTTACCATTAATGCTAGTTAGTGCTAGTTTGACCACCAGAGGGTATCTTTGATAGCCCTCTGGTATCTTTGAAGCATTTGATAGCCTTCAATATTGACTGTACTAGAGAATTAAAACACTTTTTTTGTAAGAACATAGTATATGGGATTGATTTTTAAGAAATGTAGCTTAATTAATTTGATTAATATTATGGTGTTTCTATTTCAAGAAAAACGAAACCCTCAGGGGAATAGAAAATATGGAGCTGTACAACGTGACGGCCGGGAGTAGGCTACAGTACTAAGAGCATAACATTTCCACACCCTAATTGTAGTCTAACAAATACCCAAATGGAGATTCAGTGAAAATATTATTTTATTGATTTATCAAGACCAATCCCCATGCTTGTCTCAGAGCAGCACGAAACGGTGCTGAAATAGTTGACCATACGCGGGTAGGCTATTGCTTCAAATCCAATTGCTTCTAACTTCAATAGGCTTTTTAAATAAATAATACCTAAACCACTTTTAACAGCACATTACTCAACACTAGTGATACTCATGTCACCTACGGTAGGCCTACAGAATATCTACAAATATTTGTTTCAATGACATTTAGAGGATTTTAAATTAATATCTAAGGGCCATTTTTCGTTAGGGCAAATCTGATCTGTGAGAATATCTTAGCGGCTTTTATATCATTCTAAATGAATTAATAATAATAATAATTTAGCGCCGCCCTATGGGACTTTCCAATCACGGTCGGATGTGATACAGCCTGGATTCAAACCAGATATTGTAGTGAATCCTCTTGCACTGAGATGCAGTGCCTTAGACGACCGCACCACTCGGGAGCCGTGATCAACATGACCAATATATATTGTCCTGCTAATAGCCCATCCTAGAAACGTTTTTTGCAGAATTCACAGCCTGATACACTTGTGAAAAACAGGGTTAATAATAATTATAATATTTTTTTCCCCTTCCACTTGTTAAAGGTTCCAATTGCTAAAGTTTTTTTAATCAATTAGTATATTTGAGTTTAACCACAATTTTTGTTGCATTGTTTGTTCGGTCTTTTCTGGTGGATTAAACTGAAATTGCAACCAACTTTCTATGGCTTGTTTAAAAAATAACGAGATTTTGGAGATTTTGTTTTCAAATAATGTAAAGTGAGCGAGGAAAATGGCCATCCTTCAACATTGGGTGAGACATTGCTATTAATTTGTAAATAAAGCCAGTTTGTTATTTAGAATGATTTATTTCTGTTTTTAGAGGGAGAGAAACCAAAAGTCTACTGTCACCTCATGGGTCTCTCAGTCTCTCATTATCAGTTTCTATTTGGTTTATGTCGCCCATTCATTGTCAGTTAGAGACAATGTAGCGCCTTGGGACCCAAAAGCATAATCAGTGCTCTAACTCCCCCTTGCTCTGGCCTGGAGCAATGAAGTAGTTACGCAGGGTACCGTACTAAACCACAAATTACCTCTAAGTCCCGCAGCATAATCACAAAACTTTTAGTTGAGCAATCACGGTAGTTCATTCTCTTGAGACACAACTTCAGTCAAGAGGGGATGAAACATTACTGTAGCAACGTTACGTTTCTGTTACACTACTAGCTCAGCACTGGGAATAAATGTTGCTGCCCCTATCATCGCCAAGCCTATCTCTGACCTTTTTAACCTGTCTCTCCTCTCTGGGGAGGTTCTCATTGCTTGGAAGGCAGCCACAGTGTGTCCTTTATTTAAAGGGAAGATCAAACTGATCCTAACTGTTATAGGCCAATTTCTATTTTGCCCTGTTTATCAAAAGTGTTGGAAAAACTTGTCAATAATCAACTGCCTGTCTTTCTTGACGTCTATAGTATTCTCTCGGGTACGCAATCTCGTTTCCGCTCAGGTTATGGATGTGTCACTGCAACCTTAAAGGTCCTCAATGATGTCACCATTGCCCTTGATTCTAAGCAAAGTTGTGCTGCTATTTTGATTGACTTGGCCAAAGCTTTTGATATGGTAGACCATTTCATTCTTGTGGGCCAGCTAAGGAGTATTGGTGTCTCTGAGGGGTCTTTGGCCTGGTTTGCTAACTACCTCTCTGAAAGAGTGCCGTGTATAAAGTCAGAACATCTGCTGTCGCAGCTACAGCCTGTGACCAAGGGAGTATCTGGGTCATGTCCCCCCTGTTCCCAGTGATAGTTGCACCCCTGGTTGTATGCTTTCCATTCCCATTTCAAGTTTATGTTTGTTCGTGATCTAAGAAATATGGATTTGTTTCAGAATACAGTTGTTATCATAATTTTGAGGTCCGTTGAGTCTATAGCAGTCACCTCTCAGAGCAATGCATTGTGGGATAGCAGGAGCTAAATCCTGTTATGTGGTGCCTGATTACTGTGGTAATCCACTGGACTGTAGTCCACTAAAATGAGCGTGTGTGTATGTAACTCTGGATAGTCCACTGCACTATAAATAATCACTTTGATTTCCCCCCTCTTTCTCTGAATCAAAGTGACCTTAGTTTCCTGTACTGTATACTCCACTATGACCACAATGACTACCACTATTATACTGAGAGTCTCTACGCTGAAGATGCTTACAGAGGGGTACACACATCTCTTCTTGAGATGTGCTTCAGCAGTATAAAGTAAAGCCCCAGATATCCCTGAACCTTACATATGGAGCTCTGGCCAATCATTAAACCTTGAGAGACCTAGGGACCTAGGCCAACCTGGCAACCACAGTGGAGATTTACTCAAAGGTTTCTGGTTTTCTCAGAGGCAGACATTGACAGAGTGCCTAAATAACTATTCCTGTTGAGGGTTACTTTCTGCCTCGTTACATTTTCTTGTCACTTTTTTATATAATGATTGGTGTTTATTGTTATTCTGTAGTTCTGTCCATCCTGTAAGCTGATTGTTATCCACCTTGAAGATGAATGCATCTGATCTTTATGTTTCATGCACAGTTTTGTTTTTCTAGAATATGGTGTGCCTGCATGGTGACGTCCAGGACTATTCACTTCTGTACTATTTTGTCAAATTATACGATTCTGCTTTGGTTGCTTCTGTTCTCCCAACATGTTTTCTCACTCACTGTTCATCAATTGATGCCATGAGTCAGACAGACAAGAGAATAGTCTGTGGATGTCCTACTTCTGAATATAGACAAGCCTCCTAATAATCCTTTATACAATGGCTAGCTCCAGCCACACATGGTTGGCATTTGAAAATGACAATGAATGAGAGCTAGTAAGCTACACTCTGTAATAAGTGTTCTATTACATGATTTTCAGAGGAATGGCAGTGTACATTCAGATCGAAACGCTGAATTAAATATCCTCATTAAATATACGCAACCTGATGTATTTACTTTTTCTTTATTTCCATTCAGGACGCAATGAGCCCCTGAAGAAGGAGTGCCCTAAATGGAAGAGTGAGTACCCTATGACTGAGGGCCAGCTGAGGAGTAAGAGGGATGAGTTTTGGGACACGGCTCCAGCCTTTGACGGCAGGAAGGAGATTTGGGACGCGCTCCGAGCGGCAGCAGTGGCTGCAGAGGTGAACGACCTGGAACTGGCTCAGGCCATAGTGGACGGAGCCTGCATCACACTACCACACGGTGAGACATGCATGCGCATACACGCACACACACACACAAACTCACATGCACGTTCCATCTTAATAACTAACTTGTAACATCTAACTAATATAACATTAGTATTTATAACATTTGGCACCAACCTGACGGACCTTATAATGCTATATCAAACCTATGCCTAAGCCCAAATCGACCCCAAAAGTGTTCTCCGGCTGTCCCCATAGGAGAACCCTTTTTGGTTCCAGGTAAAATCCTTTTAGGTTCCAGTTAGAAGAATTGTTGGTTTCATGTAGAACCTCCCTGTGGAAAGGGTTCTACATGGAACCTAAAACAGTTCTGCTTAGAACCAACAAGGATTCTTCAAAGGGTTTTCCTATGGCAACATCCAAAGAACCCTATTAGGTTCTAGATAGGGAGTGTAACTCCCTATATGCACTTGTGGAGATCTGAATGGATTGCACTGGCATCGATATAGTAATAGCTCCACCATTTATTTGTATAGCCTGGGTGATGTATCCTGATGGAACCAGCCTGATCACATGAGAGGGCTTACCATTTATGTTTCACTTAACACTGCGATCAGTCTGGTTCCACCAGGCTACGGGTGACATAATTCATGACCAGTTAGCTGATTTGAGATCTGTGTGTGTCTGTGGTTGTCAGATTACTGCTGTGTAGTTATATAATAGTCCTGGGCAGCATGACAAGAACTCAGGGATTTAGCTACATAGACATTATGGACACAGCAGAGGGGGAAAGCTCCTCTCTAATGTATGGGCATGTTTGACATGTGGTATTGCATCATTCTAGTATTATTTTCTAAACAGAACATTGCAGAATCGGGTGTGTTTCAGCAGGGCTGGAGAAAAAGTCTGCGCTGTAGATCCGGGCAGAGGGTTGGCCACCTCTAGTCTAGGGGTCCCTAGAGGCTGGGAGTTGATTTCAGATAGGACTTGTTACTGAGGTTTGTTTTGTGTTTATCTGTCCCATCCAGGTACGCTGACAGAGAGTTATGATGAGCTGGGGAACCGCTACCAGCTTCCTGCCTACACTCTAGTCCCTCCCACCAACCTCATCACTGAATGCACCAATGAGAGCCAAGCTCCCAATCTAAAGGAGCAGAAAAAGCCTCCCCCTCCTCCTAAAGAGGAGTTCCAGCTACGAGTACGTCTCTCGTGCGGTAAGAGAGACACCCTATTCCTTTTCTATTTTGTCGTTTAGTTGTTCAATTTCTCTCTGGGGTTCTTCATTGAGATAAGAGGGGTATACTATGAATCTAGATAGATGTACTCAGGCTTTTCTGAAATTAGCTACCTTCCGTTAACTTCCCATTCAAGCTCAGGCTTCATTCATGTTACAAAGGTAAATATTGATCAAACACCTGCCTACATCCTATCATTACCAGCCTGGTCGAGCTGGGCTTGTAACTGCGTGTTCATGTCGCACTTGACTAGTTTCAAGTCGATCCATGGGGGAGTTAGTGCCACATTTTTCATTTTTGCCCAAATCAAAATGAAAGAAAAGTTAACCTGAAAATTCAGCAGACTATGGTGTGAAATGTGCTATTAGAAGTTTTACTGCGTGTGACGTTTCAAATACATCATATACATTTCTAACTGTGTTGTGTGATATGTATTTGAATATGACTATTAAAAAATATATATTCCTCAAATATGGTCCGGAGAACGAAGGGATGATGATGCACTCTTTGCGAGAGGGAGGGAATCTAATTTGATTGGTCCTCAACTCACGGCTCAAAGACTTTTGTCACCGGTTATCTCAGAGTTGACCAAAGTTAGCTTGCTTACTCATCTATCTAGATTAGAGTAGTACACCACTCAGGATAAATCCATGCCCAATCCCCAGGGTCATTCCAATACTAATAATCTGGTGTGTGAATGTCAGCCCCTCAGGCCTAGTTATTATCATCTTGTTTGACAGTGTGTTTAAAGGGGGCCTGAAGCTCTAGATTTGGCCTTGTTTTTCGGCTTGGTCATGTTTTTCGGCTTGGTCATGAAGAAATACAGCTGCCATGACTGAAGCCAAACGAGAGTTGTCTGGGGAGGGGGGTTATAATGTGCGTGTCTCTTGTGGATGTGCTCGCATGTGGCAAGTCTTTGTACATTCACTATGCCAAAACAGTACACAGTTAGTCACTCACCCTTTTAGCTAACTTGAAGCCATCTAACCAGGTCTTGGGTCTTGAAATCGCCTATGCCAGGGGTTCTCAAACTTTTTTGATAGCAAATTCATCAGGGACCCCCTCGTAACTTGAGTGAGATAAAAAATAGCATACAAGGAGTTTTACTATGACTTCGGCAGTGCATGGCTGGGTGAACCAAGTCTCGGCCCTGGGAACGAACTTTTTAAAGGCTCTCCTCTTGGCATCTTAGAGGAAATGTTTCAGTTTTAAAGCTAATTTCCTGCGATTTTACACATTTTGCCATGAGGCAGAGAGAAATGTTGCAGATTTAATGCTTGAAGCTAGAGTCCTTAATTGAAAGACACCATTCTATATTCCTGAACAGACCCCTGATTGTAGAAGTAACTTGACCAATGTCTTTCTCCTCTACAGATAAGGACCTACGTATAAGCGCCTCCATGTCAGACTCCATTTCCCAGCTGAAGACAGCCCTGGAGGGGCAGGAGGACATTGAAGCGGCCCACCAACGCTGGTTCTTTGCAGGGAAACTGCTAACAGATAAGACCCGGCTCCAGGACACTAAGATACAAAAAGACTTTGTGGTCCAGGTCATCGTGAACAACTACTCACCCGTAACCAAACTCATACCAAACTGAGAGAGAGAGAGAGGTGGCGCAAGGCCTTGTTTCACTCCTCTGGAACACCAGGGTTGTGTTCATTAGCGCACACTGTAGGGAAACGTTTTGCAACAGAAAACAAACATGTTTTTATTGTACATGTTCAGATAGTTCCTCCAAGTTTCGGACCACTTTCTTACATTTCATGTCTAGTGGACACGACCCTGGACTATGGGTTACTGCAAAGGAATTTGGGGTATAATATTTGATAATTAGTTTACGTTTGCTTTTGTATTTCCTATCCTCTTTTTGTATTTCCCAATATTTTCCTAATAATCCCACATTATTAATTTGTGTATTTTCACTCCGTATGTGTAGCCTGGCAAAGAACTGACAAACTGTAGGTTGAACTGGAAGAGAATCATGGCATGAGGAGAATTTACTACAGTACGTCTGTCTGTCTGTCTACAGATGATCCACTACCATTACACCTCTGTCAGTATATAAATTATTTTCCTTGTGAGTGTGTCCTTGTGTTCATCTGGAACTTTGAACTATGAATAGGGTTGGACAGTGGAAAGTATCCTGCCTGACGATACAAATATTCTATTGGATCTCTATTTATACTGAAAGCCATTCTATTTGTATTATTTCTATTGTCTGATTGTTACATAATGGTAAAGAAGAATATCGACAGATTTATGAAATTATGTTTACATACTGTTTCAATGCTTGTTTAATTGTGAATATTTATATATTTAATAAGCAGAAATGTATTTTTAAGTGAAAATGTTCATGAAAAGTCAACAATGTGATGAACAAGTGAAAAGACTGGTTTATAAGGTGGAAATAGCTGATTTGATTTTCTCTATTTTCCAACCAGGTATGGATAACATGCTGTAGTTTTGTATGCTCCAAAGTGCACTAAAAGTGGATGAATATTTGTGAATGAATTTATGAATAAACATTCTAAATGAATCAAACCTCTGTATATTTGATTCAGAATTTTGTGTATAAAGGCTTTCCAAACCAGTATTTTTTTCATGAAGTAGGTAGATTCATAAATACCTTCCTAACCCTAAATAATCTACAAGATTAGATGTTTTTAAATCTACTATTTCTTCATAAGGTAAGTCTGAATACCAAATACTGAGTGCTTAAACCAAAACGCTTTAAAAAATCATACATTTCCTAAGTCTGAATCGTCCCCTGAGTAATGACAAAATGTAACTACAAATGGTAACAGTGTCAAAAACTGTTTTTATGGTAGTCAAGTGTATACATTTAAATTATTAGTGTAGAAAAATTGGGGCTAGTAGTAGAAGTACTGACTGTATTACAAATATACTGAACAAAAATATAAGCGCTGGTCCTATGTTTCATGATCTGAAATAAAAGATCCTAGAAATGTTCCATAAGCACAAAAAGCTTATTTCTCTCAAATTGTGTGTATATGTTTATGTTTACATCCCTTTTAGTGAGCGTTTCTACTTTGCCTAAATAATCCATTCATGGGACAGGTGTGGCATACCAAGAAGCTGATTAATCAGCATGATCATTACACAGGTGCACCTTGTGCTGGGGACAATAAAAGGCCACTCTAAAATGTGCAGTTTTGTCACACAACACAATGCCACATATGTCTCAAGTTTTGAGGGCTTGCTGACTGCAGGAATGTCCACCAGAGCTGTTGTCAGATAATTTTATGTTAATTTCTCGACCATAAGCCGAGGTAGTTTTAGAGAATTTGGCAGTACGTCCAACAGGCCTCAACCGCAGGCCACGTGCAACGACGCCAGCTCAGGACCTCCACATCCGGCTTCTTCACTTCGTCTGAGACCAGCCAACTGGACAGCTGATGAAACTGTGGGATCACACAACCGAAGAATTTCTGCACAAACTGTCAGAAACCGTCTCAGGGAAACTCATCTACGTGCTTGTCATCCTCACCAGGATCTTGACCTGCAGTTCAGTGTCGTAACCGACTTCAGTGGGCAAATGCTAACCTTCCATGACCACTGGCACGCTGGAGAAGTGCGCTCTTCATGGATAAATCCTGGTTTGAACTGTACCGGACAGATGGCAGACAGCATGTATGACCTCGTGTGGTCAAGCGGTTTGCTGATGTCAATGTTGTGAACAGCGTGCCCCATGGTGGCTGTGGGGTTATGGTATGGGCAGGCATAAACTACAGACAACAAGCACAATTGCATTTTATCGATGGCAATATGAATGCACAGAGATACCGTGATGAGATCCTGAGGCACATTGTCGTGCCATTCATACGCCGCTATCACCTCATATTTCAGCATAATAATGCACGGCCCCATGTCGCAAGGATCTCTACATCATTCCTGGAAGCTGAAAATGTCCCAGTTCTTCCATGGCCATCATACTCACCAGACATGACACCCATTGAGCATGTTTGGGATGCTCTGGGTCGACATCGACAACAGCGTGTTCCAGTTCCCGCCAATATCCAGCAACTTCGCACAGCCATTGAAGGGGAGTGGGACAACATTCCACAGGCCACAATCAACAGCCTGATCAACTCTATGCGAAGGAGATGTGTATCGTTGCATGAGGCAAATGTTCTATAGGAATGAGGTCAAGGCTTTGTGATGGCCACCCTATACCTTGACTTTGTTGTCCTTAAACCATTTTGCCACAACTTTGGAAGTATGCTTGGGGTCATTGTCCATCTGGAAGACCCATTTGCGACCAAGCTTTAACTTCCTGACTGATGTCTTGAGATGTTGCCTCCTTTTTCCTAAAAAAACATAACGATGGTCATTATGGCCAAACAGTTCTATTCGTTTTCATCAGACCAGATGACATTTCACCAAAAAATATGATCTTTGTCCCCATGTGCAGTTGCAATCCGTAGTCTGGCTTTTTTTATGGCGATTTTGGAGCAGTGGCTTCTTCCGTGCTGAGCGGCCTCTCAGGTTATGTCGATATAGGACTCCTTTTACTGTGGATATAGATACTTTTGTGCCTGTTTCTTCCAGCATCTTCACAAGGTCCTTTTCTGTTGTTCTGGGATTGATTTGCACTTTTTGCACCAAAGTATGTTCATCTCTAGGAGACAGAACGTGTCTCTCTCCTTCCTGAGAGGTATGACGGCTGCGTGGTCCCATGGTGTTTGTTCTTGCGTACTATTGTTTGTACAGATGAACGTGGTACCTTCAGGCGTTTGTAAATGTCTCCCAAGGATGAAGCAGACTTGTGGAGGTCTACAATTTATTTTCTGAGGTCTTGGCTGATTTCTTTTGATTTCCTCATTATGTTAAATCAAAGAGGCACTGAGTTTGAAGGTAGGCCTTGAAATACATCCACAGGTACACCTCCAATTGACTCAAATTATGTAAATTAGTCCATCAGAAGCTTCTAAAGCCATTAGATACTTTTCTGGAATTTTCCAAGCTGTTTAAAGGTACAGTCAACTTAGTGTATGTAAACTTCTGACCCACTGGAATTGTGATACAGTGAATTATAAGTGAAATAATCTGTAAACAATTGTTGTAAAAATTACTTGTGTCATGCACAAAGCAGATGTCCTATCCGACTTGCCAAACTATAGTTTGTTAACAAGAAATTTGAGGAGTGGTTGAAAAACTAGTTTTAATGACTCCAACCTCAGTGTATGAAAACTTCCGACTTCAACTGTAATTAGAAGACAAGGAATACTTTATCACCCATTTTGTGGAAATGGAAATTAGTATTTTTTCTTTCACCCACTGTAACGGCAGTCTATTTCGTCCTCCTCATCGGACGAGGAGAGGCGAGAAGGATCGGAGGACCAATGTACAGCGTGGTAAGTTTCCATGATTTAATAACATGAAAACAATATACAATTACAAAATAACAAAACAAACTAACCGTCACAGTCCCGTGTGGCACAAACACTGACACAGAAAACAACCACCCACAAAATCCCAACACAAAGCAAGCCACCTATATATGATTCTCAATCAGGGACAACGATTGACAGCTGCCTCTGATTGAGAACCATATTAGGCTGAACACAGAAACAGACAAACTAGACACACAACATAGAATGCCCACCCAGCTCACGTCCTGACCAACACTAAAACAAGCAAAACACATAAGCACTATGGTCAGGACGTGACACCCACATTACTCTATCTATCTGCTCTGGTAACGTTTGCATATGTGGTATGCTAATATAACGATTTATTGTGTTTTCGCTGTAAGACACTTGGAAAATCTGAAATATTGTCTGTATTCACAGGATCTGTGTCTTTCGATTAGTGTATGCTGTGTATTTTTACGAAATGTTTGATGATTAGTAATTAGGTAAACACGTTGCTCTATGTATTTATTCTAGTCCATTTGTGACGGTGGGTGCAATTGTAAACTATGACATCTACCTGAAATATGCACATTTTTCTAACAAAACCTATCCTATACCATAAATATGTTATCAGACTGTCATCTGAGGAGGTTTTTTCTTGGTTAGTGGCTATCAATATCTTAGTTTAGCCGAATTGGTGATAGCTACTGGTGTTGGTGGACAAATAAAAGATGGTGTCTTATGCTAATGTGTTTAGCTAATAGATTTACATCTTTACATATTGTGTCTTCCCTGTAAAACATTTAAAAAATCGGACATGTTGGCTGGATTCACACGATCTGTGTCTTTCATTAGCTGTATTGGACTTTAATGTGTGAAAGTTAAATATTTAAAAAAAATATTTTTTTTTAATTTCGCGGCTCTGCCTTTTCAGTGGAATGTGGGGGGGGTGTGCCGCTAGCGGCACCCCAGTCCTACACAGGTTAATCAATCAAACAATTGATTACGTTTGATTGATGCTAAAGCATGATGATGTATCTTTCTTCACCCTACAGATGATGAGGGAGAGATTAAAGACATTCTGGACGAAGCTGGAGTCAAGATTGTGAGTAACCACCAACGTTGCCTACCGATTTTCCACGTTACTGTGGCAGCTTCCCTTCCTAGGCGTGGTACACTACCTACCCATGTACAAAATCAATAAAAGATATATTTTTAAATCAAATGTTATTTGTCACATGCTTCGTAAACATCAGGCGTAGACTAACAGTGAAATGCTTACTTACAGGCCCTTCCCAACAATGCAGAGAAAAAGAAAATAGAGAAATAATAGAAAAGTAAAACACATAACAATAAAAGTAGTAATAAATACCCAAAGAGTAACAATAACTTGGCTATATACACAGTGTACCAGATCCGAGGTGATGTGCAAGGGTAAGAGGTAATTGAGATAGATATGTACCTATAACTAAGAATAAAGTGATGGATAATCAACAGTATCAGCAGCGCATGTGATGAGACAAAAAAGTTATTGCAAAAAGGGTCAGAACAAATAGTCCGGGTGGCAAGTTGGTTCACTGTTTAGTAAACTATTTAGCAGTCTTATGGTTTGGGGGTGTTAGCAGTTGATGTTATTTTTCAATAACACAGACCCCAAAGCAAATCGGGGAGGAAAATAGGTTTATTCAAATAGGACAAATCATGGGGGGAGGTAGATGGTAGATGTTCATTCTCCCTGTCCTCAGTGATGCTCTCCAGTGATTCTCTTCACAGAACAAAGGGACAGGATGTAGTTTATAGCCCAGCCCTAGCCTGTGGTTGACCACTTAGAATTCCTTGCAATAAAACTATGCCAATGGCCAAATAACAAGTATCGTATTTCAGACTCAATATATAGACAAATTCCTCCCATGAATCCTCAATTACAGAAAAAACACTATTTCCATTGATCGTTAGTACTCTTTTGACTCTTGTCCTCTTGACCTTTAGTACTGTATTGACCTCTGTCTCTGCGTTGTGTATTTATCTTCAACATATTCTTACAGGGGTAGAAGCTGTTCAGGGTCCTGTTGGTTCCAGACTTGCATCGGTACCACTTGCCGTGTTGATAGCAGAGAGAAAAGTCGATGACTTGGGTGGCTAGAGTTTGACCAGATTTAGGGCCTTCCTCTGACACTGTTTCCTGTAGTCCACGATCAGTTCTTTTGTCTTGCTGACGTTGAGGGAGAGGTTGTTGTTATGGCACCACACTGCAAGTTCTCTGAACTCCTCATCGTCGTCGGTGATCAGGCCTACCTAAAAAGAGAACATTCCAGGATGGTCACAATGATGACAACATGTAACTCAAACCCGAGCTGAAATACAAAGGTACGGCTGACTGTCATTCTGTCTCTCTTTGTCTGTGTCTGTCCATGTGTGCTGGTTGCTGGTCTCAGTCCTCTCCTGTGTGTATGTACTAATGTGTAGGTTTCTCTCTCTGTCAGCTGGAGGCTCAAGGATCCACAGACCCATGGGAGGGAGCAGATACCTGTGGGGAGACTACAAGGCCAAGGTGACGCACGCACGCATGCACGCACGCACGCACGCACGCACACACGCACGCACGCACACACACACACACACACACACACACACACACACACACACACACACACACACACGTTTCTCAGGGTGATTTCAGACTGGGAGTAACAGTCAGGAATTTGTCGGACCTTTGTCATTAACTCTTCACATGGGTAAAGAGTGTGTTTGTGTTTTCTCCAGAATGGTAAAGGAGACGTGAAGGGGAAAGGAAAGGTTGATCCATATGCCTACATCCCTCTGAGGAAAGCACAGCTTTACCGCAGGTAAGAACATAGTAATGAATTAGTAAATAAACATAGTAATAATTGTAGTAAATTGTAGTTGTAATAGTGAAAGCTTAACCCACTGCTGACCATATGTTCTGTGTTTGTGTGTAGGAAAAAAGCAAAAATGCAGGGCCAGTTAAAGGGCATGGTGAGAGGGACCCAGAAGGGAGCACAGTCTGGGAAGAGGATGCAGAGGAACAACAGGAGGTCCTGAAAAGTTTACACACAGAACTGTTGAATGTGTGTTTGTGTCCGTCTGCCTGTTGTTCACAAGGGTCTGTGCATAGAAATAGAGTTAAAGCTAATTCTATTTCTATGAGTCTGTGAGTCTATACAGAGTATTGCTCATGCATACCCCCTAAAAAAACAGCTCATGTATGTTTGCGACAAACAGAGAAAGTGGGAGAAGGAACAAAAAGAGGACTTGAAAAGAGGGCTTCAAAATAGATCTGTTTATTTCCCCCCCTGGAACTTTTTCTTGCCTGATCCCCATTGTTATCAATGGATACTATCGGGCACACACACATGAAACTTTATAGGCTTGTTCAATCCATCAGATGTAATGAGTGACATGCTGACCCCAAATGTGTACAGATGGACATCTGTTAAAACATCTATTTATGTATCCTGCAGAAACATTGACAATAATGTGTGAAAATGAAAAATGTCTTGTTATTGCTCTGTTTGACCGTTAGATGGCGATCTAGATTGCGGTTGAAAATGAGCAATACGATGAACATCAGACTCACACTGTTTTATTTCACTATTGTCATAGTCATAGGTACGGCTGACTGTCCTTCTGTCTCTCTTTGTCTGTGTGCTGGTCGCTGGTCTCACTCCTCTCCTGTGAGTATGTATTCATGCGTGAGTTTCTCTCTTTTTCAGCTGGAGACTCAAGGATCTACAGACCCCTGGTAGGGAGCAGAGACCTGTGGGGAGACTACAAGGCCAAGGTGACACACACACACACACACACACACACACACACACACACACACACACACACACACACACACACACACACACACACACACACACACACACACACACACACACTCACTTACTTCTGTTCAAAAGTTTGGGGTCACTTAGAAATGTCCTTGTTTTTGAAAGAAAAGCATATTTTTTGTCCATTAATATAACATCAAATTGATCAGAAATACAGTGTAGACATTGTTAATGTTGTAAATGACTATTGTAGCTGGAAATGTCAGATCTTTTATGGAATATCTACATAGGTGTACAAAGGCCCATTACCAGCAACCAACACTCCTGTGTTCCAATGGCACGTTGTGTTAGCTAATCCAAGTTTATCATTTTGAAAGGCTAATTGATCTTTAGAAAACTCTTTTGCAACTATGTTAGCACAGCTGAAAACTATTGTTCTGATTAAAGAAGCAATAAAACTAGCCTTCTTTAGACTAGTTGAGTATCTGGAGCATCAGTGTCTCCTGACCCCTCCTTTCTCAGCCTCCAGTATTTATGCTGCAGTAGTTTATGTGTCGGGGGGCTGGGGTCAGTTGGTTATATCTGGAGTACTTCTCCTGTCTTATCCGGTGTCCTGTGTGAATTTAAGTATGCTCTCTCTAATTCTCTCCTTCTCTCTTTCTTTCTCTCTCTCAGAGGACCTGAGTCCTAGGACCATGCGTCACTACCGGGCATGATGACTCCTTGCTGTCCCCAGTCCACCTGGCCTTGCTGCTGGTCCAGTTTCAACTGTTCTGCCTGCGGCTATGGAACCCTGACCTGTCCACCGGACGTGCTACCTGTCCCAGACCTGCTGTTTTCAACTCTCTAGAGACCGCAGGAGCGGTAGAGATACTCTTAATGATCGGCTATGAAAAGCCAACTAACATTTACTCCTGATTATTATTTGACCATGCTGGTCATTTATGAACATTTGAACATCTTGGCCATGTTCTGTTATAATCTCCATCCGGCACAGCCAGAAGAGGACTGGCCACCCCTCATAGCCTGGTTCCTCTCTAGGTTTCTTCCTAGGTTTTGGCCTTTCTAGGGAGTTTTTCTTAGCCACCGTGCTTCTACACCTGCATTGCTTGCTGTTTGGGGTTTTAGGCTGGGTTTCTGTACAGCACTTCGAGATATTAGCTGATGTACGAAGGGCTATATAAAATAAACTTGATTTGATTTGATCAGCATTTGTGGGTTCGATTACAGGCTCAAAATGGCCAGAAACAAATAACTTTCTTCTGAAACTCGTCAGTCTATTCTTGTTCTGAGAAATTAAGGCTATTCCATGCGAGAAATTGCCAAGAAACTGAAGATCTCGCACAACGCTGTGTACTACTTCCTTCACAGAACAGCGCAAACTGGTTCTAACCAGAATAGAAAGAGGAGTGGGAGGCCCCGGTGCATCTGACAAGGGTAGTTGTGGCATGACCATAAAGGCATTGATTATTTTCTTGTTCCATATCTGTTATGGCATAGTCGACCACACTGTTTCCTAATGCAGAGCAATACGTTCCCTACCCAGAGAGTCACCCTTCATCCTGCCATTAACAATATGCAGACCCAGGTTTTTACAGAGCTGGAGCACTTGTTTCCCATATTTATTGACAATACTGTCATAGCTGTGTCTCTGTGTAGTTAGTTGTGATTCATACACAGATGTAGCACTGTGTTCATGGGTATTTCTCCCTAAATCTATGTAGTCTGCTTACCAGTTCTAGCATTTAGATCTCCATTAACATAACTTTACTTACTGATAGGGCCATATTGCACACATGTAAATGTCTCAATCTGAGTAGGCACATTTGTCCCTGAACTCAGCAAAGTCTCTTTCGAGAACTATCTCTAAGAGATTTCATATCCAAGGAGAGTCTTGGAGAGACGGGGCTGCAGTCAAGGTTTGGAGGGCTTGTCTTGATTTTGGTCTGTGGAGAAGCTTCATGCTTCTTTGCTTCTTCTCTTAGGGAAGTCTTCCTGGCTGCTTTCCGACCCCTGAACCATGATGGTGCCGTTATGGTAGACGGTAACGGTCAGGCTGGGTCAGTTTTCATCATTGTCCTCACTGATTGATATCGGTCTTCCTTTTCCAATAACATTCTTTCAATGTTTTGGCTATTTTGTACACAGGGCAGTGTGCCAGAAGGGGCTCACAGTATGAAATAAGAGATTTGTTGTTCTTTCCCTCTAGTATTGGTAAGTCTACCACCAAGGTCTTGGGTGAAGAGCAGACATCTATCTGTACATAGTCTTAATTTATCTTGGTAATTTAGTTTCTATCTCATTCCCAAGCATTGTCTGCTTTATTCAGTTCACAGATTGTTTTTTTTACTGCAACAGCATCTCAAAAAATTTAAGCTAAAATCAGCAGCTCATGTTCTAATTCAATTAAAAAGAACATTTGTAAAAGTAGAAAAAGTAACGTTTTTCTCAGCTATTTGATAGCCATTTCTGTCTGAGCTGTGAGCTATAGCAAAACAAAGAATTGATTGCTAAAGTACAAAGTACTGTGTGAATGTGTATTTGTTTTTGACAAATACAATCAATCAATCCAAATTGTGCAGCGATGAATGGAAAGAGACTTCTGATAAAAAAACATAAAACACTTTTATGACATTCGTAGATTGCCAAGCCTTCGACACTGAGTATACCTACAAGGTAGGGAGTGATGATTTTTCTGTTTTTGTCGAGATTGACAGTCTATTTATTATGGTGTTGAAAACTCAAACCATGATATTGAAGTCCTGGAAGTCAGCATGCTTTGTTTATTTGTTGTGATGCAATGGCACAGAAAACTGTTGATGCAAAATTCGTTGCATATATTTTATATAATTATAAATATGACTTTAAAATGTTGAAAATCAGATTTCCCCTAGCTGATCGATGTCTGTAGCCGGCTCTGAAACTAGTGTAATGAAACAGGCAGGGAGAGTGAGCTTGTCTGTGGTGGTCGGTGAATTTTCAACCTTATGGCCCATAGCCCTCCGTGGCATCGACTGTGCCACAAAAGCATGTTGAAGTGGCAAAGTCAATATCCATGTTTATAAATACAGGGTCACTACAGTTATTTATTTTGAGGTAATTCTATGAGAGGGGAGGGTGTGCAATTTATTTTACAGTACAAGAGGAAAGGTAATTTGAAAATATTTTTAACTTTGGGGAGAGGAGTGCATTTTTCTTTATGACACCTTGAGTGGGACCAGCCGCCCCACCCCCCAGTAAATGTATATCTGTCCCTTAGTGCCTTATTGCAAACAGGATGCATGTTTTGGAATAATTTTATTCGGTACAGGCTTCCTTCTTTTTACTCTGTCATTTAGGTTAGTATTGTGGAGTAACTACAATGTTGTTGATCTGTCCTCAGTTTTCTCCAATTACGGACATTGCACTCTGTAACTGTTTTAAAATCACCATTGGCCTCATGGTGAAATCCTTGAGCAGTTTCCTTCCTCTCTGGAGGGAGGGACGGAGCAGGAGGGAGGTGTGGAGACTGGGGATGGAATGGAGACGGAGAGAGAGGACGGCCGGACTAGAGGCCTCTGGTCTAGAGGGGAGGGTTGTGAGAGCGAGGTGCAGGATGTGATCAAATGGAATCCCACTGTTAGTTAAGCACCGATCTATCAAATGCGGCTCTATAAAGCACCGCTTTATCAAACACTGCTCTATCGCCGCACCGAACTAAAAAATACATCACTCTCTTGTTGGAAGAGCGGGGATAGAGTCCCATTTGAAAACATTAAGTGCACCTTATCGGACATTTGACAATAGTTTGGCAGCCTCTGCCACTTTTTAGGCACGGTGCTGGTGAATCACCCCTCTGTTTTATGCAGCACTCCAGATAAGTTACTCCACTCTCGGGAGAAATTATATATGTTAACAGCATGCAAATTAAGGTTGTTTCGCTACCACACCCACAATGGAAACACAATCCTGGTCTCGGATTCACACGTGGAGTACTTCTGGGAGAGCTCGCTGTTATGCCTGAAATCGACCCAAAACCAACAGCCCCATGCAACAAAGCTCCTCACAACTCTGAGGGGAGAAATCAACTTTTGTTCCGAGGAGATAATTGCTGTCGGCGTGGTCTAGATGGTTGTGTCAGGGCATGAAAGATCACAATGACCTCTGTAACTTTTGTATTGCTGTATTGTTATGAGGGAGCCAGTTCCAGACGCAAAGACACAGTTCTGTGAAAAGACATAGCATTATCTAATCTTTCTGTGTCTTTGACCTTAGAGTCATCCTCCAGGGTTTTATTCATGCATGGGTTATGTATGTCTTTTTAAAAGTATCATACAACTTAACTAAGCACAGCAACAATGACAAAAAGCACAACAATGACAAAACAAAATGACAAAAGGCACAATGACAAAAATCGCTACAAAAATGACAAAAGCACACCGTTGAAAAGCACAGCAACAACGACTAAAAGCACAACCTCAAAAAGACACAGCAATAACTACCAGCAAAACAATATAACACAAAGCACTAAGACATCTAGATCAATTTCGAAGATCTTTCATCTCTGACAAACACACACACATCTCTCCACATTACTCTCACTCCAATGGGCCCATGAACGGCCTTCAAGTTCATTGGAAGTTGAAAGGCCACGAGCCATATTGTGACGGAAGAGATTCCCTTTCATTTTCCCCTGATGGCCCTGTCACACAGTGGAGAAGAGAGAGGGAGGAGAGGCCCTTGTTTATTAAAGTCAAATGAGTCAACCTCCCATCCCTCTCTCTCTCCCTCCCTCCCTCCCTCTCACCACCATCAAACTCAGAGGAAGGTCTAGCAAAACAGATACATCTGCAGTTCTGCTCTATGGATAGTGTGTGTATGTGTGTTCTGCTCTATGGATAGTGTGTGAAAGTGTGTTTGAGTGAAGTGCGTGAGTGGATCGTTTTAACGTCATGGGAAGTGACAGGCAGAGCTGTCAGGTCAGATGTGTGTCTGTCTGTTTCTTGCTTTCTTCTTCCCCTCTCTTTCTCTGTCCTCTGTCTCTCTCTGCTCAGCTGTGATGGAAGCTATTTCACGTGAAACCCCAGCCGTGTAGGAGAGTGTGTGTGTGAGTGAGAGGCTGGGTATGCTGGGGGTTGTATGGAGCTCCGTTTCCCACCATATGCAGGTTTCCCAACAGGGTTAGGGGTGGATGGTGAAGGGTGACAGCCACAGGGGTAATGAATAGACTATCGCCATGACTAAGGATTCTGGATAGCATGGCCCCAATTGAATCTCAGTTTACGCAGTACGAGCAACGAGGGAAAAGTTGGTGGTTGTATTCGCTAAAAAGTTTTTATTAAAAGTAAGAATTTCAGCACCCCGCGGAAGGACTGCAATTGTACAGGACAAACATAGGTACAGGTAAGCGTTTTCAGAATTGACTGATGGTGTGACTCAATGTTATTGCTAGTGAATCTCGTGACCAGTCATCAAAACTCAACTCCGCCTTGATATATACTGAACAGAAATATAAATGCAACATGTAAAGTGTTTGTCCCATGTTTCATGAGCTGAAATAAAAGATCCTTGCACATAAAACCTTGCACATACACTGCTGCCATCTAGTGGACAAAATCAAAATTGCACCTGGGCTGGAATAATACATTATGGCTTTCTCTTGCGTTTCAAAGATAATGGTACAAAAAAATACAAAAGAAAGTTTTTTTTCTTCTTTGTATTAACTTTTACCAGATCTATTGTGTTATATTATCCTACATTCCTTGCTGAGCTACAGGCAGTTAGATTTGGGTATGTCATTTTAGGTGAAAATGTAAAAAAGGGGCAGATCCTTAATAAGAGGACACATTTGGTGTTCCCCCAAAGCGCATGTGGGAGACTCCCCAAACATATGGAAGAAGGAACTCTGGTCAGATGAGACTAAAATTGAGCTTTTTGTCCAACAAGGAAAATGCTATGTCTGGCGCAAACCCAACACCTCTCATCACCCCGAGAACACCATCCCCACAGTGAAGCATGGTGGTGGCAGCATCATGCTGTGGGGATGTTTTTCATCGGCAGGGACTGGGAAACTGGCCAGAATTGAAGGAATGATGGATGGCGCTAAATACAGAGAAATTCTTGAGGGAAACCTGTTTCAGTCTTCCAGAGATTTGAGACTGGGACAGAGGTTCACCTTCCAGCAGGACAATGACCCTAAGCATACTGCTAATTCAACTCTCAAGTGGTTTAAGGAGAAACATTTAAATGTCTTGGAATGGTCTAGTCAAAGCCCAGACCTATTGAGAATCTGTGGCATGACTTTAAGATTGCTGTACACCAGCGGAACCCATCCAACTTGAAGGAGCTGGAGCAGTTTTGCCTTGAAGAATGGGCAAAAATCCCAGTGATTAGATGTGCCAAGCTTAGAAAGACATACTTCAAGAGACTTGCAGCTGTAATTGCTGCAAAAGGTGGCTCTACAAAGTATTGACTTTGGGGGGTGAATAGTTATGCACGCTCAAGTCCTGTTTTTTTGTCTTATTTGTTTCACACACAAAAATATTTTGCATCTTCAAAGTGTTGTGTAAATCAAAAGATACAACCCCCCCAAAATCAATTTTAATTCCAGGTTGTAAGGCAACAAAATAGGAAAAATGCCAAGGGGGTGAATACTTTGGCAAGCCACTGTAAAAGGAGCATTGGTGGCATCTGATGGCCAAATGGTAAAGAACATCTAGCCGCTTGAGAGCACTCTTATCTGCCGATCTATAAATTACATCTCCGTAATCTAGCATGGGTAGGATCGTCATCTAAATTAGGGTTAGTTTGGCAGCTGAGGTGAAAGTGTTGCGATTACGATAGAGGAAACCATGTCTAGATTTAACTTTAGCCTGCAGCTTTGATATGTGCTGAGAGAAGGATATTGTATGTTCATCACTTTTACCACCCTATGATGTTCATCATAACGAATTTAATCTGTATCTGTCACGACTTCCACCGAAGGTGGCTCCTCTCCCTGTTCGGGCGGCGCTCGGCGGTCGTCGTCACCGGTCTACTAGCTGCCATCGATCCCTTTATCTTTTCTGTTGGTTTTGTCTTGATTGTTTTCACCTGTTTTGGTTCATCAATGGTCTATTTCAACTTCCAGTGCCCGCCTGCTTTTGTGCGGGCTTATTCCTACTGTCAGTGGTGATGTTGGTTTAAGCCTGCGTAATTTGTTGTATGTTATTGCCGGGGTTTTGGAGACATACCTTATTTATGGTCATTGCCTGCTTGTTGGCTAGACCAAGCGAAATAATCGCATCCATTGGAAGTATTGCTCTCTGCGCCTGACTCTACACCCACCACTCCTAGAATTCCGTGACAGTATCCTAATAAACTGCATGCCTTCCTGACGAGTTGTAGTGGGAGGACCATACAACATGTCATCGTGTGACTCCAATTCGATATGATAGTTATCATATCAATATTTGTGCATAAAAGCATCGACATTAATTGCCTAATTAATTTTACAGACACAAAAAGATCCGACCTTGTGTAGCGTATTTTGTTTACATTTTGGGGGGGAATGCTTACATTCTCTGTTTCCATCAGGCCTGTCATGACATTTTTTATCTTACATAAAAAGATTGTATGGCAACCTGGTTAATGAAAGAATGCCATCTTCGTTTCCGTTTCAGCACGAACTGGTAGGTAAAAACATATTCTGATCTTGTAGATTACTTAGGCACATTTTAAGGTTAGGAGTGAATATATGAACCATAAAAAAACAGGTTTGGAGGGCCTTTGGTGGTTTGATTCATCCTGAATGTTGTACTATTCAAATTCAATCCATTAAATATTGGAAGGTGGAAAAAAGTGTACAATTGGGATTGAACAATAGTCCTATAAATATACCTTGATTCTCACTAATCGTGGAATTTATGACAATAAAGTAATTGTGAACCGTGCTCCAGGTTTAACCTGCTACGTGTGGTCTGAGTTCCATAATTCCATAGTGTCCCAAATTATTTCACAACGTTAGCCTAATATGAACCACTAATGCTAGCGACCATTTTGGAACAACTTACACAGACATGACAGAGGAAAGAAAGGACAACAGAATGGAATAATGCAAATGTAAGCTACAAATTTAAGAAAACTAAAACTAAAGTGACAGTTATAAATGTATGTGGTATTAATGACGGTTTCTCTCGATATTGGCTAATATTTAACATGATACAAACTGTAAAATAAAACAGAGAAAAAAATGTAATGTCTATAATTAAAACATTCTAAAGCGCATACGTCAACTCGGCAGGTTCAGCTAGACAGAAGCCTATAGCTTGGTTTTCCAAATTTTATCCACGCAAATTATGAGGGCACAATTAAAATGTGGAATAATGGCACAGCTATTTATAGCCTACTTCACTGAGAAAAAGGGGCAGCAATAACATGTCATGTTGATATGATTTTCAGTTTGCTTCCATATGACTGGTTTCACATTCATCTTCAGGGATCATATGGGGAAATCATTGAAAACAATTGCTATGTGCATTTACAATCCCCTTCTCCAAACGGATTACCCATATACCTAGCTCTCATCAATAGTGCTTATCAATTTCTAAATTACAGTGCACGGAGAATGCTGTCATTTCTATCTGAAAAAATGAATTAGATGTTTTTTTCACTTGGAACCGGTAGGTTCGCTCAACCCTATTCATGGTTTTCTCACCCGTAAAGGTGGTGGAATTATTGGGGAATTAATTAAAGGTCAGAATATGGTTTATCTGTAGACACACCTCCGCCACACCTTCATTTCTTAGTTCTCCACCCCGAACAAATAGCAGGTGAATAGCATGCTATTAAAGTTCAAGGTCAGAAAATGCATAGAGAAAAACGTGCAAAAAAGGGAATTTACGTACGCTTCACTCGGGTCGGAATCGGGGCCATTCTGTTCAGGACAACACAGGGTGTGTCATCGTTTTTTTACTGTAGATCAAACATAGCGATCATAAGGGTTGATACTGTAAATGACATGAGTTTTCAAATATGGAAATGTTAAGTGTGCATTTGGACTCATGGGTGTGTGGTGTGCTTGTATGACATCAAACAGTATTTATTATAATCCTCAATGTCTCATCTTTCAGAACACATCGACTCCTCTCGATTTACAGCATTTCCCTCACCCAGACAACAACAAATGTGCAATAGTAGCCCAATTAGAGGGAGGGATGGGGGAATCTTGCTGTCGCACACATTGCTCAAGTTGCAAACATTTGTCAGTCAAACCTATCCAGCGCTGTGAACCGGAGAACCTAAGCTCTGGCGTCATGTATAGCATGTTACTGTACAGCCACTGGGTTACAATTAAGGTACTTATTAATGACAAAATGTGCCATTTTTAATCTGTATACAGGATGACAGGGACTATGAGTGAAAAGGGCTACATTGTAAAATAACCCTTATGATTTTGTGTGAAAGATAGAAATATGATGACCTTTGTAGACTAAATAGGGTAAACACATAAATGACTCTCTTATGAATCAACAACAACAGGCCTCGTTGTCTGGCCCTTCGGCTGTTCACAGTTGAGTGTTGTTGGCAGAGCGTGTAATAACGGGGTGACTCCGTAATAGTGCTGGGAACAACACAGAGCTTCATGGGCACCATTATGGGCACATAAATGGAGAAGCAGCACAATTATGCCTTGTTACACTAATTTGGGGTGGAGGTGAGGGTGTGGGCACAAGCCAAGACAGCCAGGTATTGACTGCTCCTTTCTACCTTTTCCGTTTTTGTGGAACAATAGCAACAAGGAGTTGGCTGATGCAGACTTATGACTAATAACATAGAGATGGGGAAATAAAAAAAACACTCACCAAAACAATTTCTAAATCCACTGTCAGAGTAAACAAAGACGCATACACTCTTCTTGTTACAGCTTTAAACAAAAAGTGTCTTTGAGAGTGGTGTTGCAGTGGTGAGTCTCTCTAACCCTGTAACGGTAATCCTCTTCCTCTTCATCAGAAGAGGAGGAGTAGTGATCGAACCAAGGCGCAGCGTAGTGAAATGACATGATTTATTGAACACGACGGAAAACAAACTAAACTTGCATAAACAAACAAAACAAATAAACGATGCAGACAGACCTGAACGACGAACTTACATATAACGTGAAGAACGCAATGAACAGGAACAGACTACATAAAACGAACAAACCGCAAACAGTCCCGTATGGTGCAAACATATACACAGACACAGGAGACAACCACCCACAACGAACACTGTGAAAACGCCTACCTAAATATGACTCTTAATTAGAGGAACGCCAAACACCTGCCTCTAATTAAGAGCCATACCAGGCAACCCAATAAACCAACACAGAAACAGAAAACATAGAATGCCCACCCAAACTCACGTCCTGACCAACTAACACATATAACAAACTAACAGAAATAGGTCAGGAACGTGACAAACCCCAAGTCAAGAAAAGAGCAAGCCCTCCTCAGACATCTGAGTAACAACAACAAGACAGTTGATCACCTGCAGGTGTCTGTGGCTGGGGGACAGCGGTATAATTATGCGCTGGGCTGGGGGGTAGTTTCTCCCAGTTCCCAGATCTTTCTCTGTCCCTTGAGAAGCTCTCAAACCTGGTGTGGCTCTTGAGGATGCTGGGGTGAAGGCTTTAGACATGGAGGTCTTTTCTCTTTTTCTTTCTTTCTCTCTTTCTCTCTCTCTCTCAGACCACTAGCGCTGAACTGAGACCAGGCAAATACAGACACGCATAGAAAACTTCTCACTTCCCTCGTGACTGTGTTCACACACACTCATGTGCACGCATGCACACCAGACGCACACACGCTCTGTCCGTCTCTCCTGCGTGTTTTCCAAGAGTCTAATTAAACCATGTTCCTGCTTCTACTCCTCTCCTCCTCTATTCTTTCCTTTACACTCTTTAGCTCGCTTTCTCTCTCTGATTACTGTCTAAGCTCGTTAGCGGTGACTGATCACAGCAACAAACGACTTTGGCCCTAATTCGCTCAAACCAATCTTCCAATCCAGCTGCAGTGGCAGAGCGCTAGCACTATCGTTACTGCAGGGCTGGAACTAATGCCTGCACGTCCTGTAGCTATACAAGACCGTGTAGGATTGAAGAACACATTGGAATACTGTAGTAAGTAGAAGAGTAACTTACCTTCTACTTACTCACAGCAGGAACGTTTCCTCTATACCAGCAGGCCTCTCATCAAAAGAAAAATGATCATCTGTTAATTAACATCATATTAATCTTGCAAATGACTACAGAAAATGTGTGTGTGTGTGTGTATGTGAGTGAGTGTGATTGTGTGTGTGTGTGTGATGGAGAGAGAGAGATATTCATTAGACATGTTCTTAATATTTATAATTATAGCCAAAATGACGCCCCCATTTTTCACATAAACGTGTATGCTTGTGTGTGACTAACCCAGAGTGTTTATGTCATTGAGTTTGAAGCTACAGAGGACCTGGTTGGTGTTTCTGGTGTGAAGAAAACAATTCCCTCAAACCACTACCTGGTACGACTCAGAGAAAGAAACAGAAAGGGTAAGAACAAAATTACACAAAAAAAAAGGAAAGTATTTTCTAGGAAAGCATATAAATATGACAATGAGTATTGTAGCAGCACTTCTCTTCCACTTATTTGTCTCATTTGGCCCTGTTTTACATTAGAAAGTGTTCACAGCCAGAGGCAGTGTGTGTGTGTGTGGCTCTTTGCCTGCTTTCTTATGTGCTCTATGCTTAACCTTTCAGGAAGACTAAACTCAAGCAGCAGAAAAACAACCAGCATATGCTTCACTGGTGCTAACGCTAAAAGTACTGCTGTTTACAAATCCCCACCTGCACAGCCGGGAGAGATGTGTGTGTGTGTCTCTGATCTTTTAGTTCCCCCAGGCACCACTAAAGCGCATTGGCGTAAGCTAACCAGCATGTGCTGGAATGTGTGTGTGTGTGTCAGTGTGTGGATATGTGTACAGCATATGTTGTAGAGAGGGGGGATAAAACGCTTGCTTAGAAAGCGGTCTGCAGGGCTACCAGCAGAGACAGAGTGGCTCTGACCTTACCTATGGAATCAATGGTATGTATGTGTGTGTGTGTGTGTGATCTTTGCTGTGCACTGATGCATACTCTAGCCTTATTCCTGCTAACATTTGACACACCTTTAACATTTAAAGCTAAAGTGTAAAGTTCACTGTCCAGGCAACTAAGGAAAAACATTTTCATTCTCTCTGAAATACCAAGGCATCAGAATTAATCATGTTGTGAATGTCATGTAGCAGTAATTAAAAATCACAGACCTTCATGTTCTTCATGTTGTCATATTTAGTGCCACATTTGAGGATGTCCTGCTCTTTCTGTCACTGGTAGTCTAATTTGCGTTTGGCTGAGAGCTGTATTCATTGGATGTGTCTATGTGTGTGTGTGAGTGCTGTTCAAAAGAGCGTAAGTGGCTTGCGACCTTTCACTAGTGCTCATCTCCTTGCATGGCAAAAACTCCCCTTCCTCCCACACACACACACACCTTACCCCTCCCTTTCCTACACACCACATCCCCACAATTAACCTGTCACTACTTCCTTAATTACAGAGATAACACCCTCTCTTCCCTCCCTCCCTCCTTTTTCTTTCTCTTCTCCTCTACTCTCTCCTTCCCCCTCGTAGTGGGCAGGAACTGGTGGGGTGTTGGCCGCAGGCATATCTAGTACACACACAACTCACACACGCACGCACGCACACACAAACACACATACACATCCTTGTCAGGCTTGCAGGTACAAATATAAGGTGACAACTCCTGTGTGTGTGGTGGTAGGCTAGCAGCAGATCAGGGCAATCAAATGTATTTATACAGCCCTTCGTACTACATCAGCTAATATCTCGAAGTGCTGTACAGAAACCCAGCCTAAAACCCCAAACAGCAAGCAATGCAGGTGTAGAAGCACGGTGGCTAGGAAAAACTCCCTAGAAAGGCCAAAACCTTGGAAGAAACCTAGAGAGGAACCAGGCTATGAGGGGTGGCCAGTCCTCTTCTGGCTGTGCCGGGTGAAGATTATAACAGAACAAATGTTTAAATGTTCATAAATGACCAGCATGGTCAAATAATAATAATCACAGTAGTTGTCGAGGGTGCAACAAGTCAGCACCTCAGGAGTAAATGTTAGTTTTATAGCCGATCATTGAGAGTATCTCTACCGCTTCTGCTGTCTCTAGAGAGTTGAAAACAGCAGGTCTGGGACAGGTAGCACGTCCGGTGAACAGGTCAGGGTTCCATAGACGTAGGCAGAACAGTTGAAACTGGAGCAGCAGCACGGCCAGGTGGACTGCGGACAGCAAGGAGTCATCATGCCAGGTAGTCCTGAGGCATGGTTCTAGGGCTCAGGTCCTCCGAGAGAGAGAAAGAAAGAAAGAAAGAAAGAGAGAAAGAGAGAATTAGAGAAAGCATACTGAAATTCACACAGGACACCGGATAAGACAGGAGAAATACTCCAGATATAACATACTGACCCTAGCCCCCCGACACATAAACTACTGCAGCATAAATACTGGAGGCTGAGACAGGAGAGGTCAGGAGACACTGTGGCCCCATCCGATGATACCCCCAGACAGGGCCAAACAGGCAGGATATAACCCCACCCACTTTGCCAAAGCACAGCCCCCACACCACTAGAGGGATATCTTCAACCACCAACTTACCATCCTGAGACAAGGCCGAGTATAGCCCACAAAGATCGCCGCCACGGCACAACCCAAGGGGGGGCGCCAACCCAGACAGGAAGACCACGTCAGCGACTCAACCCACTCAAGTGACGCACCCCTCCTAGGGACGGCATGGAAGAGCACCAGTAAGCCAGTGACTCAGCCCCTGTAATAGGGTTAGAGGCAGAGAATCCCAGTGGAGAGAGGGGAACCGGCCAGGCAGAGACAGCAAGGGCGGTTCGTTGCTCCAGAGCCTTTCCGTTCACCTTCACACTCCTGGGCCAGACTACACTCAATCATATGACCTACTGAAGAGATGAGTCTTCAGTAAAGACTTAAAGGTTGAGACCGAGTCTGCGTCTCTCACATGGATAGGCAGACCATTCCATAAAAATGGAGTTCTATAGGAGAAAGCTCTGCCTCCAGCTGTTTGCTTAGAAATTCTAGGGACAATTAGGAGGCCTGCTTCTTGTGACCGTAGCGTACGTGTAGGTATGTACGGCAGGACCAAATCGGAAAGATAGGTAGGAGCAAGCCCATGTAATGCTTTGGAGGTCAGGAGTAAAACCTTGAAATCAGCCCTTGCCTTAACCTTTCACAAGCCTCAACCCCGGATCCGGGAGCACCCCCCCCCCCCCCCCCCACACTGATTAGCATCGCTAGCATAGCGTCACAATTAAATAGTAGCATCTAAATATCATTAAATCACAAGTCCAAGACAACTAATGAAAGATACAGATCTTGTGAATAAAGCCACCATTTCAGATTTTTAAAATGTTTTACAGGGAAGACACAATATGTAAATCTATTAGCTAAACACGTTAGCAAAAGACACCATTTTTCTTTGTCCACCATTTTTTCTCTCCACCAGTAGCTATCACCAATTCGGCTAAACTAAGATATTGATAGCCACTAACCAAGAAAAAACCTCATCAGATGACAGTCTGATAACATATTTATGGTATAGGATAGGTTTTGTTAGAAAAATGTGCATATTTCAGGTATAAGTCATAGTTTGCCATTGCAGCCACCATCACAAATCTCACCAAAGCGACTAGAATTACTACAGAGAGCAACTTGTATTACCAATTTACTCATCATAAAACATTTCTTAAAAATACACAGCACATAGCAATGGAAAGACACAGATCTTGTGAATTCAGACAACATTTCAGATTTTCTAAGTGTTTTACGGCGAAAACACAATAAATCGTTATATTAGCATACCACATATGCAAACGTTACCCGAGCACTGATTCAAGCCAAAGAGAGCGATAACGTAAATATCGCCAAAATATATTAATTTTTTCACTAACCTTCTCAGAATTCTTCCGATGACACTCCTGTAACATCATATTACAACATACATATAGAGTTTGTTCGAAAATGTGCATATTTAGCCACCAAAATCATGGTTAGACAATGACAAAAGTAGCCCAGCTGGTCAGAAAATGTCGTGCACCATATTAGACAGTGATCTAGTCTTATACATAAATACTCATAAACTTGACTAAAAAATATAGGGTGGACAGCGATTGATAGACAATTTAACTCTTAATACAATCGCGGAATTCCATTTTTTAAATTATCCTTACTTTTCAATACAGGTTGCGCCAAGCAAAGCTACACCTAACAAAATGGCGGAACGTGCGTTTAACATTTTTCTACAGAACAACGATTTATCATCTTAAATATTTCTTACTATGAGGTGATCTTCCATCAGAATCTTGGGCAATGTATCCTTTCTTGGGTCTAATCTTCTTTTGGTCGAAAGATGTCCTCTTGTCTGTCGAAATGCCCACTAACGTTCGACCGGGACCCCAAAACGTGCCCGGTGCTTCAAAGTGCACAACAAATCAATGCCTCAAAATCGCAATAAACGGATATGAATTGCTATAAAATGGTTCAAATTAACTTCTTATGGCTGCAGGGGGCGTATTGAAAAACTGGAAAATATGTGCACATTTTCAAACGGCCTCTTAATCAATTTTTGCTCTTACAATATGCATATATTTACTACTATTGGATAGAAAACAGTCTCCAGTTTCTAAAAACGTTTGAATTATTTCTCTAAGTGGAACAGAACTATTTTTACAGCCCATTTCCTATCTGGAATTGAGATTTCCAAATGCGAGGTCTCTCTTCAAGACCTTGTCTATAAAAGGGCATGTCACTTAGGACTGTAGAAACACGTCATACGCCTTCCTCTGGGTGTCATGCGGAAGTGAGAGCAGAAAGGACTTGAATATCTCGTCCAGGGACTGAACACAACCTCTTGGAGTGAGACCTGCGCACTTTATTTTTTTTTCTGGGCACGAAGTAGAACCTGGACTCGGCTCCTGGAATGCGCTCGTTAAAGGTGAATATGATCTCTGGCTTCAATATTATTTGATACATGTCACAATATCGTCCTAAAGTATGTTTTTTCAATATAGTTTAATTATATTATTGAAATTTATTCTGGACTTTAGATGTGATGCGACGCAAGAATTTTGTCAAGATGGAGAGGTTAGCGTCGCACGGCCAGTGTGCTTGCTAATTCAAGAGGGAAATAGTTCGTTCTGGATCCCAAACAAAGACTGTACTGGACAATGGACCCCTTTACAACATTCTGATGGAAGATCAACAAAGATAAGGACCCAATTTGGGATGCTTTTTCATATATCTGTCGAACTGTGCTATGCTACCGTTTGACTAGAATCAATGCTGCCGTGTGCTAGCTAATGTAGTAAGCTAATATAACGATATATTGTGTTTTCGCTGTAAAACACTTCAAAAATCGGAAATATTGGCTCTATTCACACGATCTTTGTCTTTCATTAGCTATCCACCATATATTTTTCTGAAATGTTTTATGATGTGTATTTAGTAGTTGACGTTGGTGTCTGTATTTTCTCTGGCTACTCCCGTGCGATTTCAGACTGTAGCTATGATGGGAGCAGTAATGTAAAACTGATTTATAGCTAAAATATGCACATTTTTTGAACAAAACATAGATTTATTGTGTAACATGTTATAGGACTGTCATCTGAGGTAGTTTTTTCTAGGTTATTTAGGTTGGTTCTAGGTTAGTTAGGTTGGCTTGTGCATGCTACTTGCATCCTACTTGTGCTGTGAAAAATGTCTGTCCTCTTTTTTATTTGGTGGTGAGCTAACATAAATATATGTGGTGTTTTCTCTGTAAAACGTTTAAAAAAATCGGACATGTTGGCTGGATTGACAAGATGTTTATCTTTCAAATGCTGTATTGGACTTGTTAATGTGTGAAAGTTAAATATAAAAAAAAAAAAAATGATTTTGAATTTCGCGCCCTGCACTTTGAGCTGGATGTTGTCATAAGTGTACCGGTGTCGGGCTGTAAACAATTTAAAAGGCAATGCTACCAAATACTAATTGAATGTATGTAAACTTCTGACCCACTGGGAATGTGATGAAAGAAATAAAAGCTGAAATAAATCATTCTCTCTACTATTATTCTGACATTTCACATTCTTAAAATAAAGTGGTGATCCTAACTGACCTAAGACACGGCATTTTTACTAGGATGAAATGTCAGGAATTGTGAAAAACTGAGAAGGGATAGGCATTCCGCTAGCGGGACACCTGTTGACATCATCCGGTGAAATTGGAGGGCGCGCAATTCAAATAAATAATCGTAATACTATACATTCATGAACATACAAGTATCTTATATCTTTTAAAAGCTTAAATTCTTGATAATCTAACTGCGTTGTCCGATTTACAAAAAGCTTTATAGCGAAAGCATACCATGCGATTGTCTGATGACGGCGCCCCACCTCAACATATTTTTCAACCAGCACAGGCTTCACAAAATCACAAATAGCGATTAAATAAATCACTTAGTTTTGAAAATCTTCCTCTGTTTGCAATCCCAAGGGTCCCAGCTACAACATGAATGGTCGTTTTGTTAGATAAAATCCTTCTTTATATCCCAAAAAGTCTGTTTAGTTGGCGCCATCGATTTCAGTAATCCACTTGTTCAACATGCAGACAAAGAAGTCCAAAAAGCTACCGCTAAACTTTGTCCAAACAAGTCAGACGACATTTCAATTTAATTCCCAGGTACTTTAAAATGTAAATAAACTATAATATTTCATACGGAAAGGTGTATGTTCAATAGGAAAGCAAAATTATTACGCGCGCGCCTGAAAGATATTGTTCCGGGGCTCTCTTCACCAAAACTTTCATTTCTTGTTTGTTTAAAAGAAAACAAGCCTGAAACCTTGAATAAAGACTGTTGACATCTAGTGGAAGCCATAGGAATTGCAATCTGGGAGATGGAATTACATAGGACCCATAGCTTTCCATTGTAAGAGCCTGGGACCTCAAAAAAAAGAAATTTCTGGTTGGTTTTTCTTCTGATTTTCGCCTGCCATATCAATTCTCTTATAGTGTCAGACATAATGTTAACAGTTTTAGAAACTTCAAAGTGTTTTCTATCCCATGCTACCAATTATATGCATATCCTGGATTCTTGGCCTGAGTAACAGGCAGTTTACTTTTGGCACGTCAGTCAGGCGGAAACTAGACCTTATCCCTAACAAGTTTTAAATGTATTTAGCTAAGGTGTATGTAAACTTCCGACTTCAACTGTATATAATGAATATGAATTGGGTGGGTTGAGATTATTAAATATAAAAGCACTAAACCTCTCTCTAAAAGCTTCACTTATTCAAAAGTTTTACTTGAACCTGTCGTGGAAAATTGTAAGATTATGTTATAATGTTTGTATTACATTATAATAGTTGTTACATTCGACAGAATAGAGTATTGTGTGTGTGTTCCACTGAGGATGGGCCTCTATGAGATAGCACTGACAGAGGAGATTTACGACGTCTTTGGGTAATAAAGCCTCAAGAGCATTCCAGATAACATGAGCTAATGGTTCTGTTCTATGCCGTATCAGGGAGAGACGGATCCCTTTTGGAGTGAGGGGGCCAGACACTGGTCTTTACAATGAGAACTGTTGACACAGCAGTAACTGTCTTCTATGTTTTATAGATATCTTTCATACAAATCTTAACCTTTGTGAACTGTTCCTAAGATCTGTGATTCGTCATGTAAGTTGAGAGGGGTGTATCTTGGCTATAAAAGATCTTTGTACTTTTCTGTTTGTACTTTTCAATGGTTCATTAGAGATAGCGCATCATTGAAAGTCAAAAAAGGCTATTGCAAAGCTCTTATTATTATTAAAGATGTAATTTAAGTATAACTCTGACTGGTGTGTAGTTTGTAACTCTCCTCATTTGGTAAAGCAGAAAAATGCCACCACAAACCCTAAATGGTTCTCATGTAGTTAACTAAGAAAAGCTCATCCATTGTTTAAAAATTGCCTTTTTTGCCTTTGTGCAGATTGCCATGTCTCATTTTCAATTAATTGAAAATGATACTTTTTTCAAAGTATCTCTTTTTCAGACAACGTTGCAGCGCTGGCGACATTTTCAATTTCATCGCCCTGAAAAGATAGAACAAATATTACAACAAATATTATGGCTGAACTCAAATGTGCTGGTTGATAAAATACCTGTATTTATGTGAAAGATGCTTGAAAAGGGCATTTTGTTCTTAAATTATGTTGTAAATTGGAATGGTAGAGTTATGTCCTTCATGGAGTTATCAGAATTGTACAGGAAGGTCTGCTCAATCCACGAGTACAACCAATTAATTACAGTATTACCCCAAAAATGGAGGCAGGTGGCAGCGGGAGGAGGTAGGGAACTGGTCTGTCTGCCCAATATAAAGGATCAAAACTGGCGGAGGAATAAAAATAGCATAAATAGGAAAGTATACCAGTTTAATTTGAGGACCAGGATGTTGACAGCTGTGCCATACAGATTGCAAAATAGATTGCAAAAAATAGATTTTTGATGTAGCGATTCCATGATACAGGGTGTATGAGTTGATATATTTTTCAGCTAAAATTATTATATAGAATTTTTACCACCAACAAAATGTTGAATATTTGTGACATAAAATCATCGAAGCCCTGCAGATTTTGTTGTGAGGATACAGAATTAATAGACTATTTATTTTGGTATTGCCCTCAGCTAGCCTGTTTCTGGTCTCACGTTCAGGAATGGCTGAAAATACATAGCATTGATCTAAAATTGACCCTAGAAATAATACTGTTAGGAGATCTGAAGAGACCAGGTCAGTCAATTACTAATACTCTTAGTAAAAGTGTTTATCTTCAACTTGCAATCTGTGGATTCTATTCGATTAGATAGAAATTGTATGTTAAACATCATAGCATAATTGAAAGATATTACACTCAGGCTAACTGACTCTTGTTCAGGCAAATGAGAAATAAGTGCACTCAGTGTATTGGAAGGCCAAAGTTAGTTACTTTAACCTTTTCACACATACCAACAAACAGGTGTGATCATTCTACAGTGGTCCCTGTTGCATACGATCAAACCAGTGTGATCTGAACGCTTGATTAGAACACTTCTTTAGAATATCCATTTTTGATTGACACAACAATCAGCATTTGAGCTGGCCACACTTCTCTTTTTTTCACCGAATCATTTCGCACAAACACAGTCCAAAGTTATGTCCAGAATGTGACCAGTTTATTTTTGGATGCAATGTTCAGACATTCACAGAAGAAGCTACAGCATAACACAATCACCCTAAAAAATGTAGGCTACATTTGTTCTAGCGCTAACTGAGGAAGATTGACGTAGCACAAGCAGCCATATTTGTATAACTCTCGGCTGACAGAAACTACAATATGAATTAGCTAATAGCAATTACTATTTATAATTAATCACATCACGGGTGAGCTCACCATTGATCAAAAATAATTGAGTAAAACACTTTCTAGAAATCGAAAGTAATTTGAGATGGGTAGTTAGTGCGCAACGCCATGCTTGTTTTTTTCCGCATCAACCAAAGATAAGAGACAAGATTAGTTTGGTCTATAGTATGCATGTTGAAGAGGGTGTGTCATCTACCATCGTTCACATCACATCATTCACTTCCGGCGGAAGTTTCCTCGAAAAATTTGCGAACCCTCCCTCACCTCATTTTGTAATAATTTCTTGGGTCTGACAGACCTTTACGTGAAACCCAGAATGCATTGTATGTCAAAAAACATACAATTCCACACAGCCGGAATTAGCTTAGCTCATCATAATCAGTACAACCTTCAAAAAAGTATTTTACACACATAATGTTTTTATTACAATCTTTGCAAGAATCGGAAGAAAATATTTGTCACCAGTACCTGAAAACACGTGAATAAAACAGTAAATAAATAATTACCACACAACATCGAAGGTCAGGAATCAGATTCGGACAGTGACAGAGGAGCTGCCCTCCAACCTTGTAGCCATTGAGAACCCTGATTCTGAGGACCCCTTGTCCACTGACAAAGTCCCAGGTCCCTTTGAACATGCTGGTGGTGATGGAGGCAGACCGACAGTGGATGAAGTACAGAAGTTCTGCGGTAGCTGGAAGTCCGATAGCCATTTCACCCCTCCTGGCCCTGCTGTTTGCTTTGATGAGTCCCAGTATGGAGTGCAAAGCCCCTTGCCATCTCCCTGTGAGGCAGAGTGCTTCAAGCTGTTTCTGACAGAGGAGCTGGTGGGAGACAGTGGAGGAGACCAATCGCTATGCCTTGGAGCTACAGAAGAGAGTCAGGAGTGAGGGGGAAACTCACTAAATGTTTGACAACCACAATTAGTGAAATATATACTTTCCTGGTGACATTCCTTCTCATGGGAATAGTAAATAAGAACCCCCTAAGAGAATACTGGAGAACAGATCCTGTTTGCAACTTCCTTCTTACCACCCTCTTTTCCCAAGACCGCTTCCTAGTTCGGCTGCGATGCCTGCATTTCATCAACAATGCTACTACCAACCTAAATGACCCGTTACACAAAATAAGAAATGTTCTTATCAGCTTGACATCAGCATTTGGTCGGGTCTTTGTGCCATACAAGGACCTGTGCATTGATGAGTCCCCTTTTGTCGAGAGCAAAACTTTTATTTTCAATCAAAAATAATTTTTCGGAAAGCTACTTTTTTCAGACACAAAGGAAGTCATAGCGGACACCTACGAAGGAGGACTGTGTCACGACGTCCGCTGAAGTCGGTCCCTCTCCTTGTTCAGCGGCGTTCGACGTCACCGGCCTTCTAGCCATAGCTGATCCACTTTTAATTTTCCATTTGTTTTGTCTTTGTTTTACACACCTGGTTTCAATCCCCCACAATTACTTGTTCATTATTTAACCCTGGGGCAGGGATACATTCGGCTCCACTTCACCTGCCTCCTCAAGTTTCTTTTTTGTGAAGAAGGATGGGGGTCTGTGCCCGTGTATTGACTATCGAGGTATCAATCAGATCACTGTGAGGTACAGCTACCCACTGCCTCTCATCGCCAGTGCGATCGAGTCAATGCACGGGGCGTGCTTCTTCACAAAATTGGATCTCAGGAGCGCTTACAACCTGGTGCGCATCCGGGAGGGGGACGAGTGGAAGATGGCATTTAGTACCACCTCAGGGCACTATGAGAACCTCGTCATGCCGTACGGGTTGATGAATGCTCCATCAGTCTTCCAGGCCTTTGTTGCCGAGATTTTCCGGGACCTGCACGGGCAGGGTCTAGTGGTGTATATTGACGACATTCTGATATACTCCGCTACACGCGCCGAGCATGTGTCCCTGGTGCGCAGGGTACTTGGTCGACTGTTGGAGCATGACCTGTACGTCAAGGCTGAGAAATGTCCGTTCTTCCAACAGTCCGTCTCCTTCCTAGAGTACCACATTTCCACGTCAGGGGTGGAGATGGAGAGTGACCGCATTTCAGCCGTGCGTATTTGGCCAACTCCCACCACGGTAAAGGAGGTGCAGCGGTTTCTATGGTTTGCCAACTACTACCGGAGGTTTATCCGGGGTTTTGGTCAGGTAGCAGCTCCCATTCCCTCACTGCTGAAGGGGGGACCGGTGCGGCTGCAGTGGTCAGCTGGGGCGGACAGGGCTTTTGGTCACCTGAAGGCTCTGTTTACCTCAGCTCTCGTGCTGGCTCATCCGGATCCCTTTTTGGCATTCATAGTGAAGGTGGGGGACCGGGAGCTGTTGGCTGTTGTCAAGGCTCTGAAGGCGTGGAGACATTGGCTTGAGGGGGCTAAACACCCTTTTCTCATCTGGACTGACCACCGCAATCTGGAGTACATCAGGGCGGCGAGGAGACTGAACCTGGGACGTCCTGATAGAGATAGAGATGTAGTAGTCGCACAGTTAATGATCCAAGGTCAGTTTTGCATTTCACCTCCTGATGATGATGACGGACCGTGTTAGAATTTTAAAAAAAGGCTTAACTTCTTTGGGATAGGGGGCAGTATTCGGAGGTTTGGATGAATGAGATATAATTGACAGATTAGGACAGAAAACACTCTAAAGTTTCCAAAACTGTCAAAATATTGTCAGTGAGTATAACAGAACTGATTTTGCAGGCGAAAACCTGAGGAAATCCAACCCGGAAGTCCCTTTTATTTGGAAAAATCCCTGTTCCATTGCTTGCCCATCCTCCATTTAAAGGGGTATCAACCACATTCATTTTCCAATGCCTTCCTCAGGCTGTGACCAGGCTTTAGAGATAGTTTCAAGCTTTTATTTTGAAAAATGAGCAAGATTTATCAAAACGCGTCAGGTGTCCTTTGATTAGTTCATGCGCCCGAGAGTTGTAGCTCGACATTTTCTTTCTCTGTAGTATTGTATAGTTTACCGTCCGGTTGAAATATTATCGATTATGTACGTTAAAAACAACCTGAGGATTGATTATAAAAAACGTTTGACATGTTTCAACGAACATTACGGATACTTTTTGGAATTTTCGTCTGCCCTTCAGGACCGGCACGAGCCTGTGGTTTTCTGAACATAACGCGCAAACCAAATTGAGGTCTTTGGCTATAAAAATAATCTTTATCGAACAAAGAGAACATTTATTGTGTAACTGAGAGTCTCGTGAGTGCAAACATCTGAAGATCATCAAAGGTAAGCGATTAATTTTATTACTTTTCTGACTTTCGTGACCAAGCTAATTTGCGGCTAGCTGTTCTTACTGTTTTGTCTAGTGATTGATAAACTCACGAACGCTTGGATTGCTTTCGCTGTTAAGCATATTTTCAAAATCTGACACGATAGGTGGATTAACAACAAGCTAAACTGTGTTTTGGTATATTTCACTTGTGATTTCATGATTATGAATATTTTTAGTATTTTTTTAAATTTGGCGCTCTGCAATTCAGCGGTTGTTTATGAAAATGATCCCGCTAAAGGGATCCGTGCGTCAAGAAGTTAATCCCACCAGTGTCCGTTTTCAAAAAGGCTTTACGACGAAAGCACACCAAACGATTATGTTAGGTCAGACCCTAGTCACAGAAAAACACAGACATTTTTCCAGCCAAAGAGAGGAGTCACAAAAAGCAGAAAGAGATACAATTCATCACTAAGCTTTGATGATCTTCATCAGATGACACTCATAGGACTTCATGTTACACAATACATGTTGTGGCAAAGAAGGGGGTCGAGTGATAAATGGCAGATATGTGAGAGCAGAACTAATAAACGGGCTCTGCCCGATCACTAAAATGGCCACCCCGATCAGATCTACAGATCATAAAATGGCCGACTGCAAAAACTACAAGTCCCAGAAGCAAGTGGAACCCTCAGAAGGTGGAGCCAACACACGAATAAAGGGTCAAGAAAAACCAGGAAGAGGAGGTGAGGGCTGGAAAGATCTGTGAACCATAGAGAAAGAGACAATAGATATTGGCTGGATTTACTGTGTATGAGCTGGACTGTTTTGGACTTACCTGTTGGCGTTTGGACCTGGACCTACTGAGAACCCGATTCGTGTACCGAACCCTGCTATCCTTGACCTTGCCTACGACCTGGGTGGACCAGGACGGAGAGACAAACACACAGGTACTGTCCTGTTCGAAAGAACTCTCATTCTGGGGTAATTTGGTGACAGTTTCCCACTTAATTTGTGACAAATGCTCATAACCTTGAAGAGGTTTGCCACAATGTATGTTTTGTTCGATAAAGTTCATGTACAAAAATCTGAGTTTACATTGGTGCGTTACGTTCAGTAGTTCCAAAACATCCGGTGAACTATTATGCATAGAATTATAGATACACTTCTCCTTAAAGGAGGAACCACTGTACCTCTCAAATAGTGCAGTGTATAAAGTCAGAGAATCTGCTGTCTCAGCCACTACCGGTCACCAAGAGAGTACCCCAAGGCTCGATCGTAGGCCCCACGCTCTTCTCAATTTACATCAACATAGCTCAGGCAGTAGGAAGCTCTCTCATCCATTTATATGCAGATGAAACAGTCTTATACTCAGCTGGCCCCTCCCCGGATTTTGTGTCAAATGCGCTACAACAAAGCTTTCTTAGTGTACAACAAGATTTCTCTAGCCTTAACCTTGTTCTGAACACCTCCAAAACTAAGGTCATGTGGTTTGGTAAGAAGAATGACCCTCTTCCAACAGGTGTGACTACTAGCTCTGAGGGTTTAGAGCTTGAGGTAGTCACCTCATACAAGTACTTGGGAGTATGGCTAGACAGTACACTGTCCTTCTCTCAGCACATATCAAAGATGCAGCTTAAAGTTAAATCTAGACTTGGTTTCATATATCGTAATCGCTCCTCTTTCACCCCAGCTGCCAAACTAACCCTAATTCAGATGACCATCCTACTCATGCTAGATTACGGAGACATAATTTATAGATCGGCAGGTAAGGGCGCTCTCGAGCGGCTAGATGTTCTTTACCATTCGGTCATCAGATTTGCCACCAATGCTCCTTATAGGACACATCAGTGCACTCTATACTCCTCTGTAAACTGGCTATCTCTGTATACCCGTCGCAAGACCCACTGGTTGATGCTTATTTATAAAACTCTCTTAGGCCTCACTTCCCCCTATCTGATATATCTACTGCTGTCCTCATCCTCCACCTACAACACCCAATCTGCCAGTCACATTCTGTTAAATATCCCCAAAGCACACACATCCCTTGGTCGCTCCTCTTTTCAGTTTGCTGCAACTAGCGACTGGAAAGCTAGCAAAAGCTAGCAACTGGAAAGAGCTGCAAAAAACACTCAAACTGGACCATTTTATCTCCAAGACTCAAGACTCAATCATTGTAACGAACGTCGTCGGGAGAAGGAGACGAGGACCAAGGTGCAGCGTGGTAAGTATTCATAATATGTTATTTTAATAAATATGAACAATCTAACAAAACAACAACACGACAAACGAACAGTTCTGTAAGGTGACAAAAAACACTAAACAGAAAATAATCACCCACAATTCAAAGTGGGAAAACAGGCTACCTAAATATGGTTCTCAATCAGAGACAACGATAGACAGCTGCCTCTGATTGAGAACCACACACGGCCAAACACAAAGAAATAGACAACATAGAACACCAGACATAGAATGCCCACCCAAACTCACACCCTGTCCAACCAAAATAGAGACATAAAAAGGATCTCTACGGTCAGGGCGTGACAATCATGGACACTTACTGACCGTTGTGGCTGCTTTGCGTGATGTATTGTTGTCTCTACCTTCTTGCCCTTTGTACGGTTGTCTGTGCCCAATAATGTTTGTACCATGTTTTGTGCTGTTGCCATGTGGTGTTGCTACCATGTTGTCATGTTGTGTTGCTACCATGCTGTGTTTTATCTTAGGTATCTATTTATGTAGTGTTGTTTCTGATGTGTGTTTTGTCCTATATTTATATTTTTAATCCCAGCCCCCGTTCCCACAGGAGGCCTTTTGGTAGGCCATCATTGTAAATAAGAATTTGTTCTTAACTTACTTTCCTAGTTAAATAAAAATAAATAAAGATGCTTTTTATCGTGGAGATCAAGTTCATAAATTGCCTGGCTGGTCTAATGAAACAGTGGATTGCACAGTCAGATGGAACAGAGTAAATAGGCATTTTCACGTTATAGATTTAGCCGGTGGTAACTTGTGGAATAGACACCGGCTGGAATGCGGTTCTAACCAATCAGCATTAGAACCACCTGTTGTATAACATATCGACTCAGTGGGTTGAATACTTATCTAATCAAAAAAAGCTTTTTATTTTCCATTACAAAAATATCAATTTTTTCCCACTTTGACATTAGGGTATTTTGTGTAGATCATTGACAAAAAATGACAATTAAATCCATTTTGATCCCACTTTGTAATAACAAAATGTGGGAAAAGTAAAGGGGTATGAATACTTTCTGAAGGCACTGCACACACATGGTCATTTCCCAGGACTGTGCAGGACAATATGCTCTCTGTCTCTCTCTCTCTCTGAGGTAATCATGGCCGGCCGTGCGCTCACCTCACACCGTATTATGATAATGTACTCTGATGACTACTCAGCTGAACCAGAACACATTCACTGTCACGGTATCTGTCTGACGAAATACCATAAACAGAAATGGTAGATTTGATGAATGGGTTTGATCAAAATAACCCTTTATTTTAGTCCACAAATTGACTTAATCTGGTTCTTTAAAATCTTTCCTAAGAGGCACAGTTTTACAGAAAAAGATGCATTGCACATTGCTCAATAGGCATTTGAAATGGAAGGAAGTGTTACTTCTTGCACACACTGGACGGTTCAGCAGCTAGAATCTCAATGCAGAAAACACAGAAGACAGTGGGTCATTACGCAGGTAGACGTATTGTAGGCCTATACATAGGACTTATTTACTATGAAAAGACATGGTTAAAAAGTTAGATAGCTATGACTTGATAGATACACTTGTTCTATGGATGAATTTTAAACAAGGACCACTGCACCATTTCTGTATGTATTGTATTAATTGAAGTAACAAAGACCTTCCATTATTTTTTGGCATTAATACCATACGTACCGAGTCGATAGGGCTTGGAAACAGACAGGAAATACATGCTCCAGGGTGTCTGCTAGTGGCCAGCTACAGAACACACACAGGAGATACTTATTTTATTGCTGATAATCACAGAAAACATGCATTGTCCGAATGTTGATTTGAAAGTTGCTTTCTTTTCAGGGCATTTGTAAACATTTCAACTTTATTATAAAAAAGATTGCACCCAAAATCAACACCCACTAAAATACAGCTATTTCTTGTGTGTGTGTGTTCTGCGTCTCGTTGAACTCTGACTCCAACACAGTAAACTATGGCTGCAAGCGTCCGTGCCCTCTGTGCCTGCATGGAGAGAACACACACAGCTCTGATCTGTTTAGCGCCATCTTTGAATTTAAAGTAGGATTAGCAACAGTCATCGGAATTGTTAAAAGGAAAAAAATATATACAACCATGAATGAAGCAACTTCAAACCTTCTGAAGGATTTTAAACATTTAAATGTTGACTGAATTATAGCACATAAAATATTGTACTGGCACAAATAATGAATGGAGTTCAGGCATTTCATTTATTGTAAAAGTTCACTTTGTCTTATAATGCACTCAAATATACCTTTTTAGTATATTAAGTATGTTTTTCATACTTTGACTAAAAAGTCACTTAAGATAATAATTATTTTTATTTCAAATGTGCCACATTTGCGTACACACACACTGGGCATATTTGCAAACATAAATGGGTTAAAAAGGGCTACAACCACCCAAAACGTGGTCTGTCTAGGCCTATCTGCCCTCACCGCCACTGTCTAGACTGCCTCATTAATTACTGTTGTCATGTTCTCTTGCATAATATAACAAGTGTGTCAAGAGAAGGATACCCACATTGTTTGCAAGATCAGACATAATATCACTATAATCCGAATGTTGATTTGAAAGTTGCTTTCTTTTCAGGGCATTTGTAAACATTTCAACTTTATTATAAGAAAGATTACACCCAAAATCAACACCCACTAAAATAAAGCTATTTCTTGTGATGTGTCGAGATGGTGCAATACATCTCAAATTAAGCATTGGCGTTCTTATAGATGCAATGTTAAGCCAATGTATTCCATTGAGTCCATTTCAGCCATAACCGGAGTGTGTTTGACAGGTCAGTAGAACTGTTTCCGCTGTCGTTACGTCAATGTCAAAAAATGAATGGCCCAAGTAAGAGTGGGAGCCAGAGTAACACGAAAACAAACAATCCAGCGACATTTAAGAGGCAAGTGGATTTTGCGTACTCATCTCTCGTTGTGCAGTATCAAACTGCCACTTATTCAGCTCTCCATCGGTCAGTACAATGATCACACTGGCTGTCCCTTTAAAAACAGGTAACATATTTCCTCAATATCAGCCTATACATAGTCATATATAGAGATATCTGTATATATGGACCGACATACCAATGCAAAACACAGAGGGGCAATGTATCTGAGGTAAGTGTTACCTTCTCCAGGCCAACATCCATGAAGGTGTCTCCTCCTGATACCTCTCTCCTCAGAGCTGTAAGACCTCTGTCAATGGACTCCCTGTGAAGGAGAGGAGAGAAGAAGAGAGGGACACAGGGATAAGATACAGGGAGAGAGCAAGATCCTCCTGAAGGGATTTGAAAGGTGAGATATTGGCAGTTGAAATGGTAAATTAATGACAGTGTAACTCAGTACCTGTTCTCTGTCAGTTTCATGGTGAATCCTCCGGTTGAGACGATGAAAAGACACCCGTAACATGGGGCTGTATATAGACAGACAGGATAAACAGTACTGTTCTTTATTTCAGTGCAGAAAAACAGGATACAAGGAAAGAAAGCTATTTGGGACTACAGAGATGCATCTAAAGAGGCAAGCTGTACTACAGTATGAAAGCTCTTACATGATGAACTTCTCAACCAGCTGCTCAACGAAGGAGTAGGTCTCTATTCAGTAGTGTTTCACACTGCCAGATCTGAAGGAACAAAACTAACACTACAATGTCCATTTTTTCCTGTGAGCACCGTTTCAACCACTGCACCACCATGTGCAGGTGTACAGCATACGGTATGCATGAAAAAAAGTTTGCTTTTCAGTGTAGAGGTATGTAAGCTACACAACTTTGGTATGTGGAGCGTTAACAACCAAGATTCAACAGCAGTCAGTTAGATGAGCTCATTCTCAGGGAGCTAATGCTAATAATGCTAATGAGGGATAATTGCAGGTAATAACGCTGATGCTAAATGCTAACAATGCCAAGAGGCTGGGGGGGGGGGGGGGGGGGGGTAGATTGACCAGGACAGATCACTATCTGTACACAGCCCATCTGTAAATAGCGCACCGAACTACCTCATACCCATATTGTTATTTATTTTTGTTCTATTGCACCCCAGTATCTCTACTTGCACATCATCATCTGCACATCCATCACTCCAGTGTTCATGCTAAATTGTAATTATTTTGCCACCATGACCTATTTATTGCCTTACCTCCCTAATCTTACTACATTTGCACACACTGTACATAGATGTTTCTATTGTGTTGACTGTACATTTGTTTATCCCATGTGTAACTGTTGTTTTTGTCACACTGCTTTGCTTTATCTTGACCAGGTCACAGTTGTAAATGAGAACTTGTTCTCAACTGGCCCACCTGGTTAAATTATTAAATAAAGGTAAAAAAAAAAAAAAAAATGGATATGCCGGGCCATACAGTGCATTGAGAAACTATTCAGCCCCCTTCACTTTTTCCACATTTTGTTACGTTACAGCCTTATTGGATTAAATCGTTTCTTTCCCCAATCAATCTAAACACAATACTCCATAAGAAAAAAATATTTTTTTTTTTTGCAAATGGTGTTAATAAAAAACGGAAATATCAGATTTACATAAGTATTCAGACCCTTTACTCAGTACTTTGTTGAAGCACCTTTGGCAGCAATTACAGCCTGAAGTCTTCTTGGGTATGACACTACAAAAAGGTTGGCACAACTCTATTTGGGGAGTTTGTCCCATTCTTCTCTGCAGATCCTCTCAAGCTCTGTCAGGTTGATGGGGAGCATCGCTACACAGCTATTTTCAGGTCTCTCCAAAGATGTTCGAGTCGGGCCTCTGGCTTGGCCACTCAAGGACATTCAGAGACGTCTCGAAGCCCCTCCTGCATTGTCTTGGCTGTGTGTTTAGTGTCATTGTCCTGATGGAAGGTAAACCGTCGCCTCAGTCTGAGGTCCTGAGCAGGTTTTCATCAAGGATCTCTGTACTTTGCTCTGTTCATCTTTCCCTCGATATGGACTAGACTCCCAGTCCCTGAAAAACATCCCCACAGCATGATGCTGCCACCACCATGCTTCACCGTAGGGATGGTATTGGCCAAGTGATGAGTGGTGCCTGGTTTCCTCCTTTGTGACACTTGGCATTCAGGCTAAAGTGTTCAATCTTGGTTTCATCTGGCTAGAAAATCTTGTTTATCATGGACAGAGTCCTTTAGGTTCCTTTTGGCAACCTCCAAGTGGGCTGTCATGTGCCTTTTACCGAGAAGTGGCTTCTGTCTGGCCACACTACTATAAAAGCCTGATTGGGGGAGTGCTGCAGAGATTGTTGTCCTTCTGGAAGTTTCTCCCATCTCTGCAGAGGAACTCTGGAGCTCTGTCAGAGTGACCATAGGGTTCTTGTCCAAGGCCCTTCGTTCCGATTGCTTAGTTTGGCCAAGCGGTCAGCTCAAGGAAGAGTCTTGGTAGTTTCAAACTTCTTCCATTTAAGAATGGAAGCCACTGTGTTCAAGGATCTTCAATGCTGCAGAAATGTTTTTGTACCCTTCCCCCAGATCTGTGCCTACGGACAATTCCTTCAACCTTATGGCTTGGTTTCTGCTGACATGCACTGTCAACTGTGGGACCTTATATAAACAGGTGTGTGCCTTTCAAAATCATGTCCAATCAATTGAATTTACCACAGGTGGACTCCAATCAAGTTGTAGAAGCATCTCAAGGATGATCAATGTAAACAGGATGCACCTGAGCTCAATTCCGAGTCTCATAGCAATGGCTCTGAATACTTATGTAAATAAGGTATTTGTTTTTATTGGTAATTTAATCAATTTAGAATAAGGCTGTAACGCAACAAAATGTGGATAAAGGCGTTTGAATAGTTTCCAAATGTACTGTATATACAGATCTCTCTATATGGTTCTGTTATGTATTTATATGTACAGGCTGGTACCGAGGAAATATTTTTTCTGTTTTAAAAAGGGACAGCCAGTGTGATCATTGTACTGACTGAGAACTTAATAAGTATGCAGTTTGATACTGCACAACGAGAGGCGAGTACACAGGCCACTAGCATCCTACTAGCAACGTGCATGCCCTTCCCACCTGGATGCAGTGATCACAATAGTGGTTATATACAGGAAAGCCAAAGTTCCAACAGATGGGCCTATAAGAGATCATACAAAATATTTTGCTGTGACTCTTATGTGGATGATGTTAAAAATATTTGTTGGTCTGATGTGTTTAATGAGGAGTAATCAGAGGCTGCACTTGATGAATTTATGAAATGACTTCTTCCAATTATTGTTAAACTTGTACCTGTTAAGAAACTGACTGTGAAGGCTCCATGGATTGATGAGGAATTGAACAACTTTATGGTTGAAAGAGATGGGGCAAAAGGAGTGGCTAATAAGGCTGCCTGCACATCTGACTGGCTTACTGCAAGTTGAGAAATTATGTTAAACTTAACAAAAAGAAGAAACTGTATTATGAAGCCAAGATCAATGATATAAAGAATGATGGGAAAAAAACAATGGAGTACTTTAAATGAAATTATGGGCAGAAAGACTAATTCAACTCCATTTTTCATCAAATCAGATGGCTTATTCATCACAAAACCATTTGATGTTGCCAATTATTTGAATGATTATTACATTGGCAAAGTGGGCAAACTTAGGCAGGAAATGCCAACAACAAACAGTGAGCAATTGTATTCAGCATATTTTGCCCTTGAGTTGCGTACCCATGAAAACTAGACAGATAGTTAACAACTAAGTCTTCAATAAAACTCCCAAGACGTGACTTTTCTTGAATGAATATATTGAAAACGTTTATGTTGTAAAACTGCAAAATACAGAAAAGAATATACTTTAGTATTCAATTCACACCGACATAATGTAGCTGTACATTATACATTTGAAGTTGCATAAATACAAAGCACGTGTTAAGGCACCATGCATCTGGCATGATGCCAAACCATATAGCTAATTGTTGGCTAACTCCTTTCATTACTCTAATAATGTACAACCATCTATGGAGAATAACAAAGAATATTACACTAGAACCAGTAACAAAACTACAGTATGGTATATTTTACAATTCGTTTGCATGACGCACGAGCAAAGTAATACAGCTAACGTCATACATGAAAGGCATTGCAATTTGTGTGAGTAAATGTAACCAACCAACATTGATATGTAAGCAACTCTATCAATAACAAGATTATCATCACTAGCTAAATGCTTGAATTGAACTTACAAACAAACATTTTCCAAGGCTGGAGCGTGACAAGAAATAACTACATTGAAAGACCTGCACCGTAGCGTTGTTTTTAGCTGCTTCTATGCGTGCAGAACGAATTCTCTACTTCCGGTTTGCGTAGTCTTTCTAAGTACCAGAAAGCTCCACTAGGGGGCGAATAACACCATGGAACACAATGAAAATCCATTTTAACCATTGTAATAAAATTATCTGTTACCTTCTAACAGGATGGCAGCACACAGCATACAATAAAAAAAAAAAGCAGGGCAAGTTTGCGTGGCCATGCACGTCTCCAACTCAATCATCAAGTTTGCAGACGACACTACAGTGGTAGGCTTGATTACCAACAACGACGACGAGACGGCCTACAGGGAGGAGGTGAGGGCCCTCGGAGTGTTGTGTCAGGAAAATAACCTCACACTCAACGTCAACAAAACAAAGGAGATGATCGTGGACTTCAGGAAACAGCAGAGGAAGCACCCCCCTATCCACATCGATGGGACAGTAGTGGAGAAGGTGGAAAGTTTATTGGCGTACACATCACAGACAAACTGAAATGGTCCACCCACAAAGACTGTGTGGTGAAGAAGGCGCAACGGAAAAATAATCAATAATCAAGAAAAATAATCAAACACGTTTGGTGTTCGCCAAAAGGCATGTGGGAGACTCCCCAACATATGGAAGGTACTCTGCTCAGATGAGACTAAAATGTTGCTTTTTGGCCATCAAGGACAACACTATGTCTGGGGCCTCTCGTCACCCAGAGAACACCATGTTTTTGATCGTCAGGGACTGGGAAACTAGTCAGACTTGAAGGAATGATGGATGGCGCTAAATACAGGGAAATTCTTGTGGAAAACCTGTGTAACGGCAGTCCTCCTCCTCTTCATCAGACGAGGAGGAGTAGTGATCGAACCAAGGCGCAGCGTAGTGAAATTACATGATTTATTGAACACGACGGAAAAACAAACTAAACTTGCATAAACAAACAAAACAAATAAACGATGCAGACAGACCTGAACGACGAACTTACATATAACGTGAAGAACGCAATGAACAGGAACAGACTACATAAAACGAACAAACCGCAAACATATACACAAACACAGGAGACAACCACCCACAACGAACACTGTGAAAACGCCTACCTAAATATGACTCTTAATTAGAGGAACGCCAAACACCTGCCTCTAATTAAGAGCCATACCAGGCAACCCAATAAACCAACACAGAAACAGAAAACATAGAATGCCCACCCAAACTCACGTCCTGACCAACTAACACATAAAACTAACAGAAAACAGGTCAGGAACGTGACAACCTGTTTCAGTCTTCCAGAGATTTGTGACTTGGACAGAGGTTCACCTTCCAGTAGGACAATGACCCTAAGCATACTGCTAAAGCAACACTTGAGTGGTTTAGGGGGAAACATTTAAATGTCTTGGAGTGGCCTAGTCAAAGCCCAGACCTCAATCCAACTGAGAATCTGTGGTATGATTTAAATATTTCTGTACACCAGCAGAACCCATCCAACTCGAAGGAGCTGGAGCAGTTTTGCCTTGAAGAATGGGCAAAAATCAGAGTGGCTAGATGTGCCAAGCATAGAGAGACATACACCAAGAGACTTGCAGCTGTAATTGCTGCAAAAGGTGGCTCTACAAAGTATTGACTTGGGGGGTGAATAGTTATGCACGCTCAACTTATGCTTTTTGTCCTATTTCTTGTTAGCTTCACAAAAAACATATTTTGCATCTTCAAAGTGGTAGGCATGTTGTGTAAATCAAAAGATACAAATCCCCCCAAAATCCATTTTAATTCCAGGTTGTAAGGCAACAACATAGGAAAAATGCCAAGGGGGTGAATACTTTCACAAGCCACTGTATATGAGTGCATTATAAGAAAATAAATTTTATTTGTACAATTAATTGAATATCTGAATTCCCACCAAAATGCCTGAACTCCATTCATTATTTATGCCAGTATTTTTATGTGCTATACAAATATAATATTTTATGTGCTATACTGTAATTGTCAATATCTGATGCATTTTAAACATTCAAAAAGGTTTGAAGTATCTTCATTCATTGTCAAATATCTTTTAACAATTCCTTTGACCGTAGCTAATCCTACTATGAAATGAAATATGGCGCTAACAGATCAGAGGTGTGTGTGTTCTCGTCATGCAGGCGCAAAGGGCACGGTCGCTTGGAGCCATAGTTTACTGTGTTGGAATCAGAGTTCAACAAAACGCAAGTAACTGACACACACAATAATCCATTAGGTCTGTGATTATCGGCAATAAAACAAGTTTATCTCCTGTTTGTGTGTGTGTGTGTGTGACAGAGTTATTATTGCTGAATCCCCTTTTTGTCTTGCCTTCTCCTACTCAACATGGAATCATAGTGGCTGGTTTGCGTGGCTTGCTTACGAGTTTGAATCGTCCCATTCAACAAGCGCCAAACCAGTGGGAAGTTAACTGTTGCAAAGCACTGTACATCAAAAATTATTTTTATACTCCTAAGCGCAGATTGGAATGTACAAGTTATATCATTTTGTTTGTAAACACTTCTGGAATATTGTACACAAGATGTTTCCTTTGTGAATATTTGTGGTGCATTTTGTCAAATATAATTTCAGATAATGCTAGCTGGTTACTCACTGGGCATGCTGTGCATGTGTTTGGGCATGTTTATTGTATTTTGCAAAGCCCGCGTGCAGAGTTTAGAATGATACAGCATGTGGTTTTCATTAGTATGTCTCTACAGAAGACATGTCCGCTCTCAGTCAATGATGGAAGTCATTTCCAGTGGTGTAAAGTACTTAAGTAAAAACGCTTCAAAGCTGCTTCCGCCTGCTTCCATGGCAGGCTTTTGTCTCCTGACATTATTTCGTCCCAAGTCCAGGATGTCCTCCACTCCTGGCTTTCCTCCCAGGCCCAGGATCCCTGCTCCTCCGGGGCACGCTGCTTGGTCCGTTGGTGGTGGGATCTTCTGTCCCGACCGTTGTTGTAAGAATCGGACCAAAATGCAGCGTGGTTTGGGTTCATCATATTTATTATGTGAACCGGCAAAAAACAATAAAGAACAAAACGAACGTGTAGCTATGCAGTGTTCAAGGCAACTACACACAAACAAGATCCCACAACAAACAGGTGGGAAAAAGCTGCCTAAATATGATCCCCAATCAGAGACTACGATAGACAGATGTCTCTGATTGGGAACCATACCAAGCCAACCTTTTTATTTATTTATTTATTTCACCTTTATTTAACCAGGTAGGCAAATTGAGAACACGTTCTCATTTACAATTGCGACCTGGCCAAGATAAAGCAAAGCAGTTCGACACATTCAACAACACATAGTTACACATGGAGTAGAACAAACATACAGTCAATAATACAGTGAAAAATAAGTCTATATACAATGTGAGCAACCTAGAAATAAAGAAACTAGAATGCCCACCCTAGTCACACCCCGACCTAACCAAAATAGAGAATAAAGGATCTCTAAGGTCAGGGCGTGACAGTAACGGTGCATGGGTAAAAATCATTGGGGAAGCCAAGCCCCCCCATATTACAACCTCTGTGTTGTGATAATTGCATTGTTTGCTCTATAACCTGTTATATCACAGTCACAAGGCATATGAATTATAGGCCTAAAGGCAGAGACAATAAGACAGTGGCAGAATATATTCAACCACACCTTTGTTTTATCACAAAACCGGATAGCAACTTCTGTCCAGGGAAGCCCACAAAGCATATTGCATGTACAGTAACATGACCTACAGCATGGTCAAGCAAGTTAATGTTTTACATTTTTCGGACCACTAAACAACTATTGATTTAGAACCACAGAGTTATCGCAGGTCGCAAAGAAAATAGGAACTGCCTCCACTATTTCAGCATCATTTCAACATCAAAATCACTTGTGCTTAGTCTATTACAGAGACAACTCAAAGATACCTTAAAACAATTGTCCAATAAAATTAAGCTAAATGTAGCTATCCATGGTTCTGATTTCTGTGTGCGTTCACACACGCACACACACACAAAAATCAGAACCATGGAGAAACGCCAATGCCATCCTCTTTCATGTTGACGAAACGGTCACTGTCATACAGTACAAGCTTTTATTTTTTGTTGTCCTAGGCTACCTGGCTAAAATGCTTGCTAGCTAGCATAACTTCCATTTATGGGCAACGTTAGATAGTTAACATTAGCCTTCTACATCTAGCTACATATTGAACTTCCATCCTCTCAGGCCAGGGGCACAACAATGTATGAATTAATGGTTGGATCAGAATCTCAGTTATAATCATTGGCCTGTACAGAGAATTAAGTAAAACCACAAGTCCAAATCCCCATCTCCATCCATAGCTAATTTAGGAAAGGGACAATTTTAGCTAGCTATTCACCAGAGGACAACACAACCAGAAGCAACAATTCAAGTTTCTATCAATGAGGTATGCTCTCAATGGGATTTGATAGGAGAGACGCAAAATCCAAGCTGGCTTCCCACTTTTTTTTGGTGCACCAGGACCATTCCCAGTTGAACACAAGACTGATAGGTAATTTTTGTTAACACTTTGTCAAGAGAGCCCAGATGCTCAGCCGGCAATGACGTCATACTCGTTTGGACCAAACAGCATCAGATAGCTGGCATACAGAGAGACACTGGTTCGCTCGCTTGGATGCTTTATCCTGGGAGATACATTCAGCCTCTTGCGAATTGAAGGGAAACTATGAAACGGGCACATTTTTTTTTTTTTTGTGGGGTGATGCCTGGCTTCCCTTGGCATCCATAAATACTCACCACTGCAGAAAAGTTACTGGTGGCATAGCTTGTCTCAGGGAGGTTTTGTAGATACAGTATGTGAGAATGAATTGGGAAACCGGCCTTTCTGCTCCGGCAGCAGACCACTTTTCCAAACTACTGGATGGGTTGCATGGCAATAAGCAGTTGGGAAAAGGAAAATAACGGACACTTGTCAAGGTCAAAGTATAGGTCAAAGGCACGATGACAGGACTTCTCCTGTTCTTCCATCTCTCCTTTTACCGAGTGAAGTCTGAGAATAAAAATCCACATTCCCAACACCAGGGCTGCATTCCAAACATTTAAAAGACACACCCTCTCCCCTCAGCCCTCAAATTGAGTGGACACTTCTGATGAAGTCTGACACTGCAGGGCAAGGGAAGAATGAATTAATTGTAAATGGACCACTCTCTCCCGGAAATGTGTGACTCGTTCATCCCAAGGGTGTGTTTTCAGTCATTATGGAACTGTTGTGTGCTTTATACAGTCAATTATGGATTGTATTTCATAGCTTGGCTAGAAGACAACGCATCCGCAGACATCCTATTATATCAGGTAAATTGAAAATTACAATGTATAAGTGTGATGTCTGGGAAAGTTGCGCGCAAGTTAACGTTTCCAAAAGCTAACCAAACAAAAACATCATTACTTTTATGATACGTGTTTGAGCCGTCATGTACATTAGTAGCACAATTTCTAACTTATTTACATTCGTTTTTACTTACTTGTATGTTGACCTCCATATTAATTTTGGTTTTAAGTTTTGGCTGACTTTTCTTAGCGAATATACAATCATCACAAATTGAATTATGGGGCATTTAGGCCTGGAGTAAACATAATTGTACACTCGCAAACTCTATAAAAAAAGAGGGCTGAGGGGCTTACAGTAAGTTGCCAACTTCTCTTCCTTGGCTAATAATTTGGACAGACGGCAAATATGGCCGGGGGATTCCCAAGGACATAGGATTCAGGGCCGAGGGCTGTCTACTTTGAGTTTGAAACGCAACCCAGGGCTAAAGACACACGGATGGCAGCTCTCGTCATCTTTCCGGGACAGTTTTGTTGACTAATACCGCAAATCAAGTCCCTCTTTACCTCGGCTTCCTCGCCCCAAGCATCCCCTGGAGGAATTGTGGAGGACAGGACTCAGCTCAAGATAGGAAGGCAACAGCCAGCATATTTCCCTTTTTCGGTATAAAAACAAATAATGTGAAAGACAAAAATAGTAAATGAAAATCCCAATAAGCCTTTGCCACAGTCGGAAGTTAACTAAATGTTTGTAGGCTATTTAACTATCCACTGCATTTCACTATGCACAAGAAAGTTCCCTTTTCTCTAGCCCCATAATTACCAGACTTCATTTGGACTTCAACATGAATTGCCTTGCATTAAAAGTAAATCTGAAGATCCACAATTATTTTAGTTCCTGCATTATGCTTTGAGGTGGTGGGGCCATAGAATAGATGGCAAAAAAATGGTTTCACATAAAAATACAAATAAACATTGTTATGCTTGGTGAAAGTTGCAATTAAGCCTACTTAAATTCATTTTAAATAAAATACATGGAAAGCACACCAGTTAACGGCAGTGGCTAGGCACACATCCCAGGGCACAGCGTTAATTGATGCCAACAGTCACCAATTACTGTAATCAAAGTGATAGCAGTGTTGTAGATGTGTCATGAGATTTTATTGTTCTGGTTAGTGAGAGCAACTTTCTGGTGAAACGTCTACTCAAATGTTAATTAATGATTCATCCACAATGTCTGAAAATAAGGATGCTGAATTGATTCGATTGTAGCCTATGGACGTAAAAAGTTAAAAATATATTCCATACAATTTATAAATCTTCCTATACACTTTTGTTGAAATATGACGTGAATGAAATTAACAAAATAATGATTGGTAATGATAGTAAATGTGAGTTTCAGGAAATGCATTAGCTCTGTAGAAGTTACAGTAGAGAAACACAATTTGGCCTCTCACTGGGGTGATAATAATGATAGGCTACTGAGGGGCTGTACAATGTTGCATTATTAAATGCCTTCTTATCCAAGGGGTCCAGCCTTGCCATTGGGCAAATACATTATGCATACAATTAAACAGGAACGTTTTATAAAATCTAATTAGCATTTAGTCGATTATTCTGCATCAAGGGTTTAGTTAGGGTACATTGAGTAATCTCTTCCAGGCTGAGAAATTTGTGAAATAACTACCTACTATTACAATGAGGGTTATTGTCAAAATTAATTTGAAATGCTTATATTTTTTTCACTATCCCTCATACATAGTGCATACTTTGCATACAGTTGAATGTAAAGCAATTTTTACATAGGACCACTTCGAAATATTGTGGCGAGTGTTCTGTGGATTTGAAATAGCATTCTTACGCAATGAACGTATATTTTTAGTAATCAAGCTTTTTCTTTGAGTGACATTTTCGAAATTCACGGCTTTGATTTGTCAAGGCAGAGCGCATGTGCGCGTGCGTGTTAGCACGCCTCACTGCACCTTCTGCTGATGGGGATAAGTGTGTGTGTGTGAGAGCAGAGGCAGTAATGAGGCAGACACTTTCGAGATCACTCACTCTCAGATACTAACAACAACCAAAGGAAGGAAGGAGAATCTTTATACCGGTCACGGTCAGAGCGCGCCTGCGGATGACCAGCCTCCTCGCAGACAACACACGCTACTTCAACGACCAGCGGGTATGTGATATGCACGTGCAACAGTTTTTGGAGTCTCTTGGATTAGTTGTTTTGCTTTTTTACCTTAAAAGGGAAAGTGTAATTTTTACCAAAGCCTTATGCCAAGACAGGTGTTTGTGATAGAAAACCGTGTCTTAATGTTTATCGGACAACTTTACTACATTTATTGGAAATAGACCTAAACCCCAATATAAGTGTTATTTAATGTGTAGTTTGATATATCCAGAGGAAAAATGACTTATTCATCAAAAGCCTATCGCCTACACTAAAATGGGCATAACGTCCAACCCAAGTGAATAGACCAACACATGTGAATGGACATTGTTTGCAACAAAACTGCAGACAGAGGCAGCTGCAGTGCAGATGGGAGGACAATGAAACAAACCGACAACCTGAGACAAAGGACTATAGAAGTCAAGCCCATATGCCTGCTCAATATTTAGGTAAGGGTACATTTAGTTGAATGATATCCATTAAGAATTTGCCACAAAATCATTGATAATGTTGAATAAAAACATATGCCATCGCTCTCATAAACTAGCTCACCCGTGAAAGTCAGTATTCCATGTCCATCCTTGTCTGAGGATGTCGGGAGATTACGGGGAAACCGGCCACTAGGAGCAACATTTAGTACTGTTACCTTCAAGTAGGTTTCGCTTCAGCTAGGGTGGAGGATAGGCATAAGCATCTGCTTCTGACCCCACACTTGAATCCAGCGATATAAAGTTGTTTGAGATTTTTGTTTTAAGCCTATTCACTTAACCATTCAGAGTTAATGCCTAAACGTCACCAATTTACGTTTGAGAAACATGGATGAATGTCTAATTCTTACGTGCGATTGAGCGCCAGTTGCTGGGGATATTAACTCTCAAATGTGGTTTTAGAAAAAAAAGTTATAAAATTGAGTGATTCAAATGCATAATACAGACATGATTAATTCAACACAACATTTTCCTATAGGCCTATTTTTATCTGGAGTCTGCACTATTTGCTATGAAAAATAAAGAGATTTTATGGAAAACAATGAATATTTTTGATCAAATGCATATTTATTCAGAGAAATAAATCAACTTCTACTCACCACTTTAATAGATATACCATTTAGATCGTAAGGAAATCGAATAGATGATACACTAAGACTTTTTTGTAATCTCAGTGAAAAATTGTAGAATGCACAGTAAAATACCTTAATTGTTTTACAGAATTAATGCTGAAAAGTACAGTTAACTGTAACTGGAAACCTGTAGAAATGACCAACATACTGCATTTCTTTACAGTGATAACTTATGCCTACTTCAAATGTTTAGTTTCAGGTGCCAACCTCATGCTGTCAGAACATTGAGGGGAAGAAGAAGAAAAAATCCAGCCCCAAATTGTTGTAATGATTAGGCTTCACTATATACCACAGCCTCTGGGTGCCATAGTGAATAAACTGAGCTCAATAAACTGATTTGTGACCGCTGTTTGCGCCATTACTACAGAGAAAACGGCTTGCATCTAGCCCAAAGATATGACCCATATTTTCGTGTTTTCCTTTCTAAATCTTGTTTTTACAGTATTTTACAATAAAACAGCAATGTACCATATTTATTTACAGTAAATTGCAATGGCCTCTGGGTGATTTTAGGCTTAACTGGTAAATTATACCATAAATTCCAATGAAATGTTGGTTTAACTGTATATTGCTTTAAAAAAGTACTGTATTCCACCACACACAATACCTTACTGTCTTTTTGGATTGCCAAAATCCTTTTGACCAATATAGGGTGCATGGTCTTGTTTCTTGTTCGTTAACATATTGAGGAGTGCCTTGTAAGAGGCTACAATTGTTGCACCTGTGAGTGAAAGTGCTGTAGTAGGTCCCCAACAATGAAATGTTTATAGGGGACAGATTGGCATGGCAGCAAGCCTCAAACCTATTTGCCATGTCCTTGGTATGTTTTACCTTGTAGTCACTACAAGTTTTGAAGCATTTGTTAAGGCCTCTAGAAGTGCAAGGCATTCATACATATTTGATATATAGTACCAGTCAAAAGTTTAGACACATCTACTCGTTCCAGGGTTCTTTATTTTTACTATTTTCTACATTGTATCATAATATTGAAGACCTCAAAACCATGAAATAACACATAGGAATCATGTAGTAACCAAAAAAGTGTTAAACAAATCAAAGTATATTTCATGTTAGATTATTCAAAGTAGCCACCCTTTGCCTTGATGACAGCTTTGCACACTCTTGGCATTCTCTCAACCAGCTTCACCTGGAATGCTTTTCCAACAGTCTTGAAGGAGTTCCCACATATGCTGAGCACTTTTTGGCTGCTTTTCTTTCACTCTGCGGTCCAACTCATTCCAAACCATCTAAATTGGGTTGAGGTCGGATGACTGTGGAGGCCAGGTCATCTAATGCAGCATTTTATCACTCTCCTTGGTCAAATAGCCCTTACAGAGCCTGGAAGTGTGTTGGGTCATTGTCCTGTTGAAAAACAAATAGTTCCACTAAGCGCAAACCAGATGAGATGGCGTATCGCTGCAGAATGCTGTGATAGCCATGCTGGTTAAGTGTGCCTTGAATTCTAAATAAATCACTGACAGTGTCACCAGCAAAACACCCTCACACCATCACACCACCACCTCCATGCTTCGCGGTGAGAACCACAAGTGCAGAGATCATCCGTTCACAAAGACATGGCGATTGGAACCAAAAATTTGGACTCATCAGACCAAAAGACAGATTTCCACCGGTCTGTCGTATTTCTTGACCCAAGCAAGTCTCTTCTTCTTTTTGTCCTTTAGGAGTGGTTTCTGTGCAGCAATTTGACCATGAAGGCCTGATTTTCACGCAGTCTCCTCTGAACAGTTGATGTTCAGATGTCTGCTACTTGAACTCTGAAGCATTTATTTGGGCTGCAATTTCTGAGGCTGGTACCTCTAATGAACTTATCCTCTGCAGCAGAGGTAACTCGGTCTTCCATTCCTGTGGCGGTCCTCATGAGAGCCAGTTTCATGATAGTGCTTGGTGGTTTTTGCGACTTCAAAGTTCTTTACATTTTCCAGATTGACTGACCTTCATGTCTTAAAGTAATGATGGACTGTCGTTTCTCTTTGCTTATTTGAGCTGTTCTTGCCATAATATGGACTTGGTCTTTTACCAAATAGAGCTATCTTCTGTATACCCACCTACCTTGTCACAACACAACTGATTGGCTCAAATGCATGAAGAAGGAAAGAAATTCCACAAATTAACTTTTAACAAGTCACATCTGTTAATTGAAATGCATTCCAGGTGACTACCTCATGAAGCTGGTTGAGAGAATGCCAAGAGTTTGCAAAGCTTTCTATTCATTACAGGTGTGTCCAAACTTTTGAATGATACTGTATTTATATTTGATATGCTGTAATATGAAAACACATTACCTAGCAGCCAACCTTCTTGCACCAATCCCATGCAATTAGAGTAAAATACTGTAAAAAAAAATGTTTTTAATTCATTACAATTACTGTAAAAATATTACAGTAAGAGTTTTGGTACTATAAAATTGATAATGGTAACATGCTGTACTGTGCTTTCACAGCATTATGCTGGCAGCAGAGTTTCCAGCATATTACGGTAATTATGTAATACAGCTGTTTTTAACATTTATTTCACCTTCTTTTACCAGGTAGGCCAGTTGAGAACAAGTTCTCATTTCCAACTGCGACCTCTCCATGGTAAAGCAAAGCAGTGCGACACAAACAACACAGTTACACATGGGATAACCAAACGTACAGTCAATAACACAATAGAAAAATCTATGTACAGTGTGTGCAAATGAGGTAAGGCAATAAATAGGCCATAGTGGTGAAATAATTACAATTTAGCAATTAACACTGGAGTGATAGATGTGCAAAATATGAATGTGCAAGTGGAGATACTAGGGTGCAAAGGAGCAAAATAATAAACAATATGGGGATGAGGTAGTTGGGTAGACTATTTACAGATAGGCTGTGTACAGGTGCAATGATCGGTAAGCTGCTCTGACAGCTGATATTTAAAGTTAGTGAGGGAGATAAGTCTCCAGCTTCAGTGGTTTAAAAAATATATATTTTTTGCAATTCGTTCCAGTCATTGGCAGCAGAGAACTGGAAGGAAAGGTGGCCAAAGAGGAGTTGGCTTTGGTAGTGACCAGTGAAATAGAATGGCATTGAAGCTCGTCTGGAGGTTTGTTAACACAGTGTCCAAAGAAGGGCCAGAAGTATACAGAATGGTGTCGTCTGCGTAGAGGTGGATCAGAGAATCACCAGCAGCAAGAGCGACATCATTGACGCATACAGAGAAAAGAGTCGGCCTTAAAATTGAACCCTGTCAGATCAAATCAAAGTTTATTTGTCACGTGCGCTTAATACAGCAGGTGTAGACCTTACAGTGAAATGCTTACTTACAGGCTCTAACCAATAGTGCAAAAAAGGTATTAGGTGAACTATAGGTAGGTAGAGATATAAAACAACAGTAAAAAGACAGGCTATATACAGTAGCGAGGCTACATACAGACACCGGTTAGTCAGGATGATTGAGGTATTATGTACATGTAGAGATGGTTAAAGTGACTATGCATATATAATAAACAGAGAGTAGCAGCAGCGTAAAAAGAGGGGTTGGGGGGGCACACAATGCAAATAGTCCGGGTAGCCATTTGATTACCTGTTCAGGAGTCTTATGGCTTGGATGTAAAAGCTGTTGAGAAGCCTTTTTGTCCTAGACTTGGCACTCCGGTACCGCTTGCCATGCGGTAGTAGAGAGAACAGTCTGTGGCTGGGGTCTTTGACAATTTTTAAGGGCCTTCCTTTGACACCGCCTGGTGTAGAGGTCCTGGATGGCTGGCAGCTTAGCCCCAGTGATGTACTGGGCCGTACGCACTACCCTCTGTAGTGCCTTGCGGTCAGAGGCGGAGCAGTTGCCGTACCAGGCAGTGATGCAACCAGTCAGGATGCTCTCGATGTTGCAGCTGTATAACCTTTTGAGGATCTCAGGACCCATGCCAAATATTTTTAGTTTCCTGAGGGGGAATAGGCTTTGTCGGGCCCTCTTCACGACTGTCTTGGTGTGTTTGGACCATTCTAGTTTGTTGTTGATGTGGACACCAAGGAACTTGAAGCTCTCAACTTGCTCCACTCTCATCGACGTGCTCAGTCCTCCTTTTCCTGTAGTCCACAATCATCTCCTTAGTCTTGGTTATGTTGAGGGATAGGTTGTTATTCTGGCACCACCCGGCCAGGTCTCTGACTTCCCTCCCTATAGGCTGTCTCGCCGTTGTCGGTGATCAGGCCTACCACTGTTGTGTCGTCTGCAAACTTAATGATGGAGTTGGAGTCGTGCCTGGCCATGCAGTCGTGGGTGAACAGGGAGTACAAGAGGGGACTGAGCACGCACCCCTGGAGAGCTCCAAGGTTGAGGATCAGCGTGGCATATGTGTTGCTACCTACCCTCACCACCTGGGGGCGGCCCGTCAGGAAGTCCAGGATCCAGTTGCAGAGGGAGGTGTTTAGTCCCAGGATCCTTAGCTTAGTGATGCGCTTTGAGGGTACTATGATGTTGAACGCTGAGCTGTAGTCAATGAATAGCATTCTCACATAAGTGTTCCTTTTGTCCATGTGGGAAAGGGCAGTGTGGATTGCACAATAGAGATTGCATCATCTGTGGATCTGTTTGGGCGGTATGCAAATTGGAGTGGGTCTAGGGTTTCTGGGATAATGGTGTTGCTGTGAGCCATTACCAACCTTTCAAAGCACTTCATGGCTACGGACGTGAATGCTACGAGTCTGTAGTCATTTAGGCAGGTTGCCTTTGTGTTCTTGGGCACAGGGACTATGGTGGTCTGCTTGAAACATGTTGGTATTACAGACTCAATCAGGGACATGTTGAAAATGTCAGTGAAGACATCTGCCAGTTGGTCAGCACATGCCCGGGGCACACGTCCTGGTAATCCGTTTGGCCCTGCAGCCTTGTGTATGTTGACCTGTTTAAAGGTCTTACTCACGTTGGCTACAGAGAGTGTGATCACACAGTCGTCCTGAACAGCTGATGCTCTCATGCATGCCTCAGTGTTGCTTGCCTCGGAGCGAGCATAGAAGTGATTTAGCGCGTCTGGTAGGCTCGTGTTACTGGGCAGCTCGCGGCTGTGCTTCCCTTTTGTAGTCTGTAATAGTTTGCAAGCCCTGCCACATAAGGCAAGCGTCGGAGCCGGTGTATTATGATTCAATCTTAGCCCTGCTCTCCCTCTGGCACCCCCATAGAGACTGCCAGAGGTCCAGACAACAGGCCTTCCCATTTGACACACTGAAGTCTATCTGAGAAGTAGTTGGTGAACCAGGCGTGGTTCACTTGGTTTGAAAAAGCTAGCCTTAGCTTTCCTAAATGCCTGTCTATATTGGTTCCTAACTTCCCTGAAAAGATGCATATCGCAGGGGCTATTCGATGCTGTTGCAGTACGCCATAGGATGTCTTTGTGCTGGTCAAGGGCAATCAAGTCTGGAGTGAACCAAGGGCTATATCTGTTCTTAGTTCTACATTTTTTCAATGAGGCATGCTTATTTAAGATGGTGAGGAAAGCTCTTTTAAAGAATAACCAGGTATCCTCTACTGACGGAATGAGGTCAATATCCTTCCAGGATACCCGGGCCAGGTCGATTAGAAAGGCCTGCTCGCTGAAGTGTTTTAGGGAGCGTTTGACCTTGATGAGGGGTGTTCGTTTGACCGCGGACCCATTATGGACACAGGGCAATGAGGCAGTGATCGCTGAGATCCTGGTTGAAGACAGCAGAGATGTATTTAGAGGGCAGGTTAGTCAGGATGGTATCTATGAGGGTTCCCGTGTTTACGGATTTAGGGTTGTACCTGGTATGTTCCTTGATAATTTGTGTGAGATTGAGAGCATCTAGCTTATGTTGTAGGACGGACGGGGTGTTAAACATATCCCAGTTTAGGTCACCTAACAGTATGAAATCTGAAGATAAATGGGGGGCAATCAATTCACATATGGTGTCCAGGGCACAGCTGGGGGCTGAGGGGTGTCTATAACAACAGTGAGAGACTTATTTCTGGAAAGGTGGATTTTTAAAAGTAGAAGCTCAAACTCTTTGGGCACCGACCTGGATAGCATGACAGAACTCTGCAGGCTATATTCGCCGTAAATTGCAACTCCACCCCCTTTGGCAGTTCTATCTTGGCGGAAAATGTTGTAGTTGGGGATGGAAATGTCAGAAATTTTGGTGGCCTTCCTAAGCCAGGATTCAGACATGGCTAGGACATCAGGGTTGGCAAACTGTGCGAAAGCAGTGAATAAAACATACTTAGGGAGGAGACTTCTGATGTTAACATGCATGAAACCAAGGTTTTTACGGTTACAGAAGTCAACAAATGGTAGCGCCAATAGGAGTGGAACTGGGGGCTACAGGGCCTGGGTTAACCTCTACATCACCAGAGAAACAGAGGAGTAGGATAAGGGTACGGCTAAAGGTTATAAGAACTGGTCGTCTAGTGCATTGGGGACAAAGAAAAAAAGGAACAGATTTCTTGGCGTGGTAGAATAGATTCAGGGAATAATGTACAGACCAATGGTATGGTAGGATGTGAGTACAGTGAAGGTAAACCTAGGCGTTGAGTGACGATGAGAGAGGTTTCGTCTCTGGAGGCACCAGTTAAGCCAGGTGAGGTCTCCGCATGTGTGTGGGGTGGGAAAAAAGAGCTATCTAAGGCATGTTGAGCGGGACTGAGGGCTCTACAGTGAAATAAAACAATAAGAACTAGCCAAGACAGCAGTAGACAAGACATATTGACATTAGAGAGGGGAATAAAGCAATCACAGGAGTTGATCAGGAGAGCTAAGACAACAGCGGGTAAATGTCGATGAATGGGCAGAGCGGGTCAGTTAGGTAAATACAGGACCTGAGTTCGAGGCTGGGGCCGACAGGTAAACAAAATGAGGTACCGTGTTATTGAAACAGTCTATGGGGCATCAGCTGTGTAGCCGAGTGATCGTTGTGTCAAAAGAGCAGCAATAGGTGAGTCAGGGTGCCGTTTGGTAGTCACTACTACGCTAGCCGAGCAGCGGACACAGCGTTCAGAAAAGCTAGCGGGCCGGGGCTAGTAGATGGTTCTTTGGCGACATCGTAACAGAATAGCATGTTGAGACCACATCGGGCGATCATGTCGGCGGTCCAGTTGTGATGAATCGGCGGGGTTCTGTGTTGACAAAAGGGTCCAGGCTAGAGGTCGACCGATTAATTGGCATTGCCGGTTTCAAGTTTTCATAACAATCGGTAATCTGCGTTTTTGGACGCCGATTACATTGCATTCCATGAGGAGACTGCGTGGCAGGCTGACCACCTGTTACGCGAGTGCAGCAAGGAGCCAAGGTAAGTTGCTAGCTAGCATTAAACTTATCTTATAAAAAACAATCAATCTTAACATAATCACTATGTAACGATTGTCGTCTGGATAAGGAGAGGAGGACCAAGGTGCAGCGTTGTAAGTGGTCATATTTTTTTAAATAAAATATGAAAACACTTGACAAACAACAAAAACGACAAACGAACAGTCCTGAAAGGTGAAACAAAACAATAAACAGGAAACAACCACCCACAAACAAAACTGGGAAAACAGGCTACCTAAATATGGCTCCCAATCAGAGACAAAGATAGACAGCTGCCTCTGATTGGGAACCACACCAGGCCAAAGACACAGAAACAGAAAACCTAGACCTACAACATAGAATACCCAGACATAGAATACCCACCCACATCACACCCTGACCAAACTAAAAATAGGAACATACAAAGCAATCTACGGTCAGGGCGTGTTCCTATGCTTCCTGGCTGATGTTTTGTTCACTTTTGAATGCTGGCGGTGCTCTCACTCTAGTGGTAGCATGAGACGGAGTCTACAACCCACACAAGTGACTCAGGTAGTGCAGTTCATCCAGGATGGCACATCAATGCGAGCTGTGGCAAAAAGGTTTGCTGTGTCTGTCAGCGTAGTGTCCAGAGCATGGAGGCGCTACCAGGAGACAGGCCAGTACATCAGGAGACGTGGAGGAGGCCGTAGGAGGGCAACAACCCAGCAGCAGGACCCAGCAGCAGCCCTGCAAAATGACCTCCAGTAGGCCACAAATGTGCAATGCTTGACGCACAGCGCTGTTTATGACTTCAAGCCTATTACATTTACATTTAAGTCATTTAGCAGACGCTCTTATCCAGAGCGACTTACAAATTGGTGCATTCACCTTATGACATCCTATCAACTTCCGAGATTAGTGCCTATTAAGATCATCAAATTGTCAAAGGTATATGAAATACAAATGATACAGAGAGAAATAGTCCTATAATTCTTATAATAACTACAACCTAAAACTTCTTAACTGGGAATATTGAAGACTCATGCTAAAAGGAACCACCAGCTTTCATATGTTCTGAGCAAGGAACTTAAACGTTAGCTTTTTTACATGGCACATATTGCACTTTTACTTTCTTCTCCAACACAGTGTTTTTGCATTATTTAAACCAAATTGAACATGTTTCATTATTTATATGAGACTAAATTGATGTATTATATTAAGTTAAAATAAGTGTTCTTTCAATATTGTTGTAATTGTCCTTTATTACAAATATATATATATATAAAAATCTACTGAATTTTTTATTATTATTATTATTTTAAATATTTATTTATTTTTCATTTATTTATTTTATTTATTTTATTTATTTTAATCGGTATCGGCTTTTTTTGGTCCTCCAATTATTAGTATTGGTATCTGCGTTGAAAAATCCTATCAGTCGACCTGTAGTCCAGGCCAATTGGCCAAGGAGGTATTGTAGCCCTAGAATTAGCTGGTATATGGGCCTAGCTGGTGCTTGCTTCGGGACAGAGGCATTAGCTAACAGTAGCCACTCGTTTGCAGCTAGCTAGCTGCGATGATCCGGTGTAATGATCCAGAGCGGCAGGAATCCGGTGATGTGGTAGAGAGGAGTCCAATATGATCTGGGTTGATATCGCACTGTGCAGACTGGCAGGTGTTGTCCGAGCTAAGGCTGTCTGGTGAACGAAAAAAAGGTGAAGACCACTAGCCGTGGCTAACAAAGACTAGTAGCTAGTTAGCTGGCTAGCTCCTGATGGAAGTTCCAGTAATAAGGAATAAAAATAGCAGATCCGTACCATATTGGGTGAGGCGGGTTGTAGGAAAGTATATTTAGTTCGTAGATAGAAAGTGAGATTAAGATATATACGAAAAATACCGGCTATTTACACAGGATAAGACAAACACACACACGTCCTACTGCTACGCCATCTTGGATTCGCAAGAAGTGTTGCTGCAATGATTACAGTTCTTGCTGTAAAATGTTTTACAGCACACTTGTAACAGCAACTCTGCTGCCAGTATAATGTTGTAAATTAATAGGGAAAGTTTTACACTGCGTTTATATCGGCCTACTAATTTGGGATTGTCACGTTCCTGACCTGTTTTCTGTTAGTTTGTGTATGTGTTAGCTGGTCAGGACGTGAGTTTGGGTGGGCAGTCTATGTTTTCTGTTTCTATGTTGGTTTAAGGGTGACCTGATATGGCTCTCAATTAGAGGCAGGTGGTTTTCATTTCCTCTGATTGAGAGCCATATTAAGGTAGGTGTTTTCACACTGTTTGTTTGTGGGTGGTTGTCTCCTGTGTCTGTATGTATGTTCGTGCCACACGGGACTGTAGCGTTTGTTTGTAGTCGTGTACCTGTTCGTGCGTTCTTCAAGTTATATGTAAGTTCGTGTCCAGGTCTGTTTTCATCGTTTATTTGTTTTGTAGTTTATTCAAGTATAGTTTGTTTTCTGTCTACGTCGTGTTTGTTGTTTTGTCGTGTCTTAAATAAATCATGTCATCATACCTCGCTGCACATTGGTCTTCAGATCCCTCTCTCCTCTCCTCGTCTGAGGAGGAGGAGGATTTAGAGTATCGTTACAGAACCACCCACCAACAAACCAGAACCAAGCAGCGGGGAAAAAGGCAGCGAAAGCAACCGCAGAAATCCCAGGATTCATGGACATGGGAGGAGATCTTGAATGGAGAAGGACCCTGGGCACAGGCTGGGGAGTATCGCCGCCCCAAAGCTGAGCTGGAGGAAGCGAGTGCTGAGCGGCGGCGATATGAGGAGGCAGCACGGCAGCGGGACAGGTACGAGAGGCAACCCCAGAATTTTTTTTGGGGGGGGCTAGAGAGGAGTGTGGCTAAGCCAGGTAGCAGACCTGAGCGCACTCCTCGTGCTTATTATAAGCAACGCGTCACTGGTCAGGCACCGTGTTATGCGGTTAAGCGCACGGTGTCGCCAGTGCGTGCCCATAGCCTGGTGCGCTATAGGGCAGCCCCCCGAAAGTGTCAAGTGAGTGTGGGCATCCAGCCGGGGCGTATTGTGCCTGCTCAGCGCGTCTGGTCTCCGGTACGCAGTTTCGGTCCAGGGTATCCTGCGCCGGCTCTGCGTGCTGTGTCTCCGGGGCGCTGGGAGGGTGCAGTGCGTCCTATGCCTACGCTCCGCTCGTACCGGGCAAATGTGGGAGTGGAGCCTAAGGGAGAAGTGCGCGTAGTAGGCACTAGATCTCCAGTGCTCATCCACAGCCCGGTTCAACCTGTGCCTGCACTCTGGAGGGTACGGGCTGGAGTAGTATGCCAGCCTGGGGGAGTGGTGCCAAGGCTGCGCACCAGAGCTCCAGTGCTCCCCCACAGCCCGGTCCTTCAGGTGCCTTTTAACATCAAGCCTCCTGTAGGTCTCTCCAGCCTGGTGGGTCCTGTGGCAGCCACGCACCAGGCTGTCTCTCCGTCTCCTCCCTACAGGTGTGCCCGTCTGCCCAGCGGTGCCTGAGCTGCCCGTCTGCCCAGCGTCGCCTGAGCTGCCCGTCTGCCCAGCGTCGCCTGAGCTGCCCGTCTGCCCAGCGTCGCCTGAGCTGCCCGTCTGCCCAGCGGCGCCTGAGCTGCCCGTCTGCCATGAGCCTGCAAAGCTGCCCGTCTGCCATGAGCCTGCAAAGCTGCCCGTCTGCCATGAGCCTGCAAAGCTGCCCGTCTGCCATGAGCCTGCAAAGCTGCCCGTCTGCCATGAGCCTGCAAAGCTGCCCGTCTGCCATGAGCCTGCAAAGCTGCCCGTCTGCCAGGAGCCTACAGAGCCGTCCGCCAGACAGGAGCCGCTAGAGCCGTCCGCTAGACAGGAGCTGCCAGAGCCTTCCGCCAGACCGGATCAGCCAGAGCCTTCCGCCAGACCGGATCAGCCAGAGCCTTCCGCCAGACCGGATCAGCCAGAGCCTTCCGCCAGACCGGATCAGCCAGAGCCTTCCGCCAGACCGGATCAGCCAGAGCCTTCCGCCAGACCGGATCAGCCAGAGCCTTCCGCCAGACCGGATCAGCCTTCAGAGCCGTCCAGCCAGGACCAGCCTTCAGAGCCGTCAGCGAGCCATGACCAGCCAGAGCCGTCAGCGAGCCATGACCAGCCAGAGCCGTCAGCGAGCCATGACCAGCCAGAGCCGTCATCCAGCCAGGATCCGCCAGAGCCAGCCAGCCAGGATCCGCCAGCCAGTCCGGTGTTGTCCCTCAGTCCGGAGCTGCCGTCCCTCAGTCCGGGGCGGCCCCTAAATCCAGCGGGACCCATGTCTAGGGTTCCCAGTCCAAGGTCGGTGGCGAGGGTCGCCACCTTGAGGAAGACACAGAAGCGGGGATTTATTATGGTGGGATTGGGACAGCGTCCGGAGCCGGAGCCACCACCGTGGTCAGATGCCCACCCAGACCCTCCCCTAGACTTTTGGTGGTGCGTTCGGAGTACGCACCTTGAGGGGGGGGTTATGTCACGTTCCTGACCTGTTTTCTGTTAGTTTGTGTATGTGTTAGCTGGTCAGGACGTGAGTTTGGGTGGGCAGTCTATGTTTTCTGTTTCTATGTTGGTTTAAGGGTGACCTGATATGGCTCTCAATTAGAGGCAGGTGGTTTTCATTTCCTCTGATTGAGAGCCATATTAAGGTAGGTGTTTTCACACTGTTTGTTTGTGGGTGGTTGTCTCCTGTGTCTGTATGTATGTTCGTGCCACACGGGACTGTAGCGTTTGTTTGTAGTCGTGTACCTGTTCGTGCGTTCTTCAAGTTATATGTAAGTTCGTGTCCAGGTCTGTTTTCATCGTTTATTTGTTTTGTAGTTTATTCAAGTATAGTTCGTTTTCTGTCTACGTCGTGTTTGTTGTTTTGTCGTGTCTTAAATAAATCATGTCATCATACCTCGCTGCACATTGGTCTTCAGATCCCTCTCTCCTCTCCTCGTCTGAGGAGGAGGAGGATTTAGAGTATCGTTACAGGGATTATGCATATTTAAGACGAATATATTGTATTATAATAACTCTTTCGCAAAAGCATCATATTCAAAGTCTCGATTCATCACATTTAAAATGTCCTACACTTTCGAATAACTATCATTTTAATAATGCATTATTAACATATATCATCTTCCTACAGACATACCATGGACCATCATTTTTTACCTCATTCCCTCTGGACCAGCGAGGGTAAATTCCTCCACCACCACGCGACAGTCCTCTACTCCAGCGTACATGTCATGTGCAACATCCCTGCTGGGGCACAGTTCGGGCCGTGCCTCCTTCAGAACACGTTCCATGACACCATCGCCTTCATAGCGCTAAAATCCTGCGACAAGAGAAGCAAATCATACGTGTTCAGGGTAAATTTATTTTATATTTAATAACACATTTTGTCTTGCAAGCTGGGATACCACACAGAGACACAAGGATGCAACACAGAGACTCATAGGCTAAATCAAGATCTTGTTAAAAAAAAATGATATACCACCAAATGGCTTGATATAGACATTGTCATCCACATACCAGTGGAAAATGATTGTCCAGCCATTACATTTACATCTTTACAAATTCCAAACAATTAAATGTTTTCACAATGATTGAGGAGAGGCGATCCTGATGTCTCTATGTCATAATGATTTCTCTGAACAGGTGGACCCCGAGGCTATGCGGAGCTCTGCTCTCATGCTGTCCTGGCTGCGTCTGGTGCAAGCGGCACGTCACCGGGAGGAGCAGAACACCGAAGCGTTCCTGAAGGGAGGCCAGCTGTATTTCCGGACCACCAAGGAAATCCATCAGGATGAGGAACTGTTGGTGTGGTATGACCAGGAGCTGTCACATCTACTGGGCTTCACTGACATCTCAACCAGAGGACATAATCCCGGTGAGAGAAATAGAGACTTGGAAAGTGCTATAGAAATACAGCTCTTAATCAGCAACCTAGCCAAAAAATCCTATAGGATTCCAATAAAACAATCCTAATAGAAAGTCCTATCAGATTTTGGAACCTATACTATAGGATTTGATCCTATAGGACCTATCCTATAGGATTTTATCTTATAGGACTGGTTCCCAAATCTGATACGATTCTTGTATTAAAATCCTATAGGAAAGAATCCCATAGAAGTCCAATAGGACTGGTTCCAAAATCTGATATGATTTGTCTATTGTATTGGAATCCTGTAAAATAAAATCCTATAGTATACAGTAGAATCCCATAGGCGTCTAATAGGACTGGTTCCGAAATGTGATGGGCTTGAATCACTCCGATATTGTGCTGGTATGTTGAAAAGGTTTAGAACCTCCGGGAATTATTACTGGTGTGAGTAGGCAAAGAGATGAAGATTATGCTCCGGAGAGACACGAGAGAGAGAGAGCGAGTGTTCCTCAGTTTACTGGTCTGATTGCAGTTGAACATAAATGTTTAGGTATCTGTGCCATATTTAGCTGTGAGATTGTCCAATAAAGCTACAGATGACATTAATTTATTTTAGAACTAATTTCCTGTATGTGGACTGTATGTGTTACTAAATTACACAACCTCACGTTTTGACCACATCGAATTGAGGGTAATTACATATCCTTTTTTACCTCAAATTAGTGATGTTAGTATAACCGTTTATAGTAATCACGACACAAAATCGATTGCTTAAAACCAATCAATATCTTTGGTTTTGTATCGCTGATTTTGTCATACGCTCCGACGGTCGAATTCTGCTATCAATTTCCAACTCAAATGGCATGGAAAATTTGGGCCGCTCTCGCTTTAAAGGTCACTGGCCTCACACCAATAGATAGTTTGACTCTCAAATCCATCACTTAAATAACAGCCAACCCTTGTCACTATTGATATCCTATGGCGGGTCGTGATTCGTTTAAGTTAAATTACAAATCAACTGACCCATTTTGGGAGCCTTACAAAACTTCCATCCGACATTCTAGAATCTAGATGACTGTTTTCAGCAAATTCTCTTCTAACCAGTGCTATACGAATTATTCTCAGATTGTGTGCCCTTTGAATAGTGTTAGTTTAAATAGTTCATACACACCAAAGTCTGCCCCCGTTCTATTGATTTCAAATGTTTCAAATGTTGCGTTTAGCTTTCTGAGTTGGCGACCCACATGAAACGAAACAAAATGCAACAATCTAAAATGTAGCTTGCTGTCTTCTAGAAGTTGTCCTCCTTTTTTTGTAAGGTTAGTTTTAACAGGACGTGCACCCCAACTCCCCCCTCTTGTTCTATTGATTTCAATGAGACATCAATATGAGTGATTGACAAATAAATGTTGCGTCTCTCTCTCTGTTTTAGTGATTCCCAAATCAAAATAAATAATTCTAAAATGTAGCTGGTTGTCTTTAGCAGGTTTTCCTCTAACAAGAGATGCAAACAATATTTCCAGTTTCCATGTGGTTTTTGAGTTCATTTCCCATAGCGCATACAACCTGATTTTCCCCTAGTCAATATGAGTGATTAATTGCCAAACAAACTGTTTATTGATTAGGACACTTAAGGCTATTATTCAAAACTTATTGTCAATTAGGAAGCAGCGACAGCATCCTTTTCAACTTATCTTTTAGGAATATAAATAGAACTTTCAACATTAATTTCCAATAGTATTCTACTTCTACTAGGTAAAAACTGCTGAATGAGTCCACAAACGTGATGTGATTGATTTATGTTGATCATTTACCTGAAATCATGAAAACGTGTTTGCCTTGCCTATAATAAGGCACATATATTTAGCAATAACAAACAATATAAACATTTATTATCTGCTATAACAATATTGACTCATTGAAATGAAATTGAAATGAAATACAAATGACTACAACTTAGCTAGCTGGTCAGCTGATAGGCAAAATGTGGCTAACAGTAGTTTCATAGCTAGCATTAAAATGAGTGCCTAAAATACAGCACAATGACGAAATGACTAAAACATTGATATCTTCATAAGGAAACAAATACTGTATTCACAGTTATTGCATTCATGCACAGTTAAGGATAAAACAGTTCAAATAATAATGTTAGAAAACCAGAAATTTTCTGCACAGCCACAGGTGGCAGTAGTTAATTAACACTGCAAGCCGTGTCGCTGTGACCTCATCAATCACTTAAAGGGACAGTTTAAAGGTGAATAAAACCGAAATGAATATAGAACTGTTGTTTCCGGATCAACTAAAATATTGTAATTAATGCTGTTGTATTGTACTGGAACTTAAGCCACTTATTTATTGGGTTCAATTAAGAAAAAAGTTCTAATAGGATTCTGATTGGAGTGACAAAATTCTACAAGTCTTATCAAAAACCTATAGGATCCAATCGGATTACTTTTGATTACAAATAGGGGAAAAAGTTGTCCAATAGGATTCTGATAGAGGTGACAAAATCCTAAAGGAATGTGAGAATCTATTCCTATCACTAATCATATAGGATATTTTGACTAGGGCATCATCTTCTTCATGATCATCCTCAAAAGATCGGCATGCTAATGTTACCCTTGTTGTTTCAGCATTTTGTCAGAAGTTTTGTTGTAGCCTGTGCGTAAATGCATAATGGAAAGGACAAAATGAAGAGATGTACTGAAACTTTTCAAAGATAATATATGTGGACTATTGTTATTTGCTTCATTTGCTTCATTTTGCACCAATGTGTTTTGTAATGTACGTATTAACTAACAAAATACATATATCTTCACAGAGCTCAAATGTGCAAAATGCAACCAGGTCTTCAAGAACGAGCATCCCTACTTGGCCCACTGCCGCTTCCTGTGCTCGCAGGTGAAGAATGACACGCTGAGCAGAGAGGCCTATGAACACAAACACATTGAAATAAAACGTCAACACCGCATCACAGACTTCCACAACATCGCCAGGGATCTGGAACATAAAGAATCCAGCGCCAGTGAGGAAGCCGAGATTTCTCTGAGGAAAAGGAAACATGAGGAGACGGATTATCCCCGATGGAGGAAACCAGTGTTACTGGAGAAAACCAACATCTTGAATGACAACATCACACAGATAACCAGAGACTACCACCTCATTGTGCCAGAGTCAACTGGCTCTGTTTTGAAACTGAAGGCGGAGAAGTACCAGCTCAAAAAGGACCAGGTGGAATGCAAAGATAGTGCGTTCACAGAAGTAGGAGTTGCAAAAAGGAGTGTTATGCACGAGAAAGAAATGCCAACAGAGGCTGATTCTGAGACAGTGAGGGAGATAAGCTCTGGTTTGAACTCCAAGAGCAACAACGGTGAGTTTTCATTCATTCTGCGCAGTGGACAGGAGGAGCAGAAAAGCGCTTTCTGTAAACCCAGTAAAGGGACTTCTTCTAACTGCTCTACAGCTCACCCATCCAACACACCTGCCCAATCGAACCACCTAGAAGACGTGAGAGACATTTTTACCTCAAAGACTGTTCTGGGATACAACAATTTGTTGGCATCTAATAATATTATGTTGAATGGTGATTTACCTGGCTCACAGACCCTACCCACACCGGTTACTTGCAATGCTTTTCCTTACCCACCAGAGCACTGGTCCAGGAGCATTGGAGCCCAAATACAAACAATTCTTCCTCCAACATTTAGCTCCTTTGGGGTGTCGGTACAGAACTGGTGCGCCAAGTGTAACCTCTCCTTCCGCATGACTTCAGACCTGGTGTTCCACATGCGCTCCCACCACAAGGAGTTTCTGGAGCGGTCCCAGGTGAGGAGGCGAGAGGAGAAACTCACATGCCCTATCTGCCACGAGTTCTTCCGGGAACGGCACCACCTGTCACGCCACATGACTTCTCACAATTAAAGCCTATTGGACATAAGAAAACTAATATATTTAATGAAAACGACATCGGACATTCTGTATCTAATTACAAGAGTAGACCTGAGTAATTAAACATTTAATTACAATTTGAAGTCACTAACACCTGAATGTAGTCACAAGTGGATGGTCCTATCAATCATTATGTGTAAGGGCACATAGGTGGCCATTCAGGATTGCACAGTGTCCACTAGATGTCAACAGAATACGAAATAAGAATACATTGCACATTACTTTACTTATCTGCACAGTGCGTGATAGGAATATTTTGGATCATTGTCCAGTTGTGTAGGTTGGAAAATGACATGTCTGAACTGTGCCTTATGAAACTCAGGATGGGACTGAAGAAATACTGAAGGTAGCTTAATTTGCAGCTCTTGCTATAGACCTATTATTGTTAAACATGTTTTCAATGTCTGTTGCTCATTGTTTGACTAGACATACAGTATTACCAGAGCTTGTACAGAGATGTGTAGATTCATTTAGCTGTTTTTGATGAAAAACATCAAAGCCAAACTCTACTAGCACTGTGTCTATACTTAGGCCTACATAAAGACATTTTGTGTGAAACATATTGACCTTGTATTACTTGACCCACCAGATTCACTGGGTCACCCATACATGTGACACCCACAACCTGAACTATATTACCCATTTCATTTTCATGACCTGAAAGGGGACATGTATTGTTGAATAAAGATGCTAGATTTCACCTAACAAATGAAAATAACACAGTGGATAATAATGTGGAAACATAAGTTATCTATTTGAAAAACCATTTTAGCAAGCTGTCGAACGTTTGCGATGGCATTGCCTTTATTCCCTTCTATTCCAACAGGTGGCATCAGACACCAATTTTCCTCAAATGCAGCGGCCAATGAGTCCAGTAATTCAATCCCATTCCAAGATACTTGTTGGCCTTTTCAACTTGTTTAATGAAAGTGGGTAATGACTCCAATGAGGCCAAGTGGGGCTAGTACCTGTCACGATTTCGGCCGAAATTGGTCCCTCTCCTTGTTCGGGTGGCGTTCGGCGGTCGACGTCACCGGCTTTCTAGTCATCACCGATCCATGTTTCATTTTTGTTTTGTTTTGTCTTTATCATACACACCTGGTTTCCATTCCATTAATTATGTTCCTTATTTAACCCTCTGACATCCCTCTCTGTTTTGTGCATTATTGTTGTTCGTGTTGTTAGTGCTCTGGATTGTATTTTTTCCTTGTTGGAACTTAACTTATTTTGAGTACATTTTGGACAATTACTCATATCTGTGTCCTGCATTTTCTTCCATTCACCAACACCCTCACAGTACCAAAACCAACAATATGAATCAAAGTGTTATACAGTATTAGGCCATTCATTATTGTGGTGAAAAACAACGGATTGTGTTATGGGAAAAAAATATTCCACCTGGAACATCACTCACAATAGTCTGACTCTTGTCTTTATCATTCATCAAGCTTATAATCTAGAATTTACATGCTGCCAGCGATAACAGATCTTAATCAATCACTTCATCTGTTAATTAGCACAATATCTGGTTAATCAGGCGGAACATTAAACACTGAATCTAATAGCTGGTTACAGTGGCCTTAAGGTAACCAGTCATCTGGACCCTGAAGACAAATAGAACCAATATCGAATGGCACACAAGGTCAACTCTTTGGCAATTTCTCACATTGACAATGCTGGACAGGTTACATTTCATATCAGTTTTACTAGACAGGTTACATTTCTTATCAGTTTCACTCCCCTCTAGAGTGTGTTCTTTCCACATTTCAGAAATCAGGCCCAGTTACATTTCAACCTGCCCAAGTCCCTTTCCTCTGCCCTAAGTGTTCACAGATCTGAAAGAAGAGTGATGTTTCCAGGGTGGAGCTTTAGCCATATTGTTGACACCTATCTAGTCCGGGTAAACCTGGCCTACAGAAATTGCCTTTCTATCGCAGGTAAATGAGGTGGGAAGTGGGCACCAGGACCTGAAGGTTCATGGGAAAGTCAGGCTTCGACCTTCTCAGAGTACAATCTTTGTAACGTAACCCAATTGCGTTGACCATGGAAAGCACAAACTGACTATTTAGTCAAACAATCATAGTTCTGTTTCAGACGTTATAGAATAAATGTGAATGTGATTCTATAAACCGACACATTATTAATCCTAATTAACAGAACGACGATTCGCTTCGGGTTCTTATCACCTGCGGAAAGAGCCATTTCAGGCGAGCACAGAAAACTGCACCCTATTTATAAAACAGGAGTACTGTAGTTTTTCCTTGAACTGTGGCCCCCCCTGTAATTTACAAATGTACAAATGGTCTAGTGTGAAAAGATGATTTCCCAAATTATTCTCAGCATGATTTAAAAGTAGGGTACAGGGAATTTTGAGAACTACTTCAAATTGAATGCAGAGGCGCAACTTTCACTGGGCACAGGGGGGGACATGACCCTCCACATTCTGAAATTGCATGTTCGTCCCCCCCCCCAGTTTTATCATTGCACTGTGATACAAAACGTGGCTCCGGTGTGCTTTAGTAGCATGCGGATGCCTCAGAGAGAGGTTGGGTAGGCTGTTTTCCAGTTTCACCCGGCTGGATTTAAGACCGAACAGACACCGCAGAGCAGAAACTGGAAACTGGCGACTCTAGTTGACTGGTCTAGCTGGCAAGGTAAATGCTTTTTGACAGAAAAATATTTTTTATATTTTAAGCTAGTAGTGTAACTGACATGTTACATTAGGGAATGTTTTATCCCCTCTTGACTGAAGTGAATGAACTACTAGCAGCTAGTTACCTAGCTAGTAGCTACCACAGCCAGTTCAGCTCTAGCTAGCCTGTAGCTACAGTATCTGTCAGGTAGCAGTATCTAGCAGCTGTTGTATGTATGGAAATGTTTTGTAGCCTTTGTTTTTTTCCGTTTCAACAGAAGTACCATTAGCTAGCAGAGATAGCTATCCAGTTAGCTCACTAACTTTAGCTATTATTTTTGCCTCAATCGCACTTGACCTGAATCAAATTATTAAATCAACTATTCTGAAGGTTTTTCAGTGCAATGTCAGTTTTTACTAGTAAGTATAGCAATGATACGTTATTGATCTGTCAGTTTCCCTAGCTAATTCTATACTTTCACACTGACACAGTATAAACAGCTATACAGGCTTTATGGTCATGTCAGTACACAACACTATGCTCATCGTGTCTTAGCAGGATCAGATGGAGACCGGTGTCTCTGCAGGGTCAGACAGCCAGGGAAGACCAATCTACAGACCTCAGGACAATTTTAAAGTATATTATAACACTCAGGGAATGGATACAAAGTTCCATCTTGAGTTGATGAGTAGGCTACAGTCTGGGATCTGGGAATAATGGTAATTTCAATTGTTGAAACATTGATTCTATTCATGGATAATGTAATGTATAACTGTACACCAATGTAATTCTTTGTCATGCCTCATCTGAGAAGGATCAGATGGTGAAAGGGGTCTCATCGGGGTCAGGCAGCCAGGGAAGACCAGTCTGTGATGGAGCTGAGGTGAATTTTTGCAGATACAACCCTTTATTTTGCTTTGCTTGAGACATTGTGTTGGGGAGAGAGTTGAGTTATTGACTAGACTGGTAGGGGTTGGGCTTGCAGGTGGCTCAGGCTGGCTGGGCGGTCTGGCTGAAGTTTGATGTAGAAGTTGGCTTAATAAAGACAAAAGTCTTAACTATATTTGTAAGAGTTGTTCATTTGTTAGGCTATTGGTTAAAGGTGCAACACAATATTGATTATTGAATTATCATTGATCTAGTTCAGTCTTACTAATCACTTAAACATATTAAATAATGATCTCTTACCTAGCTTGATGAATGGGCATTTCTGCTTACTTTATGTTGTTCATATTAGATTGTGTAGAAATTCAGGAAATGGGTCCCCTCCAAAATGGGAGGACCCCCCCATCAAGTTATGTCCCCCTCACTTATAAAACCAAAGTTGTGCCGCTGGATCTCACTACTACCCTATTTAAACTCACCAGTCCGTCAACATAGAATGTCCAGGCGACTGTTTGTAGTGTCAAGATCATGAACCTTTCAAAAGTAGATTTGCCTCAAAGGTAGTGGAGGCTATCGTGTCAGGCACGCACAAACAAGGTGTGTGCATGAACGAACAACACAAAATGCTAACTTTAGAAAAGAAATTGGATCAGCAAGAAAACAGAATGAGACGTAACTACATGAGAATATTGTCTTTACTAGAAGACGAGGGAAAACGGGTCTTTCCAATTACGTAGTCAAACTGATTTCAGAGTAACTTGAGGTGGGAATATCACCAGAGCATCTGGAATGACGCAATAGGATCGAACGCTAAATACCCACACAGATTAATCTTCAAACAATGGAACTATCAGACCAAAGTCAACATTCTGAAGGCACTACCGGGAAAGGGGATGAGAAGCCAAGGCTAGACCATTGGATTAGTCCAGGACCTGTCTGCAAAGCTGAGAAAGAAACATAAGGAATACCTGCCAATCAGACAGTCACTGGAGGAAAATGAGATCAAATCTCAATTCTGCCTCCCAGCAGTGCTGTGGGTACGGAAGGGAACGCAAAAGATGGATTTCACAAGCGCTGATGAAGCCTTTATCAAGCTGCAAAAAAAACTACCTTTCCAGTTCATGGCCCCAATGAACTGTTCTCTATAGAAGTAGCCGATGCCAACAGGCTACATAGACACTGATAAGACAATTAATGTACAGTACCCACGGAAAGTATTCAGACCCCTTGACCTTTTCCACATTTTGTTAGGTTACAGCCTTATTCTAAAATTGATTAAATTGTATTTTTCCCTCATCAATCTACACACAATACCCCATAATGAGGGGCTTCAGTCTAGCCACTCTACCATAAAGCCTGATTGGTAGAGTGGCTAGACTGAAGCCCCTCATTATGGGGTATTGTGGGGGAGTGCTGCAGAGATGTTTTATCTTTCTGTAAGGTTCTCCCATCTCTACAGAAGAACTCTAGAGCTCTGTCAGAGTGACAGAGAACCCGACCAAGGCCCTTCTCCCCCGATTGCTCAGTTTGGTGGGCGGCCAGCTCTAGGAAGAGTCTTAGTGGTTCCAAACCTCTTCCATTTACAAATGATGGCCACTGTGTTCTTGCGTACCTTTAATGCTGCAGACATTTTTTGGTACCCTTCCTCAGATCTGTGCCTCGACACAATCCTGTCTCGGGGCTATATAGACAATTCCTTTGACCTCATGGCTTGGTTTTTGCTCTGACATGCACTGTCAACTGTGGGACCTTATATAGACAGGTGTGTGTATTTCCAAGTCATGTCCAATCAATTTACCACAGGTAGACTCCAATCAGACTCCAAGTTGTAGAAGCATCTCAAGGATGATCAGTGGTAACAGGATGCACCTGAGCTCAATTTCGATTCTCATAGCAAAGGGTCTGAATACTTATGTAAATAATGTATTTCTGTTTTTATTTTTAATACATTTGCTAAAATTTCTAAAAAGTTTTTGCTTTGTCATTATGGGGTATTGTGTGTACATTAATGAGGGAAAAACACAATTTGATCAATTTTAGAGTCGGGCTGTAAGCTAACAAAACGTGTAAAACATCAAGGGGTTTGAATACTTTCGAAGGCACTGTATGTCAATAACTGTTCTATGAATGGGTGGGTGTGTGTGGCTGTGTGTATATGAATGGATATGTGAGAGAGGTGTGAGGGAGGGTGAATATGTGTAGTAGGGGGGAGAGAATGGGAGTGTATGGATGCATAGGCTATACACTGAGTGTACAAAACATTAAGAACACCTAGTCTTTCCATGACATACTGACCAGGTGAAAGCTATGATCCCTTATTGATGTCACCTGTTAAATCCACTTCAATCACCGTAGCTGAAGGGGAGGAGACAGTTTAAAGAATGATTTTTAAGCCTTGAGACAATTGAGACATGGATTGGGTATGCGTGCCATTTGAATGCCTTTGAACAGGGTATAGGTTGTAGGCTGCAACATATTGTTAAATATGGTCATGGCAATAAATTGGAGCTGGAATTACCGCGGCTGCTGGCACCAGACTTGCCCTCCAATGGATCCTCGTTAAAGGATTTACAGTGTACTCAATCCAATTACAGGGCCTCGAAAGAGTCCTGTATTGTTCTTTTTCGTCACTACCTCCCAGAGTCGGGAGTGGGTAATTTGCACGCCTGCTGCCTTCCTTGGATGTGGTAGCCATTTCTCAGGCTCCCTCACCAGAATCAAACCCTGATTCCCCGGTACCCGTGGTCAAAATGGTAGGCACAGAAAGTACCATCGAAAGTTGATAGGGCAGACATTCGAATGAGACGTCACCGCCACAAAGTGTGTGCAATCAACTCAAGGTTATCTAGAGTCACCAAAGCGTCCGGGGCATCCGAGAGCACCCCTCATGGGTTTTGGGTCTGATAAAGGCACGCATCCCTGAAGGTTGGAAATGATTTGCTCTAGATATGCCACAGTTATCCAAGTAATGTTGGACTGATCAAAGGAACCATAACTGATTTAATGAGCCATTCGTAGTTTCACTGTACCGGGCCATGTGTACTTAGACTTGCATGGCTTAATTTTGAAACAAGCATATGCTACTGGCAGGATCAACCAGGTAGCCCCCCGCAACGTAGAGGTTGTCCCTGGGCGCGCTGGGCGGAGAATGGCTGGGGGGAAGTGTCCTACCCCGTGGGGGGAGGAGGCCCCGGTGCAATCCAGTGGGGGGCCCTGAACTGCCAGGGCGCGCTCGAGAGATCTTTATCTAGCTGGAGGGTTTAGTAGGAAACGAGCCAACGACAGGGTTTGAGAAACACACATGTCTCTGGCACCAGTGTGTAGCGGGTAGTGGCACACCCATTCAGTAATACCTGCAACGGTTCCTACTAAACCCTCCAGCTAGATAAGACCTCTCGCAGCGCACCGGAACACCAACATAGGGCCACTGGGACAGATGGGTCGACTGGGTCTTGCTTGGACGTGGCTCGGCTGGACTGTATCAGAGAAACTGGGTGAACAGTCTCCAAAAGGATAGAAGCGAATTCACATGGGGCGGGAGGAACCGTCCGTCCGAACACCGGCCAAAGGCCAGCGGACAGGGGCCCTCCCAGGTTTATAACGGATGCCAATCGGTCAAATAAAGTTAAATAAAGGTTCAATAAAAATAAATACACTAAAGAACAGAAATGGGTAAAAATTGAATATGCGCATGTTCACCCCCAGAATATTTAAGTGTCTGTGTTCAAAGGATGGAGCTAAGAACGTTAACAGACAAATGGTTAAGAACACTATAACAATATGGAATAAAATAAAATATATTCTACAAGAACCAATATCACTCTCTAAAAACACACCCGGATGGAACATTTCTTGGATAGCTTAAACTAAAGGCATAGAAACCATAAACGCCTTGGAAGCAATTGTATATATTTCTTATTACCATGACAGAATTAAAAGGTAATTTTGGACTGACAAATGTAGACATTTTAATTTACAACATTTTGATCTGGAATCTTTTGGACATCAGAGCAATGTTGAGAATTTTCTCATTTGAGTCAGAAAAGGATAGTCATATGATAGGTAATATATACAAAATCTTGCAGAAAGCCTATCCAACTGACAATCTCTTAGAAAAAAATATAAACTATTGGAACCAAGACCTACAAATAACTGATATTGGCACAAAATGGAGAGAGTGTTGGAAAATAACTAACACAATTACAGTTAAAGAAAATGTATGCTTAATCCAGTAAACTAATGTACAGAGTTTATTATACAAGACTAAATCTTTTCCATTTTGAAAAACCTTTGCTTAACTAGAAATCAAAATCACCCTCCATCGTTAACACAGTGGATGAATTAAATGCATTATCAACATTTTTAGGAAAGGTGGGCTACAGAGAGAGGCAGAATAGTGCAGTTTGAAGCTACAGTGCCTTCAGAAAGTATTCACACTGCTTGACTTTTTCCACATTCTGTTGTGTTACAGCCTGAATTTAAAATAGATTACATTGACATTTTTCTGTCACTGGCCTACACACAATACCCAATCATGTCAAAGTGGAATTATGACTTTTCAAAAGTTATTCAAATGAATTAAAAATGAAATGCTGAAATGTCTTGAGTCAATGAGTATTCAACCCCTTTTTTATGGCAAGTCTAAAGTTTAGGAGTAAAAATGTGCTTAACAAGTCTCATAATAACTTGCATGGACTCACTCTGATTGCAATAATGGTGTCTAACATTATTTTTGAATGACTACATAATTTTTGTACCACACACAAACAGTTATCCGTAAGATCCCTCAACCGAGAAGTGAATTTCAAGCACAGATTCAACCATAAAGACCAGGGAGGTTTTTTCAATGCCTCGCAAAAAAATGGCACCTGTTGATAGAAGGGTAAAAAAAAAAGTAGACATTGAATATCCCTTTTGAGCATGTTGAAGTGATTAATTACACTGGATGGTGTATCAATACACCCAGTCACTGCAAAGACACAGGCGTTCCTTCCTAACTCAGTTGCCAGAGAAGAAGGAAATCGCTCAGGGATTTCAACATGAGGACAATGGTGACTTTAAAGTCAAACTTTTTTAATGGCTGTGATAGGAGAAAACTGAGGATGGATGACCAACATTATAGTTACTCCTACAATATTAGCCTAATTGACAGAGTGAGAAGAAGGAAGCCTGTACAGAATAAAAAATATTACAAAACATGCATCCTGTTCGTAACAAGGCAGGCACTAAAGTAATACTGAAAAATAATGTGGCAAAGCAATTCACTTTTTGTCTTTGATACAAAGTGTTAAGTTCGGGGCAAATACAATACAACACATTACTAACTACTACACTCCATATTTTCAAGCATAGTGGTGGCTGCATCATGTTATGGGTATGCTTGTAATCATTAAGGACTGGGGAGTTTTTCAGGTTAACAAAGAAATAGAATGGAGCTAAGCACAGGCAAAATCCTAGATAAAACCTGGTTCAGTCTGCTTTCTGACACTGAGAGATGAATTCACCTTTCAGCAGGGCAATAACCTAAAACACAAGACCAAATCTACACTGGAGTTGCTTACCAAGAAGACCGTGAATGTTCCTGAGTTTCCGAGTTACAGTTTTGACTTAAATCTACTAGGGAATCTATGGCAAGACCTGAAAATGGTTGTCTAACAATGATCAACAACCAACTTGACAGATAATTTAGAAAATATTAATGGGCAAATGTTGCACAATCCAAGTGTGGAAAGCTCTTAGAGACTTACCCAGAAAGACTCACAGCTGTAATCGCTGCCAAAGGTGCTTCTACAAAGTATTGACTCAGAGGTGGGAATACTTATGTAAATAAGATATTTCTGTATTTAGTTTTCAATAAATTAGCAAACATTTCTAAAAACTTGTTTTCACTATGTCATTATGGGTAGGTAGTGCTTAATTTGTAAATCGGAAGGTACCGGAACAAAAAGTGAGCGCTAGAGTGGGGTGACCTCTGAGGTACCTGAACACATGAGAAAGAAAATCCTCACCCTTATAAAAAAGCATTGCATGCATATCATCTCATTTGCTAGAGGCATAGAGCATTAGAGAGGCACTTACAGAAGTTATACACCTGAAGAACATTTTTAGTAGCCTAGGGTCCGGGAAAAATGTGGCCTTTTATAAATGCATTTCATGCAATCCTACTTAATTTGACATACTGCACAAATGATCTAAATGGCAGGCTACTTTGACACTGACAAACTGAAAATCTGAGATAAATAAAAACAATTTTGTCTTGAATCCATCAATAGCCTAGGCGTATGTGTGTGGAGACACATTTTGTAGGCTACAATATGAGAAGGAAATTTATAGTCCTAAAAATGTTTTCCAGTTTCACTGATGCGCAGCTCACTTGGTGGTGATATCCGATGCGCTCATGCCAAAAGTTTATCTCTCTCTCTCTTTTGTTAAACAATAAAATGTACATATTCTCATTCACTCCTTTAGATTTGTGTGTATTAGGTAGTTGTTGGGGAATTGTTAGATTACTTGTTAGATTTCTGTGTATTAGGTAGTTGCTGGGAATTATTTGATTATTTGTTAGATATTACTGCACTGTTGGAACTAGAAGCGCAAGCATTTCGCTACACTCGCATTAACATCTGCTAACCATGTGTATGTGACCAATAAAATTTGATTTGATTAGCTACAGTACCTTTGGAAAGTATTCAGACCCCTTGAAATTTGACACATTTTGTTACGTTACAGCATTATTCTAAATCTGATTCAATATTTTTTTATCAGCAATCTACACACAATACCCCATAATGACTAAGCAAAAAAAGTTTTGACATTTTTGTAAATGTATTAAAAATTAAACAGAAATACCTTATTTACATAAGCATTCAGACCTTTTGCTATGAGATTCAAAATTGAACTCAGGTGCATCCTGTTACCATTGATCATCCTTGAGAGGTTTCTACAACTTGATTGGAGTCCACCTGTGGTAAATTCAATTGATTGGACATGATTTGGAAATGCACACACCTGTCTATTATAAGGTCCCACATTTGAGAGTGCATGTCAGAGCAAAAACCAAGCCATGAGGTCGAAGGAATTGTCCGTAGAGCTCCGAGACAGGATTGTGTCCAGGCACAGATCTTTAGAAGGGTACCAACACATTTATGCAGCATTGAAGGTCCCCAAGAACACAGTGGCCTCCATCATTCGCAAATGGAAGAAGTTTGGAACCACCAAGACTCTTTCTAGAGCTGACCGCTCAGCCAAATTGAGCAATCGGGGGAGAAGGGCCTTGTTTAGGGAGGTGACCAAGAACCCGATGGCCACTCTGACAGAGCTCTAGAGTTCCTCTGTGGAGATGGGAGAACCTTCCAGAATGACAACCATCTCTGCAGCACTCCACCAATCAGGCCTTTATGGTAGAGTGGCTAGATGGAAGCCACTCTTCAATAAAAGGCACATGACAGCCTGCTTGGAGTTTGCCAAAAAGCACCTAAAGACTCTCAGACAGAGAGAAACAAGATTCTCTGGTCTGAGGAAACCAAGATTGAACTTGGCCTGAATGCCAAGCGTCACGTCTGGAGGAAACCTGGCACCATCCCTACGGTGAAGCGTGGTGGGGGCAGCATCATGCTGTGGGGATGTTTTTCAGAGGCAGGGACTGGGAGACAGGATCGAGGTAAAGATGAACAGAGCAAAGTACAGAGAGGTCCTTGATGAAAACCTGCTCCAGGGAGCTCAGGACCTCAGACTGGGGTGTAGGTTCACCTTCCAACAGGACAACGACCCTAAGCACACAGTCAAGACAACGCAGGAGTGGCTTTGGGACAAATCTCTGAATGTCCCCATCCAGCTTGACAGGATCTGCAGAGAGTAATGGGAGAAACTCCCCAAATACAGGTGTGCCAAGTTTGTAGCGTCATACCCAAGAAGACTCGAGGCTGAAATTGCTGCCAAAGGTGTTTCAACAAAGTACTGAGTAAAGGATCTTAATATTTATGTACATTTGATATCAGTTTTTCATTTTGTATACATTTTCTAACATTTCTAAATACCTGTTTTTGCTTTGTCATTATGGTGTATTGTGTGTAGATTGATGAGGGGAAAAAACGATTTAATCAATTTTAGAATAAGGCTGTAGCAAAATATGGACAAAGTCAAGGGGTCTGAATACTTTCTAAATGCACTGTACATAGCTAGCTAAAAGCTAGGATAGATTTAAAGATACCACTAGTAGCTAGCGACCGCCACCTAATCATTAGTATCACAATAAACGGGAGGCAACAGTCATATAATATAATTGGGTTAACAGCAAATGTGTATGATTTAACATAAATATTAAAATAACACTTATAGGATTGGGTAATTTTTTATAAGTTGCTAGCTATTCCATAAAGCCATAACCAAAAATCTAATATTTTCATCTTCAGTGGTTTGGTAACTTCCTGTTTTTCTACAGACTCTGGGTGGACTTAAGATGACACAAAGTTTGGAAAATGTAAAAGTATGTGGTGTCCATCTCGCAATGGAGCCTTCAACCGCAAGCGGGCTTTGCGATTCCACATCCGGCGCAATGTAATGGAGTGCTTATGGGTAATGTGAACATGTCACGGTTCATGAATCCACTGCCTCTCTCTCTCTCTCTCTCTCTCTCTCCTGTGTTTGTGTGGGCGTGGTTTCCAATCTTGGCCTGATTGTCTGCGCCAGCTGGAATTAATTATCTTCCCCTTTATATGTTCTGTAACCTGTGTTTCTTGTTGTCAGATCGTTGTTTCTTCCCTGAGGTTGTGTCGTGTGTCAGTGCTCTTTCTCTCGCAGCCCTTGTGGGGATTATCTGCTGTGCTCCTTCCTACCCAGCCGGACTCACTCCCTTGGATTTCTCAGCACGCTATCATCAGAGGATGTGCCCTAGGCCCTGGGTTGGATTCTGTCTGAGTATATTCTGTCTGTCCTGTTGATGCTGTAAACTATTTCATTAAACCATCGTTGCTTGCATCTTGCATCCGCCTCTGTATTGTGACAGAACGATCTGACCACATCATGGATGCAGCGAGTTCAACGAGTCTGACCGAATTCATTTCCCGCAGTATCACGAGAATGGACCAACAAGAGGAGAACATCTCTAGCACAGGTCGGGCAGTACAAGCTATTGCGACGCAGGTATCCCAGCTGACCCAACAATTACAACAGCTGGGGGGTCTCGCTGCGCCACCTACACCGGCAGTTCAACACGCCCCGCCAGAGCCGGATTCCCAGCTAGAGCCACGGCTACCGACACCAGAGGGTTATTCAGGTGATCCTGACTATTGCAGAGCTTTTCTGACGAGATGTTCCATGCATTTCTCGTTGCAGCCACGGACCTTCAACCGTGAACAGTCTAAGGTAGCATTCGTACTCACACTGCTATCAGGCAAAGCGGCCCTTTGGGGATCGGCGGTGTGGGCGAACCAGGACCCATGCTGCACCTCCTTCCAGACACTCTCCGAGGAGATGAGAAGGGTCTTCGATCGGGCCGTGGCGGGTAGGGAGGCGGCCAAACTACTCGCTGACCTTCGCCAAGGAGACAGTATCGGAATATCGGAATACTCCATTCAATTCCGCACTCTGGCCGTAGAATGTCAGTGGAACGAGGAGGCGCAGTGGGACATGTTCCTGCATGGGCTGGAGGACCGGATCCAGAAGGAGATTTATGTTCTGGACCTTCCCAGGAGTTTAAATGGACTAGTGGAACTAGCATTGAGGGTCGACGCTCGTCTGAGTCGTATTGGCCGCCGAGCATACCCTAACAGACCGTATAACGACACGGAGGGTTGGCATGCCAGCAGCGGGAACACGGCCAGTTCAGCCTCCGCTCACGAACCCATGCAGGTGGGGAGAGCTCGTCTCTCCCGGGAGGAGAGGGAGAGGCGGAGATCCCAAGGACTTTGTCTCTACTGTGGTAGAGCTGGCCACTTTATCCACTCCTGTCCGGTAAAAGATCAGGCCCGGTAGTAAGTATGAGGCTACTATCGGGTGGTGTCATCACAGAGAAGACCTCATCATCTACTCTCCTCCCGGTAAGACTAAGATGGGCCACCCACACGCACGACACCCAAGCTTTACTGGACTCAGGAGCAGAGGGTAATTTCATGGACTTCAAGCTCGCTCACAAGCTCCAGATTCCTATCACCTCACTCACGCACAAGATATCCGTCAACGCTCTCAATGGTCAAGAACTCCCCAACATTTCTCACACCACTGAACCTATCACACTCATCACTTCTGGCAATCACACTGAGACACTATCATTTCTACTCATGGACTCACCCCTTGCACCATTAGTTCTCGGCCACCCTTGGCTCACCCAACACAACCCCAGAGTTGACTGGGGTCATAACTCTATATCTATGTGGAGTAACAAGTGTCTTGAGTCCTGTTTAGTGTCTGCTTGTTCATCTGTGTCTGATTCTGTGTTTCTAGAGGAGGCAGTGGATTTGTCTAACGTGCCCGTTGAATACCTCGACCTGAAGGAGGTGTTCAGCAAGTCCCGTGCTGCTTCTCTTCCTCCGCATCGTCCCTATGACTGTGCAATAGAGTTATTGCCAGGTGAGTCTCCGCCTAAAGGCAAGTTATATTCACTCTCTGTTCCTGAGAGAGAGGCTATGGAGAGATACATCTCTGATTCTCTGGCATCTGGATTCATTCGTCCTTCCTCTTCTCCAGCGGGGGCGGGGTTCTTCTTTGTGGGGAAGAAGGACGGATCTCTGCGTCCTTGCATTGATTACCGTGGGTTGAATAACATCACAGTGAAGAATACCTATCCCTTACCGTTGATGTCCTCAGCCTTTGAAAGGTTACAGGGAGCATCCGTGTTCACTAAGTTGGATTTACGTAATGCTTATCATTTGGTTCGCATAAGGAGAGGGGACGAATGGAAGACCGCGTTTAACACCCCCAGAGGGCACTTCGAGTATTTGGTCATGCCTTTTGGGTTATCCAACTCCCCAGCGGTTTTCCAGGCACTCGTCAATGACGTGCTGAGAGATATGATTGATCAGTTCATATATGTTTACCTGGATGACATACTGATTTTTTCTTCTTCTCTCCAGGAACACGTTCAGCACGTCAGACGAGTGCTTCAGAGGTTGTTGGAGAATGGACTTTTTGTCAAGGCGGAAAAATGTATTTTCCATGCACAATCCGTTCCATTCCTAGGTTACATCGTCTCGACTGAAGGTATTCGCATGGATCCTGACAAGGTTAAGGCTGTGGTGGATTGGCCAAGCCCAGATTCCCGTAAGGCCCTACAGAGGTTTCTGGGATTCGCCAATTTCTACCGGCGTTTCGTTCGCAACTTTAGCCAGATAGTCGCTTCTCTTACCGCCTTAACCTCCCCCAGAGTGACGTTCAGGTGGTCCGATGTAGCCGAGGCTGCATTCACCAAACTCAAGAGCCGCTTTGTTTCGGCTCCCATCCTCATAGCTCCCGATCCCTCGCGTCAGTTCGTGGTGGAGGTAGACGCTTCAGAGGTGGGGGTAGGTGCGGTACTTTCCCAACGTTCCTCTTCTGACGACAAGATGCACCCTTGCGCGTTCCTTTCCCATCGGTTATCACCTGCGGAACGCAACTACGACATTGGCAACAGAGAGTTGTTGGCAGTGAAGTTAGCACTGGAGGAGTGGCGCCATTGGTTAGAGGGTTCGGGGGTACCTTTTATAGTTTGGACCGATCACAAAAATTTAGAATATATCAGAACCGCCAAGCGACTCAATTCCAGGCAGGCGCGGTGGGCACTCTTTTTCGGACGTTTTGACTTCTCTCTCTCGTATCGGCCGGGTTCCAAGAATGTCAAACCCGATTCCCTTTCTTGTATTTTTGACCATTCCGAACGTCCATCCACTCCCGAGTGCATCCTACCCGGGACCCTAGTGGTCTCCACTCTCACATGGGAGGTGGAATCGAGGGTCAAAACGGCCTTAGAAGGAGTAGAGCCTCCGCCCGGTTGTCCGCCTAATCGGTTGTTTGTGCCGGAGGGGTGTCGGTCCGATGTTATTCGGTGGGGGCATTGCTCCAACGTAGCGTGTCATCCAGGAGTCAGCCGTACTAGCTTTTTAGTGAAGCAACGCTTTTGGTGGCCGCTGATGGCTCGTGACATTCACAGTTTTGTCTTGGCTTGCTCGGTTTGTGCCACTGGGAAGAGTTCTAATCGACCCCCAGATGGGTTACTCCAACCGCTGTCGGTCCCTTCGAGACCCTGGTCCCACATCGCGCTAGATTTTGTTACCGGTCTCCCGCCCTCCCAGGGCAAGACGGTTGTTTTGACCGTGGTGGACCGGTTCTCGAAGGCGGCTCATTTTATTCCCTTGCCTAAATTACCATCTGCCAAGGAAACAGCGGTAACGGTCGTGGATCATGTCTTTCGCTTACATGGCCTGCCGATGGACGTAGTTTCTGACCGGGGCCCCAATTTGTGTCCAAGTTTTGGCAGGAGTTTTGTAGGTTACTGGGAGCAAGTGTAAGTCTTTCTTCAGGGTTTCATCCCCAGAGCAACGGTCAAACGGAGAGGGCCAACCAAGATTTGGAGAGAGTGTTGCGATGTTTGGTTTCTAAGAACCCCTCTTCCTGGAGTCAACAACTCTCTATGGTTGAGTACGCTCACAATTCGTTGCCAGTGGCAGCCACGGGTCTCTCTCCGTTTGAGTGTAGTTTAGGTTACCAGCCACCTATCTTTCCCAGTACTGAGTCCGAGGTCACTGTTCCCTCCGCTCACGCTTTCATCCAGAGGTGCCGTCACGTATGGAGCAGAGCCCGTGAGACTCTCCTCCGGGTGGGGGCGCGCACCAAGGCTAAGGCCGATCGCCACCGGTCGAAGCCTCCGGTATACGTCGTTGGACAAAGAGTGTGGCTTTCCACGAAGAACATTCCACTCCGATCCGTTTCTAACAAGCTTGCCCCCAAATTTATCGGGCCGTTCAAGGTCACCAGGATCATTAGTCCGGTGGCGGTCCGGCTCAAGCTTCCTCCGGCGTATAGGAGAATTCATCCTACCTTCCATGTGTCCAAGATAAAACCGGTGTTTCAGGCACGCATTAACCCGCCGGTCCCGGTTCCCCCGCCGCCACGACTTGTTGATGGGGAGACCACCTTTTCTGTCAATCGGATTTTGAACTCGAGAAGGAGGGGACGCGGATTCCAGTACCTGGTAGACTGGGAGGGTTACGGTCCGGAGGAGAGAAGTTGGGTACCCGCTAGGGACATTCTGGATCACTCCCTTATCGATGATTTCAATCGACAGGTAAATTTGTCTGGGAACGCCAAGAGGCGTCACCATTCTATTCTACCACCATTCCATTCAAGACAGCCAAAATCAAAAATAAATGAATACATAAATAAATCTATAAATATACATGCACATAAATGTAAAAATAAATGAATGTACATGGAAATCAATCAATACATAAACACAATTTGATATAAATGGGTACTTTTGCATCATTTATTCCTGTATTTATTTATTTGCTTATTTCTTTATTTCTGTCAACTTTTCTTTCTTTCTTCATTTATTTATTTATGTTTTTCTTCGTCCCTATGCAAATGACGAGGCTGTCAATCAAGCTATGTCACTGTGACCTTACTCCCATTGGTTGATCGGTATCAGAGCACGAAGATCAACTTCACATGCCTGGTTGCTATGACACAGACACTTCGCAATATGGCTACACACATGCAAGAGACCGAGCTGAAAATGCTAGTTCTGAATCTGATTATTTACTTTTTCGTGTGGATTCTCTGGCTGACAATTTGTTCCAGTTAGCTGCACCTACTGACACAGAGGTTGACCCTTTAATGTTCAGCAATTTGGATGAAGTGTGCCATCGCCTGAATCTTTCAATCCAACATTCAGATGACACCGGAGCAGTTGGACGCCCTGCTCACATACTGCCTATGGATGCTGTAGAAAGTTATTTGTTAGCACGTTTGTCTGTTCATGACATTGCAACTCTTTTTGGGGTTGGTGAAAGAACAGTTCACCATCAAATGGTAGAGCATGGGATAAGGGGAGTGTACCTGATATCATGCGGGAACAAGCCCCCAAACGAGTTGGTGTGTGAATGCGTCTTGAGGTTAAGGGTAACATTAGCTTTTTAGATTTGTATGTTTTTGTCTGCTACTGGCTTAAAAGCATGTGGTGACATCTAGCTGATGAGGACCCCGATCCTTAAGAAGTTAACTTGGTCTGTATGATGAAATGGCAATAGTGCAAAGTTAGATCTATAACCTGCTCACAAAGTCTTATTTATCTGACATATATGAAATATTGTTCTTAAGGGTGTTTGACTTGTTTAACACCACCATTGTCAATGAGGAGTTGGAAGCAATTGTGCAAATACAGGATATAAAATTATGTTGGGCCACCTCAACGCTAGAGGTATACGGATCGAGCGTGAGTGCTGCATTTTGTGTAGATTTTCTGTGTAATGGGGAAGAACATTGTCTATTAATATGTGGGCTTACCTGACAATTATAAGTGAATATGACATTTGTGTGAAACAACGTTTTAACCTCTGTTTCATCCGCTTTTATGAAGGACGACGTGTTCAAGAATGTATGCGTCTTATAGATCCTGAAGGAGTTCAGATGCGTACTCTCCAGCTGAAGACATTGAGGCGGAGAAGATATTCTGTGCCAGCTCCAAACAGTTTGTGGCATATACAGTGGGGAGAACAAGTATTTGATACACTGCCGATTTTGCAGGTTTTCCTACTTACAAAGCATGTAGAGGTCTGTAATTTTTTATCATAGGTACACTTCAACTGTGAGAGACGGAATCTAAAACAAAAATCTAGAAAATCACATTCTATGATTTTTAAGTAATAATTTGCATTTTATTGCATGACATACAGTAAGTATTTGATCACCTACCAACCAGTAAGAATTCCGGCTCTCACAGACCTGTTAGTTTTTCTTTAAGAAGCCCTCCTGTTCTCCACTCATTACCTGTATTAACTGCACCTGTTTGAACTCGTTACCTGTATAAAAGACACCCGTCCACACACTCAAACAGACTCCAACCTCTCCACAATGGCAAAGACCAGAGAGCTGTGTAAGGACATCAGGGATAAAATTGTAGACCTGCACAAGGCTGGGATGGGCTACAGGACAATAGGCAAGCGGCTTGGTGAGAAGGCAACAGCTGTTTGTGCAATGATTAGAAAATGGAAGAAGTTCAAGATGACTGTCAATCACCCTCGGTCTAGGGCTCCATGCAAGATCTCACCTCGTGGGGCATCAATGATCATGAGGAAGGTGAGGGATCAGCCAAGAACTACACGGCAGGACCTGGTCAATGACCTGAAGAGAGCTGGGACCACAGTCTCAAAGAAAACCATTAGTAACACACTACGCCGTCATGGATTAAAATCCTGCAGCGCACGCAAGGTCCCCCTGCTCAAGCCAGCGCATGTCCAGGCCCGTCTGAAGTTTGCCAATGACCATCTGGATAATCCAGAGGAGGAATGGGAGAAGGTCATGTGGTCTGATGAGACAAAAATAGAGCTTTTTGGTCTAAACTCCACTTGCCGTGTTTGGAGGAAGAAGAAGGATGAGTTCAAACCCAAGAACACCATCCCAACCGTGAAGCATGGAGGTGGAAACATCATTCTTTGGGGATGCTTTTCTGCAAAGGGTACAGGACGACTGCACCGTATTGAGGGGAGGATGGATGGGGTCATGTATCGCGAGATCTTGGCCAACAACTCCTTCCCTCAGTAAGAGCATTGAAGATGGGTCGTGGCTGGGTCTTCCAGCATGACAACGACCCGAAACACACAGCCAGGGCAACTAAGGAGTGGCTCCGTAAGAAGCATCTCAAGGTCCTGGAGTGGCCTAGCCAGTCTCCAGACCTGAACCCAATAGAAAATCTTTGGAAGGAGCTGAAAGTCCGTATTGCCCAGCGACAGCCCCGAAACCTGAAGGATCTGGAGAAGGTCTGTATGGAGGAGTGGGCCAAAATCCCTGCTGCAGTGTGTGCAAACCTGGTCAAGAACTACAGGAAACGTATGATCTCTGTAATTGCAAACAAAGGTTTTTTTTTTTGGTCATCAAGGAAAACTCTGTCTGGCGCAAACCCAACACCTCCTGTCAACCCGAGAACTCCATCCCCACAGTGAAGCATGGTGGTGTGAGCATCATGCTGTGGGAATGTTTTTCATCGGCAGGGACTGGGAAACTAATCAGAATTGAAGGAATGATGGATGGCGCTAAATACAGGGAAATTCTTGAGGGAAACCTGTTTCAGTCTTCCAGAGATTTGAGACTGGGACGGAGGTTCACCTTCCAGCAGGACAATGACCCTAAGCATACTGCTAAAGCAACACTCGAGTTACGCGTCAGTATAGCGACAAAGTAGAGTCGCAATTCAACGGCCCAGACATGAAAGGTATGTGGCAGGGTCTACAGTCAATCAAGGACTACAAAAGAAAACCAACCCCGTCCCGCCCCCCCGATGTCTTGCTCCCAGACAAACTAAACAACTTCTTTGCTCTCTTTAAGGACAACACAGTGCCACCGACACGGCCCACTACCAAAACCTGCGGACTCTCCTTCACCGCAGCCAACGTGAGTAAAACATTTAAACGTGTTAACCCTTGCAAGGCTGCCGGCCCAGACGGCATCCCTAGCCGCGTCCTCAGAGCATGCGCAGACCAACTGGCTGGTGTGTTTACGGACATATTCAATCAATCCCTATCCCAGTCTGCTGTTCCCACATGCTTCAAGAGGGCCACCATTGTTCCTGTTCCCAAGAAAGCTAAGGTAACTGAGCTAAATGACTATCGCCCCGTAGCACTCACTTCCGTAATCATGAAGTGCTTTGAGAGACTAGTCAAGGATCATATCACCTCCACTCTACCTGACACCCTCGACCCACTCCAATTTGCTTACCGCCCCAATAGGTCCACAGACGACGCAATCTCAATCACACTGCACACTGCCCTGACCCATCTGGACCAGAGGAATACCTATGTAAGAATGCTGTTCATCGACTTCCGGCGCCGACAGAGATGGCCGCCTCGCTTCGCGTTCCTAGGAAACTATGCAGTATTTTGTTTTTTTATGTGTTATTCCTTACATTGGTACCCCAGGTAATCTTAGGTTTCATTACATACAGTCGGGAGGAACTACTGAATATAAGAGCAACGTCAACTCACCATCGTTACAACCAGGAATATGACTCTCCCGAAGCGGATCCTGTGTTTTGCCTTCCACCCAGTACAATGGATCTGATCCCAGCCGGCGACCCTAAACAACAACGCCGTAAAAGGGGCAAACGAAGCGGTCTCCTGGTCAGGCTTCGGAGACGGGCACATCGCGCTCCATTCCCTAGCATACTACTCGTCTCTTGACAACAAGGTTGATGAAATCCGAGCAAGGGTAACATTCCAGAGAGACATCAGAGATTGTAACGTTCTTTGCTTCACGGAAACATGGCTCACTCGAGAGACGCTAACGGAGTCGGTGCAGCCAGCTGGTTTCTTCACGCATCGCGCCGACAGAAACAAACATCTTTCTGGTAAGAAGAGGGGCGGAGTGGTGTATGCCTTATGATTAACGAGACGTGGTGTGATCATAACAACATACAGGAACTCAAGTCATTCTGTTCACCTGATTTAGAATTCCTCACAAGCAAATGTCGACCGCATTATCTACCAAGGGAATTCTCTTCGATTATAATCACAGCCGTATATATTCCCCCCAAGCAGACACATCAATGGCCCTGAATGAACTTTATCTGACTTTATGTAAACTGGAAACCACACACCCTGTGGCTGCATTCATCGTAGCTGGGGATTTTAACAAGGCTAATCTGAAAACAAAACTCCCTAAATTCTATCAGCATATCGATTGTGCTACTAGGGCTGGTAAAACCGTGGATCATTGTTATACTAACTTCCGCGACGCATATAAGGCCCTCCCCCGCCCTCCTTTCGGAAAAGCTGACCACGACTCCATTTTGTTGCTTCCAGCCTACAAACAGAAACTAAAACAGCAAGCTCCCGCGCTCAGGTCTGTTCAACGCTGGTCCGACCAATCTGATTCCACGCTTCAAGACTGCTTCGATCACGTGGATTGAGATATGTTCCGCATTGCGTCCAACAACAACATTGACGAATACGCTGATTCGGTGAGCGAGTTCATTAGAAAGTGCATTGACGATGTCGTACCCACAGCAACGATTAAAATATTCCCAAACCAGAAACCGTGGATTGATGGCAGCATTCGCGTGAAACTGAAGCGCGAACCACTGCTTTTAACCAGGGCAAGGTGACCGGTAACATGACCGAATACAAACAGTGTAGCTATTCCCTCCGCAAGGCAATCAAACAAGCTAAGTGCCGGTATAGAGACAAAGTAGAGTCGCAATTCAACAGCTCAGACACAAGAGGTATGTGGCAGGGTCTACAGTCAATCACGGATTACAAAAAGAAAACCAGCCCCGTCGCGGACCAGGATGTTTTGCTCCCAGACAGACTAAATAACTTTTTGCTCGCTTTGAGGACAATACAGTGCCACTGACACGGCCCGCTACCAAAACCTGCTGTCTCTCCTTCACTGCAGCCGAGGTGTGTAAAACATTTAAACGTGTTACCCCTCGCAGGGCTGCAGGCCCAGACGGCATTCCCAGCCGCGTCCTCAGAGCATACTCAGACCAGCTGGCTGGTGTGTTTAACCTGTTGAGGACAGAGGGCGCTGTTTTCACTTTGTGGGAAAATCGTGCCCAATTTAAACGGCCTCGTACTCAATTCTTGCTCGTTCAATATGCATATTATTATTACTATTGGATAGAAAACACTCTCTAGTTTCTAAAACCATTTGAATTATATCTGTGAGTAAAACAGAACTCCTTTTGCAGCAAACTTCCTGACAGGAAGTGGAAAATGTGAAATCGATGCACTGTTCTAGGGCCTGCCTAATAATGTCCTTGATATATATTAGAATACATGCACTTCATACGTCTTCACAGGCAGTGAGAGAAGAAATGGAGTGAATAACTTGATCTGGGGTCGAATAATAGCTCTCGGCATGACGTGTCACCAGTTTCCTGTTTTCTGGAGAGCGCGTGAAGGGACCTGGATTTGCCTTCTGATAAGCTGTCGTTATGGACGACTAATATCTCCGGCTTTGATTTTATTTGATACATGTGACAATATCATCGTAAAGTATGTTTTTTCAATATAGTTTTATTAGATTATTGAAATTTATTCGGGACGTTAGGCGTGTTGCGTTGTGTGCCTTTGTTTAGGAAGGAGAGCTTAGCGCCACTTTGCTAGCTTTCCGTGCTAATTGACTGGAGAAGAGGACATTCTAAATCCAAACAACGATTGTTCCCGACAAAGGACCCCTTGTACAACATTCTGATGAAAGATCATCAAAATTAGGACCCATTTTATGATGCTATTTCATATATCTGTCGAACATGTTGTACTAGTCAAAAGAGGAGGAAGGGAAGCGCTACTAAGGTACACTATAGTATATTTTGGTAGATAGAAGGTGCTCTTTGGTAAAAGGTGTAAATTGGTCATCAAAAAGGAGGACCAAGGCACTCTTCATAAATTAATTAAAATGCCTTTATTAGTAGGGTTAGGTTACTAATAAAGGCATTTTAATTAATTTATGAAGAGTGCCTTGGTCCTCCTTTTTGATGTTGTACTAGTCGTTTGCGGCCAGGTTTTGGGTACTCTCTCGCCATAACGTAAACTGCATATCGTAATGAAGTTATTTTTAGAATTCTAACACGGCGATTGCATTAACTTCTTCTGGCTGCAAGCCCGAGGCCGGCCACAATATGACAACAGCCACTTCAAGCGCAGGGCGCGAAATTCAAAATCTATTTTTTAGAAATATTTAACTTTCACACATTAACAAGTCCAATATAATATACAAAAAATATAATCAAGGACAACAACCACCCGAGCCACTGCCTGTTCACCCCGCTATCATCCAGAAGGCGAGGTCAGTACAGATGCATCAAAGCTGGGACCGAGAGACTAAAAAACAGCTTCTATCACAAGGCCATCAGACTGTTAAACAGCCATCACTAACATTGAGTGGCCGCTTCCAACACACTGTCTCAAATCTCTAGCCACTTTAATAATCTAAAATTCAATGTAATATATGTATCACTGGTCACTTAAACAATACCACTTTATATAATGTTTACATACCCTACATTACTCATCTCATATGTATATACTGTACTCTATACCATCTACTGCATCTTGCCTATGCCGTTCGGCCATCGCTTATCCATATATTTATATGTACATATTCTTATTCATTCCTTTACACTTGTGTGTATAAGGTAGTTGTTGTGAAATTGTTAGATAAATTGTTAGATATTGCTGCATGGTCGGAACTAGAAGCACAAGCATTTCACTACACTCGCATTAACATCTGCTAACCATGTGTATGTGACCAATAATATTTGATTTGATTTGAGTGGTTTAAGGGGAAACATTTAAATGTCTTGGAATGGTCTAGTCAAAGCCCAGACCTCAATCCAATAGAGAATCTGTGGTATGACTTAAAGATTGCTGTACCCCAGCGGAACCCTTCCAACTCGAAGGAGCTGGAGCAGTTTTACCTTGAAGAATGGGCAAAAATCCCAGTGGCTAGATGTGCCAAACTTATAGAGACATACCCCGAGAGACTTGCAGCTGTAATTGCTGCAAAATGTGGCTCTTCAAAGTATTGACTATTGGGGGGGAATAGTTGCACGCTCAAGTTCTGTTTTTTGTCTTATTTCTTGTTTGTTTCACAATTAAACATGTTTCACAATTAAACATATTTTGCATCTTCAAAGTGGTAGGCGTGTTGTGTAAATCAAATGATACAAACCCCCCAAAAATCTATTTTCATTCCAGGTTGTAAGGCAACAAAATAGGGAAAATGCCAATGGGGTGAATACTTTTGCAAGCCACTGTAAATGGGCTCTCCCTTTTCACTCTATGACTCTTTCACACTAGACTATCATTTTCTTCATTAAGTGTTTGGACTCTGAGGGAAGTTTGTTATAAGGTGTTAGTGGAAGTGCAAGTGGAGCGACCCCACATCTGGCTTCTGTTACAATACACTACATCACGTTTATTCAGTGTTAGGATTCCCTGGTTTAAAGCCCTTATCATCGCCTTGAAACACTGCCCTCTCACCAGGCGAGTTCAGGGGTCAAACGGCTGCACTGCCCGTCTACTGTCAGATTTATAACACTGGGGAGGCCTTGAGACACAGCTCACATGTTCATCCCTCAGTGTGTGACAAGAAACACCAGCTCCTGGCCTTAAATATCCTCCTGGCTCCAATTTGATAGTGTAAACCAATCAGATTATGTTAATGCAACAGTATACACAGTTCATTGTATAATTTACCTGCTGTCACATATTCTCAAAGTCCCCAAATAATGTATTCATGATATACTGTGTCTTCCTGTATTAATGAACTGTGCCAAAGGCTATGCAGCATATTTCAATATATTAGAAGGCAGAGGGCTGAAAAATAAGAGTAATGTCTTATCACTCTGTCCCACACTGTTTGAACATTTATACAGTGTTAGAGCTATAATTTCCATGTCTTACAGTACAAGGCAGAGAAGACTTCCTAATTGCGGAGTGCACACAGTCATCATTTGTTACTCAGAAGGACTTGTCCTTCCTAAAACTTAATGTTAAATTCAACAGGCAGACTGTTTGAGGTAACTCGGTAATTAAGCAGAAACATGACAAATTCCATTGTTTTTCTAAGGAGGTGAGACATAACAAGAAATTATGCCTGTTTGAATTTATAACATTGCTTTGGCTTGGATCTGGCCCCCTACCCATGGGCATGATACATTTAAGTCTCTGGCTGGTTTTTAGCTTTTAGTCCACCCAGATTTCCCCTGGCCTCATAACAGTTTTGTAGCGTGACCTGTTCAGTTGAATTATACAAGCCCAGAGTGCACACAGGCAGTTGGGATGCCCCTGTACTGAACCCTGTACAATATTTAATAAAAAATATATATAATTTCAGCTTCAGAATCCATTTGTTTTGACTTCATTGCTGCCTCTGGTGTCCTGCTCCTCTCAGACCCAGTTCATGGCAATAAAGAAGAAACACCTCATCTGGTGAAAAAGCTGAGGTATTTGTCTTTATCAGACCTTTGAGACTCCGGCACATTTGAACACCAAAGTCGGTTAATACACAGTTGAAGTCGGAAGTTTACATACACTTAGGTTGGAGTCATTAAAACTCGTTTTTCAACCACACCAAAAATGTATTGTTAAAAAACTATAGTTTTGGCAAGTCGGTTAGGACATCTACTTTGTGCATGACACAAGTACTTTTTCCAACAATTGTTTACAGACAGATTATGTCACTTATTAATTCACTGTATCACAATTCCATTGGGTCAGAAGTTTACATACTAATTGACATAATTTGAGGTGTACCTGTGGATGTATTTCAAGGCCTACCTTCAAACTCAGTGCCTCTTTGCTTGACATCATAGGAAAATCAAAAGAAATCAGCCAAGACCTCAGACAAAAAATTCTAGACCTCTACAAGTCTGGTTCATCATTGGGAGCAATTTCCAAATGCCTGAAGGTACCACGTTCATCTGTACAAACAATAGTACACAAGTATAAACACCATGGGACCACACAGCCATCATACCGCTAAGGAAAGAGACGCGTTCTGTCTCCTAGAGATGAATGTACATTGGTGTGAAAAGTGCAAATCAACCCCAGAACAGCAAACGAGTCTTATATCGACATAACCTGAAAGGCCGCTCAGCAAGGAAGAAGCCACGGCTCCAAAACCGCCATAAAAAGCCAGACTACAGTTCGCAACTGCACATGGGGACAAAGATCGTACTTTTTGGAGAAATGTCCTCTGGTCTGATGAAACAAAAATAGAACTGTTTGGACATAATGACCATCGTTATGTTTGGAGGAAAAAGGAGATGCTTGCAAGCCGAAGAACACCCTCCCAACAGTGAAGCACGGGGTTGGCAGCATCATGTTGTGGGGGTGCTTTGCTGCAGGAGGGACTGGTGCACTTCCCGAAATAGATAGCATCATGAGGAGTGAAAATTATGTGCATATATTGAAGCAACATCTCAAGACATCAGTCAGGAAGTTAAAGCTTGGTTGTGTAACGGATGTGAAATGACTAGCTAGTTAGCGGTGGTGCACACTAATAGCCTTTCAATCGGTGACGTCACTTGCTCTGAGACGTTGAAGTAGTGATTCCCCTTGCTCTTCAAGGGCCGCGGCTTTTGTGGAGCGATGGGTAACGATGCTTCATGGGTGTCAGTTGTTGATGTGTGCAGAGGGTCCCTGGTTCGCGCCCGGGTCGGGGCGAGGGGACAGACTGAAGTTATACTGTTACAGTTGCAAATTAGTCTTCCAAATGGACAATGACCCCAAGCATACTTCCAAAGTTGTGGCAAAATGGTTTAAGGACAACAAAGTCACGCTATTGGAGTGGCCGTCCCAAAGCCCTGACCTCAATCCCATAGAAACATTGTGGGCAGAACTGAAAAAGTGTGTGCGAGCAAGGAGGCCTACAAACCTGACTCAGTTACACCAGCTCTGTTAGGAGGAATGGACCAAAATTGACCCAACTTATTGTGGGAAGCTTGTGGAAGGCTACCCAAAACATTTGACCCAAGTTAAACAATTTAAAGGCAATGCTACCAAATACTAATTGAGTGTATGTAAACTTCTGACCATCTGGGAATGTGATGAAAGAAATAAAAGCTGAAATAAATCCTTCTCTCTACTATTATTCTGACATTTCACATTCTTAAAATAAGTGGTGATCCTAACTGACCTAAGACAGGGAATTTTTACTTGGATTAAATGTCAGGAATTGTGAAAAACTGAGTTTAAATGTATTTGGCTAAGGTGTATGTAAACTTCCGACTTCAACTGTATATGTAAAATGTTGGTCCCATGTTTCATTAGCTGAAATCAAAAATCCTGTATAAATGGCTTCATTGCCAAAATCTTGAAGTATCCCTTTAATAACCAATAACCTACATTTTGATAATCGCTCAGCACTAACAAATACATGATAACTAAAGACAAAGTACATAGAAACTATGTGAGCGAATACCAACGGCGGGTAATGAATAAATATAATATTGCATATATGTTGTTTATTTACATAGTATTGAGGACCTTAAGTACTAACGGTTTATGTTTTCTTTTTCCTGAAATCAGTACTTTTGTTGTCTGCTTTTTTCAATTTGAGGTAAGATCAGTGCATTAGACTACATCATGTTACAGTTAGCTTAGCTAGCTAGCTACAGTATTTACAGTAACAGTAGCTATCTGGATGTTTTTACAGGTTGTCAAAATAGTTTGTCTCATCATCAAAAAAGTCAGACGTCAGCCCCAATATTTCCATACTGGGCTTAAATTATAAAGTATGATTTTGTAGTAGGTCTATGTTATGTCACACCCAGCTAGCTAATGTTAGCTACTTTGGAATTACTAACAAATGTTATTGTAGTGTCATGACGTGGCCCTCTTTGGATATAGCGAGCACCATCCCCCTCTCTCTCACCACCTCTCTATTACCCCTTCACCCAGGCTCTGTTATTGCAGGTCATAAATTCCTAGAGGATTCTCTCTCCTCATGGCCAGGCAGTGTAGAGAGCGAAGGTTTCACAAGAGAACAAAGGAACCTCTTCTCCATCATAGAACTTGAGAACTAAACAATGTCCATGTTTTGGAGAATGTGTACACGGTCGGGGGAGAATCCAGCTACGACCGGTCCATTTCGTTTAATGTTTGTGAAACTCATGAGAGACAATACAGCCACATTACCATAACTCTGTTTATACAAGAGTCTCATTTGTAAGGCTTGCATCTAATTGTTGTATAAAATGAATGAGTAAAGATGAAACTATTTGTGAAATTAGGTAATGTGATTATAAACTGTTTAACTTCTCTGCGCTACGGATCCCTTTTAGGGGATCCCTTTCCTAAACAACCGCTAGAATTGCAGGGCGCCAATTGCAAAAATATTAATACAAATATTTATAATCATGCAATCACAAGTGAAATATACCAAAACACAGCTTAGCTTGTTGTTAATCCACCTATCGTGTCAGATTTTGAAAATATATTTTACAGCGAAAGAAATCCAAGCTTTTGTGAGTGTAGCTTTCAATGCTACAACAGCTAGCCCCAAATTAGCATGGTCACGAAAGTCAGAAAAGCAATAAAATTAATCGCTTACCTTAGATAATCTTCGGATGTTTGCACTCACGAGACTCCCAGTTACACAATAAATGTTATTTTTGTTCGATAAAAATTACTTTTACAACAAAAAAATGCCATTTGGGTTGCGCGTTATGCTGAAAAAACTACAGCCTCGTTCCGGTCCTGAAAGGAAGATGAAAATTTCCAAACGTATCAGATTAAAAAATGTTACTAAAAATATTTATAATCATGCAATCACAAGTGAAATATACCAAAACACAGCTTAGCTTGTTGTTAATCCACCTATCGTGTCAGATTTTGAAAATATACTTTACAGAGAAAGAAATCCAAGCTTTTGTGAGTGTAGCTTTCAATGCTACAACAGCTAGCCTTATATTAGCTTGGTTAGCTTGGTCACGAAAGTCAAAAAAGCAATGAAATTAATCGCTTACCTTTGATAATCTTCAGATTTTTCCACTCACGAGACTTCCAGTTACACAACAAATGTTATTTTTGTTCGATAAATATTACTTTTATCACAAAAAAACGCCATTTGGGTTGCGCGTTATGTTCAGAAAATCAAAGCCGTGTTCCGTTCGACAAATTCCAAAAAGTATCCGTAATGGTCGTAGAAACATGTCAAATGTTTTTTATAATCAATCCTCAGGTTGTTTTTAACAAACATAATCGATAATATTTCACCCGGACCATAACCTATTCGTTAGAAAATGGGGTGCCCCTCTCTCGCGCGCAGGAAATATTCAGAGGACACCTGACTACTTTTGAAAAAACTCGCTAAATTCTCTAAATAAAAGCCTGAAACTATGTCTAAAGCCTGGTCACAGCCTGAGGAAGCCATTGGAAAAGGGATCTGGTTGATACCCCTTTAAATGGAGGTTAGACGGGCCAGGGAACACAGATTAAAAAAAATATATATCCCTTCCGGGTTACATTATCTCAGGTTTTCGCTTGCAGAATAAATATTGTTATCTTCTTATGGCTGCAAGAGGCAGCACTGAGTAACCTGGAAAGAGGTGGCCATTTCAAACGGCCTCCTACTCAATTCTTGCTCGTACAATATGCATATTATCATTTCTATTGGATAGAAAACACTCTCTAGTTTCTTAAACCGTTTGAATTATTTCTCTAAGTGAACCAGAACTCTTTCTGCAGCCCATTTCCTATCCGGAAGTGAGATTTCCAAATGCGAGGTCTTTTTTCAAGAGCTTGTCTATAAAAAGGCATGTCACTTGGGACCATAGAAACACGTCATACGCCTTCCCCTGGGTGTCATGCGGAAGTGAGAGCAGAAAGGACTTGAATATCTCGTTCAGGGATTGAATAGAGCCTCTTGGAGTGAGAGGTCCGCCATAATTTTTTTTCTCGAAGGCACGAAGTTGGACCTTGTATTGCCTCCTGGAAAACCGTCGTTATAGGTGAATATAATCTCCGGCTTCGATTTTACTTGATACATGTCACAATATCATCCTAAAGTATGTTTTTTCAATATAGTTGAATTATATTATTGAAATTTATTCGGGACTTTAGACGTGATGCGTTGGAAGAATTTTTTCAAGAAGGAGAGGTTAGACAGCCAGTGTGCTTGCTAATTCAAGAGGGAAATAGTTCGTTCTGGATCCAAATAAAGACCGTTCTGGACAATGGACCCCTTTACAACATTCTGATGGAAGATCAACAAAGATAAGGACCCAATTTGGGATGCTATTTAATATATCTGTCGAGCTGTGCTATCGCTACCGATTACTTGGAATCAATGCTGTTGTGTGTTAGCCATTGCAGTAAGCTAATATAACGATATATTGTGTTTTCGCTGTAAAACACTTAAAAAATCGGAAATATTGGCTCTATTCACAAGATCTTTGTCTTTCATTTTGCTATACAACATTTTCTGAAATGTTTTATGATGAGTAATTAGGTAGTTGACGTTGGTGTCTGTATTTACTCTGGCTACTCCCGTGCTATTTCTGACTGTAGCAATGATGGTAGCATCAATGTAAAACTGATTTATAGCTCAAATATGCAAATTTTTCAAACAAAATATAGATTTATTGTGTAACATGTTATAGGACTGTCATCTGAGGAAGTTGTTTCTAGGTTTGTTTGGTTGGATCTTGGTTAGTTAGGTTGGCTTTGTGCATGCTACCTGTGCTGTGAAAAATGTCTGTCCTCTTTTGTATTTGGTGGTGAACTAACATAAATATACGTGGTGTTTTTGCTGTAAAACATTTTAAAAATCGGACACGTTGGCTGGATTAACAAGATGTTTATCTTTCAAATGCTGTATTGGACTTGTTAATGTGTGAAAGTTAAATATTAAAAAAAAATAGATTTTGAATTTCGCGCCCTGCAATAGAGCTGGATGTTGTCATAAGTGTACCGATGTCGGGACAGCCCGCCTAACAGGTTATCCTCAGAGACATTATTTTGACAGTTTTGGAAACTTTGGAGTGTTTTCTATCCTAATCTGTAAATTGCATATTCTACGATCTGGGCCAGAGAAAATTGGGCATGTTATTTAAAAAATATATATATATATTCTGACCCCTAGCGCTAAGAAGTTAATGAAGGAAACTCCAATTCCCTTTGGAGTTTAACTAAGTCAAAGGCCCGCCCCATGAGCACAGACATTGACCTGGCGTCATGGGACAGCCCTTTTCTGCTGTTACGAAGAAAAAAAAACACCTGAAGATTTCCCAGCAGACCAGTACCTCAATCACAGAGGGAGCTAAGGTTTGAGTAGATTGCTGAATCTTTTAACCATACCACGTGGTTAAACTCTGAGACTATCGATCCGACAGAATAAGAGCTACTCTTCAATACTAATTACTAGTCTGCAGCTAGAAATTATGTACCCGTGAATGCGTGGCCGAAATATCTATTTTATAACAATATTTCTGAATGGGACTCTGAAGTATCCATTCTAACCACGGAAGAGAGAGAGAGGGTGGACAAACTTTCCAACAGAGATCACGACAACACATTGAGCGTAAATATATATATTGATTGCAATTGTTCCCGAATGAGTGAGCGTTCATGTGCAAAAGATTAGCATTTCAATGAATATAATTATCAAGTGTGTAGTGACTCATTTGCGTAATTCCCGCCTTTCTCAGTCTACACCCACTTCCCTTTTGTCCACCAAGCCGTAATATCGGTTTATCCCACTAGGGAACCTCCCCTATCATTTCCTTGTAACCATATGAAGCTACCCAGAAGTTAACCAGAAGCTAGCCAGAAGCTAACCTGAAGCTACCCAGAAGTTAGCCGGTTTACTGGCTAACGTTAGTATTTCAGCTAACCACGTTTTGTGGTCATCAGCTATCCCTATAGCTCGATAATCTATCGGCACTTTTGTACAACGGGCCTCAGACCAGAACATACCGGACCTATTTTTCTCAATAACCCCGGATTTCAACCGCAAGCTCTGGACATTTACACCTTGATTTCGCAGCTAGCTAGCTGCAAACCGTGTGTCTATTGGCTTACGTCGATCCCGGAGAAAACTTAAATTATTCCGGAGCTAGCCAGCTGAAGAGTTCCATCAGCCATTCCTGGGCTACAATCACCTATCCGGACCCGTTTTACTACAAATGCGAAGCCCCACCGGGCCTTCACGACTGACTACTGATGTTATCTGCCCAAGGGAGTTATCCAACTGGCACCTCCGTCGCGACGTTACCTGAACGCTCATCTGGGGCCCGCTAATCGTTAGCTGTCTTATCGGGTACTATCTGAATAAGTATATCGGACAATTTTTCTTGGGTCACTATAACTATATCTATTTTGCCAATTGGATTGATCCCCTCTACCACACGGAACCCCACTAATCTACCGACGGAAACGCACGAGGTGACTAAAAATAGACCTCCATCCTATGCTATCTTGCTACCGATAGCCAGCTACCCGGCCAGCTGTCTGGATCGCCGTGATCCCAACCAACCTCTACTCACTGGACCCTTATGATCACTCGATTAAGCATGTCTCTCCTTAATGTCAATATGCCTTGTCCATTGCTGTTCTGGTTAGTGTTTATTGGCTTATTTCACTGTAGAGCCTCTAGCCCTGCTCACTATACCATATCAAACCTTTCAGTTCCACCACCCACATATGCGATGACATCACCTGGTTTCAATGATGTTTCTAGAGACAATATCTCTCTCATCATCACTCAATACCTAGGTTTACCTCCACTGTATTCACATCCTACCATACCTTTGTCTGTACATTATTCCTTGAAGCTATTTTATTGCCCCCAGAAACTTCCTTTTACTCTCTGTTCTAGACGTTCTAGACAACCAATTCTCATAGCTTTTAGCCGTACCCGTATCCTCTGTTCCTCTGGTGATGTAGAGGTGAATCCAGGCCCTGCAGTACCTAGCTCCACTCCTATTCCCCAGGTGCTCTCTTTTGATGACTTCTGTAACCGTAATAGCCTTGGTTTCATGCATGTTAACATTAGAAGCCTCCTCCCTAAGTTTGTTTTGTTCACTGCTTTAACACACTCTGCCAACCCGGATGTTTTAGCCGTGTCTGAATCCTGGCTTACAAGATAACTACAAGATTTTCAGACAAGATAGAACGGCCAAAGAGGGCGGTGTTGAAATCTACTGCAAAGATTGCCTGCAGAGTTCTGTTTTACTATCCAGGTCTGTTCCCAAACAATTTGAACTTCTACTTTTAAAAATCCACCTCTCTAAAAACAAGTCTCTCACCGTTGCCGCCTGCTATAGACCACCCTCTGCCCCCAGCTGTGCTCTGGACACCATATGTGAACTGATTGCCCCCCATCTATCTTCAGAGCTCGTGCTGCTAGGTGACCTAAATTGGAACATGCTTAACACCCCAGCCATCCTACAATCTAAGCTTGATGCCCTCAATCTCACACAAATTATCAATGAACCTACCAGGTACCACCCCAAATCCGTAAAAACGGGTACCCTCATAGATATCATCCTAACCAACTTGCCCTCCAAATGCACCTCTGCTGTTTTCAACCAAGATCTCAGCGATCACTGCCTCATTTTCAGGGAAGCTAGAAACCAATATAAACAGGCAGTTAGAAAAGCCAAGGCTAGCTTTTTCAAGCAGAAATTTGCTTCCTGCAACACAAACTCAAAAAAGTTCTGGGACGCTGTAAAGTCCATGGAGAATAAGAACACCTCCTCCCAGCTTCCAACTACACTGAAGATAGGAAGCACTGTCACCACCGACAAATCCACTATAATTAAGAATTTCAATAAGTATTTTTCTACGGCTGGCCATGCTTTCCACCTGGCTACCCCTACCCCGGTCAACAGCACTGCCCTCCCCTCAGCTACTCGCCCAAGCCTTCCCCATTTCTCTTTCTCCCAAATACAGTCAGCTGATGTTCTGAAAGAGCTGCAAAATCTGGACCCTTACAAATCAGCCGGGCTAGATAATCTGGACCCTTTCTTTCTAAAACTATCTGCTGAAATTGTTGCCACCCCTATTAATAACCTTTTCAACCTCTCTTTCGTGTCGTCTGAGATTCCCAAAGATTGGAAAGCAGCTGCGATCATCCCCCTCTTCAAAGGGGGGTGACACTCTTGACCCAAACAGCTACAGACCTATATCTACACTACCCTGACTTTCTAAGGTCTTCGAAAGCCAAGTCAACAAACAGATTAACGACCATCTCGAATCCCACCATACCTTCTCCGCTATGCAATCTGGTTTCAGAGCTGGTCATGGGTGCACCTCAGCCACGCTCAAGGTCATGAACGATATCTTAACCGCCATCGATAAGAAACAATACTGTGCAGCCATATTCATTGACCTGGCCAAGACTTTTGACTCTGTCAATCACCACATCCTCATCGGCAGACTCGACAGCCTTGGTTTCTCTAATGATTGCCTCGCCTGGTTCACCAACTACTTCTCTGATCGAGTTCAGTGTGTCAAATCGGAGGGTCTGTTGTCCGGGCCTCTGGCTGTCTCTATGGGGGTGCCACAGGGTTCAATTCTTGGACCGACTCTCTTCTCTGTATACATCAATGATGTCGCTCTTGCTGCTGGTGAGTCTCTGATCCACCTCTAACGCAGACGACACTATTCTGTATACTTCTGGCCCTTCTTTTGACACTGTGTTAACAACCCTCCAGGCAAGCTTCAATGCCATACAACTCTCCTTCCGTGGCCTCCAATTGCTCTTAAATACAAGTAAAACTAAATGCATGCTCTTCAACCAATCGCTGCCTGCACCTGCCCGCCTGTCCAACATCACTACTCTGGACAGCTCTGACTTAGAATATGTGGACAACTACAAATACCTAGGTGTCTGGTTAGACTGTAAACTCTCCTTCCAGACTCACATCAAACATCTCCAATCCAAAGTTAAACAAAACATACCCTTGTAAAACTGACCATCCTACCAATCCTCGACTTCGGTGATGTCATTTACAAAATAGCCTCCAAAACCCTACTCAATAAATTGGATGCAGTCTATCACAGTGCCATCCGTTTTGTCACCAAAGCCCCATATACTACCCACCACTGCGACCTGTACACTCTCGTTGGCTGGCCCTCGCTTCATACTCATCGCCAAACCCACTGGCTCCAGGTCATCTACAAGACCCTGCTAGGCAAAGTCCCCCCTTATCTCAGCTCGCTGGTCACCATAGCAGCACCTACCTGTAGCATGCGCTCCAGCAGGTATATCTCTCTGGTCACCCCCAAAACCAATTCTTCCTTTGGCCGCCTCTCCTTCCAGTTCTCTGCTGCCAATGACTGGAACGAACTACAAAAATCTCTGAAACTGGAAACACTTATCTCCCTCACTAGCTTTAAGCACCAGCTGTCAGAGCAGCTCATAGATTACTGCACCTGTACATAGCCCATCTATAATTTAGCCCAAACAACTACCTCTTTACCTACTGTATTTATTTATTTTTGCTCCTTTGCACCCCATTATTTCTATCTCTACCTTGCACATTCTTCCACTGCAAACCAACCATTCTGTCACGATCGTCAAAGGGAGAGAGAGAGGACCAAGGCGCAGCGAGTGAAAAATACATCTTCTTTTTATTATAAGAAGGAAAAACAAAACAAACCAGACGACCGTGAAGCTATACAAACATAAGTGCTGACACAAAACACTTCGACATAGACAATTCCCCACAAACAGCTAAAGCCTATGGTTGCCTTAAATATGGCTCCCAATCAGAGACAACAATAACCAGCTGTCTCTAATTGAGACCCAATTCAGGCAACCATAGACTTTCCTAGATACCTACACTCAACCATAGACACAGCTAGACTTCTATACTAAACATAAACCCAACTACTCTAATAAACCCCCTAAACTTTACAACCACCCTAGACACTACAAAAAACACATACATTCCCCATGTCACACCCTGACCTAACTAAAATAATTAAGAAAACAAAGAATACTAAGGCCAGGGCGTGACACATTCCAGTGTTTTTACTTGCTATATTGTATTTACTTCGCCACCATAGCCTTTTTTATATTTTTTATTTATTTATATATATATTTTGTTTGCCTTCACCTCCCTTATCTCACCTCACTTGCTCACATTGTATATAGACTTATTTTTCACTGAATTATTGACTATATGTTTGTTTTACTCCATGTGTAACTATGTGTTGTTGTATGTGTCGAACTGCTTTGCTTTATCTTGGTCAAGTCGCAATTGTAAATGAGAACGTGTTCTCAAATTGCCTACCTGGTTAAATGAAGGTTAAATAAATAAAGAAATGTACTACTGTTTGTTTATGCATTTCTGTGATTATTTAGTTAGTTTATAAATAAATGATTGAGACAATTGATGTATGGATGATTCATAGTGAAGACTGGATAACCAACAATTTACGACGTTTGGAATGAGACTAACGTGAGGTAAAGAATAATTCATTAATTAAAATATCTGAAAAGTTGTATTAGGAAAATTATAACTTTGTAATCTGAATATTTTTTCCTGGTGCCCCGACATCCTAGTTAATTACATTTACATGATTAGAATAATCACGTAATAATAATTACAGAGAATTGATTTGATTAAATAAGTCTTCTGTTTAATGATGCCAAAGACACGACAGTAGATAGTTAGCAAAACACCAGCTTCTACAGCACCATTGAGAGCATCATGTCTGGCTGCATGGCTGCATCACCACCTGGTAAGGCAGCTGCACCATCCCACAGAAGATCACCAAGGACTTTAGCCATGGCCTCTTCTCTCTGCTTCCGTCTGGCAGACAGTACCGGAGCATCTATCACCAGGCTATAAGACTGTTGAAAAGCCTAGCTGTCCACCTGTACAACCTGCTGTTCACCTACACCTTAATTAAGAGACTATTTCCACTGACTCTCTGTAACAGCATGGCTTCCGTCCCTCTCCTTGCCCCAACCTGGGCTCGAACCAGGGGCCCTTTGAACACCTATTGCTCCACAAAAGCTGTGGCCCTTGCACACACAGACACTCACACACACACACACTGCTGCTATTATTTATATTTCCATTGAGTATACCTTTTGCCCTCAGAACAGCCTCAATTCATCGGGGCAACTCTACAAGATGTCAAAAGTTCCACAGGGATGCTGACCCTTGTTGTTTTCAATGCTTCCCACAGTTTTGTCAAGTTGGCTGGATGTCCTTTGGGTGGTGGATCATTCTTGATACACATGGGAAACTGTTGAGGGTGAAAAGCATCCAGCATCCAGTCCACACCTCTACCCGCATCACTCCTCCACTCTTTACGGGCTACTCCACCAGCTAGGTCTCTGCCCGTGCCCTCGACACCTTTGCCAGGCTGGGCCTCTGTCTGAGCCCTCGACACCTGTACCCAGCTGGGCTTCTGTCCGTCCTCCACATCTATGCCCACCTGTCCCACAATCAGCCCCTGTCCTCCGCTCCTGACGGGCTGAGCATTCTGATGGAGCCAGTCTCTCTCCATTTTTAGTTGATTATATATAACTGTAATTATTTGTGTTAAATTGTTTGTCCCTCTGTGGCATTTATTTAACTTTTTACTATTTATTCTATTTATACATTTTACTATTTGTCAAGCTTACTGAGCATAATTTTCCATTGATGAATTAGTCAATATTGTTTCTTTCCTTGATTCACCATGAGTGCAAAATCCCTGAATGCTCTAATTACATTTTAATAAATTAAAGTCAGTCTTTATATTCTCCATTGTATAAACAATTTTATTTTCCTGCTTGTCTGCTATGTGCACTGATTTCAAACAATTAGAGTAAATTTGTCATTCTATAACGACAGCCTTTCAGAAGGCAATCCCCGGTTCCTTCTCTCGCCTTCCTGAAAACAGGAAATTGGTGTCACGTCATGCCAAGAGCTCTTATTCGACCTCAGATCAAGCTATACACTCCATTTCTTCTCTCACTGCTTATTGACATCTAGTGGAAGGCGTATGAAGTGCATGTATACTAATACATATCAAAAAAATTAATAGGGATGCCCTGGAACAGAGCATCGATTTCAGATTTTCCACTTCCTGTCAGGAAGTTTGCTGCAAAATTAGTTCTGTTTTACTCACAGATGTAATTCAAACGGTTTTAGAAACTAGAGAGTGTTTTCTATCCAATAGTAATAATAATATGCATATTGTACGAGCAAGAATTGAGTACGAGGTCGTTTGAAATGGGCACCTTTCATCCAAGCTACTCATGCACATTTGTGGCCTGCTGGAGGTAATTTTGCAGGGCTCTGCCAGTGCACCTCCTTGCACTAAGGCGGAGGTACCGGTCCTGCTGCTGGGTTGTTGCCCTCCTACGGCCTCCTCCACGTCTCCTGATGTACTGGCCTGTCTCCTGGTAGGGCCTGCATGCTCTGGACACTACGCTGACAGACTCAGCAAACCTTTTTGCCACAGTTTGCATTGATGTGCCATCCTGGATGAACTGCACTACCTGAGCCACTTGTGTGGGTTGTAGACTCCGTCTCATGCTACCACTAGAGTGAGAGCACCGCCAGCATTCAAAAGTGACCAAAACATCAGCCAGGAAGCATAGAAACTGAGAAGTGGTCTGTGGTCACCACCTGCAGAATCACTCCTGTTTTGGGGGGTGTCTTGCTAATTGCCTATAATTTCCACCTTTTGTCTATTCCATTTGCACAACAGCATGTGAAATTTATTGTCAATCAGTGTTGCTTCCTAAGTGGACAGTTTGATTTCATAGAAGTGTGATTGACTTGGAGTTACATTGTGTTGTTTAAGTGTTCCCTTTATTTTTTTGAGCAGTGTATAACGCTATATTGTGTTTTCGCTGTAAAACACTTAACAAATCGGAAATATTGTCTGGATTCACAAGATGTTTGTTTTTCATTTGCTGTACACCATGTATTTTTCAGAAATGTTTTATGATGAGTATTTAGGTATTTCACGTTGGTGTCTGTAATTACTCTGGCTGCTTCGGTGCTATTTGTGACGGTAGCTGTGATGGTAGCTGCAATCTAAAACTAATTTATACCTCAAATATGCAAATTTTTTGAACAAAACATAGATTTATTGTATAACATGTTATAAGACTGTCATCTGATGAAGTTGTTTCTTGGTTAGTTTGGTTGGTTCTTGGTTAGTTTGGTTGGTTTTGTGCAAGCTACCTGTGCTGTGAAAAATGTCTGTGCTTTTTTGTATTTGGTGGTGAGCTAACATAAATATACGTGGTGTTTTCGCTGTAAAACATTTAAAAAATTGGACATGTTGACTGGATTCACAAGATGTTTATCTTTAATTTGCTGTATTGGACTTGTTAATGTGTGAAAGTTAAATATTTCAAAAAAATATATTTTGAATTTTGCGCCCTGCACTTGAGCTGGCTGTTGTCATAAGTGTACCGACATCGGGCTTGCAGCCATAAGAAGCTAACATTGTTTTCGACGTAAAGCTGATAATGATATTATGGGTGATGACAGATTTACAGGGGTAAGAGGAGCGAGGATTTTCGTAAAAGCCAGATGGTCTTCTACTGTCAGATTTTCACGGGAAGGAAATAAAAGCACAAAAAATAATGATTCTAGGCTAAATACAGCAACCGTGTCTGGATTCGATACAGGGTAAGCGTCGGCGAGTATGTTCATTTTTGGTAGAAAATGTTCCCCCAAATTCGCTACAATCATTCATTCTTGGGTGTGCAACCTTGACTGATGAGCGATATCCTGAACTCTGTTTTTGAACCAACAATCTTGCTAGGGAACCTGTCTGACACATATCAGGCCGGTGACAAATGACCTTTGGCGTGGCACATCTGATGAAGTTTCTCACGTTCCCGTCATGACAGGGCGCCACGTTATTCTGCAGTGACAGCATGTGTCAGCGGTAATTTATGGTGCTCTGCCACTTGCTAAAGGAGCATTTAATAAGCCGTCCTGTTTATCCGTTTAGTGTCAGGCGGCCAAGTGGAGGAGCAGAGCAGCCAGTGACCCGCCATGTCTGATGTGTATCATTGTGACAGTGACCTACTTAAAGTCCCTTCGTTTGGAATGTCAAACACATCACTGTATCAGCACGTCTGGGGATGGACTGTGCTTGGTCATCATTAGCTGTATACGCCTATTTAATGGATTAATAAGACTACTCTTCAATGAATAATTATCAGGAAAGAGAGGTGCTATTATGGCTAGCTAGGTTAAGTAAAGATTTCTAACCAGTCTTTTGGAACACAGCACAGTGAGTTTTATTAAGTGAGTGTTTTGTTTCTCCCTGAATGTATGTATGTGTGCACGTGTGTGCACAAGCATGCAAGTCTATTGGCCTATGTGACGTGTATGCAGGCATATGGTAATTTAATTGCTCGGTTGGTGCGTTCTCTCTATCCCTCCTTTACACACATGCAGTGTCCATCAGAGCGGACATCTCAATTGGAAGCAGACACAGATTGATGGTGGTAGCCGCAAGTGACGACTGGTCGTCGTCCTCCTCCACGGTGCTCCTGGTTAAGACCAGAGATCTCACCAGCACCCCGCTGCCTGTCACAGTCACATTTTAATCACAACCCCTAATTAGAATTTACACTAATGAATACAAACGACTCCCAGGACTCCACAAGCTGATAGTCATAAATTATCATTGTCGCTAAATAGCATCAATTCACAGCTTCAAAGTCATTTTTCAATTACCTGCTCCCGCCGGAGCCACTCAAGGATGATCTGCCGTAGATGAAGATAAACGATGTTTCTATCCATGGAGTGTGTGTGTGTGTGTGTGTGTGTGTGTGTGTGTGTGTGTGTGTGTGTGTGTGTGTGTGTGTGTGTGTGTGTGTGTGTGTGTGTCTGTGTGTGTGTGTGTGTGTGTGTGTGTGTGTAAAATAGTTTTCTCATTATGGGAACATCTTTGACATGGTGAGCCAGTTATTATTTTCAAATAACAGCTTGACAGAGAGGGCTGGTTAATTATCAGCAGGTGTTAATCATGATTTTCTGACACGGCTGATGAGGGGTGGGGGAGTTCGGGAGGTGAAGACAGTCCTTGCCATTCCATTACATGTTCTATATAGTTGTGCGAACAGAACGCCTGAAAAGGCAAGTAAGTCACAGAAGATCATGACCCAAATGATTTGTAGGTTACTTTTTGCTGGATAAATGTGATTATGATTATTCAGACAGATTTTAATTTTGAGAAGTGTATATACCCCTGACCTATAGGAGTTTAAAGGGACATTACACTCCAAAATCAAGGTTCGTCAGATGTTTTCATACGTTGGATCTCGGTTGATATACTGTAGTTTCACGTAGCAGGCCATCTAATGGAAAAGCACCATGTAATTTCCAGATTTGAGGTGCTTATCTTTTCCATTCATTTGGGTTGAGACGTAGAGCTGGACCTACACCACCGTGATATTTGGACTACTTTTGAGGCCTGAAAATATCTGCCAAAATGTGATTTTGAAGTGTAATATCCCTTTTCTAAGTAAAGGTGTTTTTAATCATATAGTTGAGGTGGTGAAACACTCAGATTCACATTCACATTGAGCCTGCCTCTCTCCCTGCAATGAAAAATAAATACAGTAATGGAGCAAAATCACTGTGTGCGTGTGTTTGTGTACGCACTCTCACATGTCTGTACTTGCATGTGTGTGTCAGTGTTTCCAGTGATCTGAAGATGGGCCCTGTCCCCAAACACCTCATGATTCACTCTCTATAGACCAAACCTCTTTGCTATGCTTCCTACTTTTCTGGGAGTGAAGAAAGTGTCCCATAGCCCTGTGTGTGTGTCATTATAATGTTGCGCCTCTTTCAGATCTGCCAAGCACAACTCTGCCTATGCTAGCCACACAACCACTGCCTCTACTGGTTGCTTGCAGAGCAGCTCTTACAAGCACAGATTTTTTTGTTTACAACTACAAAACTTTTGGCACAGTTTAGTCGCTAAATTTGTGCCAAAACATATTCAACACAGGCAAATGTAGTTTTGATTCACAGGAGAAGATTCACCATTTGCAAAATCTTATTGGATTTGACATAACAAGTTACATGTTTGCAAGTGTTGTATTTTTTCACACATGACCTGCTTGCTAGGGTTGTTGCATTTATTCTCAAAATAAGTTTGCAGATATATTTTGCAACTATACAACTGATTATACATTCACAGCTCATATTTTACATGTGCAAATCATACTTTATATGCTTTGTACACTTATGACATTAATTCAACTTACAAATATGTATTTTACAGTTATAAGGAAGGTGTAATCTTATAGTTTGTTATTTTATATTTTGATTATGCTATATTTAGAATTTATATAAGTCATTTCAAACCTTATTCAAACAGTTTTGTTGAATAGGAAATGCATCATAAAGTATTTCATATTTTTTAACCATATTTGTGCTGTTTACTTGAGCTACACCTCAGCAATATATAACTATTTTTACCAGAAAGGTGAGATTTTAACATTTCATTGAGTATGCAGCATTACTAGATATTGTTTATGGCCCTCCCATGATTAATAGTAACTTTTGGGGATTACATAGATTACATTTACGTATATATACATATATACACTGGTTAAGTTTTTCTATTATTTAGTTTCAGTTTTCATGTTAGGCCTATGCGTGGGAGGCTAGGAACCAAATATGAGATTACAATGGTTGGAGGCTTGTGATGGAAATGTTTAAGTTTGTGCTTTTCTAATAACCAATAACCACTAGGATACCTGGGGCGGCAGGTAGCCTAGTGGTTAGTGCATTGGGCCAATAACCGAAAGGTTGCTGGATTGAATCCCCAAGCTGACAAGGTAAATATATGTCGCTCTGCTCCTGAACAAGGCAGTTAACCCACTGTTCCCTGGTAGGCCATCATTGTAATTAAGAATTTGTTCTTAACTGACTTGCCTAGTTAAAGGTAAAAAAAAATAAACATAATTCTGTGTTCTATTCATGTGTCACGCCCTGCCCATAGAGAGCTGTTTATTCTCTGTTGGTTGGGGCGTGATAGTGACTAGGGTGGGTCATCTAGGTGATTAATGGTTTATGTTGGCCTGGTATGTATCCCAATCAGAGACAGCTGTTTATCGTTGTCTCTGATTGGGGATCATATTTAGGCAGCCATTTCCTCATTGTGCTTGGTGGGATCTTGTCTACAGATAGTTGCCTGTGTGCACACCAGTAGCTTCACGTTTCGTTTGTGCTTGTTTGTTTTGTTTAGTGAGTTTCTATTCATTAAAATATGCGGAAGTCTACGCACGCTGCGCCTTGGTCCAATCATTACGACGATCGTGACATCATGTGCTTTTCTAATAACCAATTTCTGTGTTCATGCAAGTGACTAATTGAATGTATGCTCACTATCAGTATCTGCAATTTGACAGTACTCCCAGAACCTTGTTCTGAGAAAGGGATTCAGAGAGAAGAAGCCTTGTGAGGTATTGGTTGGTCACATGAAGGAAGCAAACGTTAATGATGAATTAATTTTGAATGATGAATAAGCTAAATCATGCAAATATAACTTGTCTGTGTATAAGAGAACTAATGGGACAGCCCCGGGTGGAGCTCCTGATCGACATGTGTAAGTGGTGCATTGAGTTGGTTGGAATCTCTCCAGTATGCTGACAACAAACAATGATTAATTTAAGATGGACATCGACTGTCCCTGTGTAGAATTTCTACGACATTATTGATTCTGCCTGCTGAGCTTTCCAGTGGGGGTCTGCGAGGAAAACCGGTGGCGCATTTTAAGAAGTGTGAGGGAAATTTCCGTCTGACCAAAAGACGACGAGACCTGCCCAGACCAGAGCCTTACTGTGAGATGCCCAGGAGGAGACACATCATCCACAAACAATTGAGGGACGCAGCTGATTTCAGTAAGTCAATTTAAATTAATTTGATAAATAAAAATGATGAAACCAATAAAATGAATGCGAGTAATGCATAAAAAGGTACCCATAGTCTTATAGAGAGAAGGTTATTTTCTAGTCTTATGAGAAGACTAGAGCGAGGGCGTAATGGTACCATGGAATGCCCCGCTGATAGCGGTCTGTTGGTATTTCTTGAATAAGTGTCTACGTGGTCTGCATCTACTAACAACAACGTGGTGTTATTAAATATGTATAGGAGATACATATGGTTTATAGGAAGTAACAACAAGAGCATTGTTGAAGTTGCACATGGGGTAATAAAGGAGATTACCGAGTGTGTTTGGGAATAGTACTAAGTGAATGTGGGTGTGAAAGTTGTGTGATTGTGAGATATGGCATATTAAGCTGATTTAAAATTTGGATAATACATGGATTTAAATGATTACAATTAAGATTGAAATTTGATTAATAAGTTGATTGATTGAAATATGGATAATAAGCAGATTGAAATGTGAATAATAAGAGATTGAAATGTAGCTATAACATACTGAGTGAATGAGAACTGTCAGGGGACTATCTCCAGTGTGAATGTGAGCTGAGTTTTCCAGTTCTGTGTGAGTTTTTTTCAATCTATAACGTTATCTAGGGGTTCTTTCCACCACCGCCCATTGTAATCTGGGACTACTAATAATAGCAAGTATTTTTGAGCACGGGGTGTTGTTTTATATGTACAGGAAGAAGCGGTCTATAGGCATTTCTGGGAATTGTCCATGTGGACTTGCACCACTGCCTCTGGGAGGTACAGCGAAATGGTTACTTGCATAGTAGCAATATCAGAAACAGTGTCAATATAAAGAACATAATATACAGTATGTACAAGAACATTACCGCCCTAACAGGTCAATCAATCAATCAATCAAGTTTATTTTATATAGCCCTTCGTACATCAGCTAATATCTCGAAGTGCTGTACAGAAACCCAGCCTAAAACCCCAAACAGCTAGTAATGCAGGTGTAGAAGCACGGTGGCTAGGAAAAACTCCCTAGAAAGGCCAAAACCTAGGAAGAAACCTAGAGAGGAACCAGGCTATGAGGGGTGGCCAGTCCTCTTCTGGCTGTGCCGGGTGGAGATTATAACAGAACTATGCCAAGATGTTCAAAAATGTTCATAAGTGACAAGCATGGTCAAATAATAATCATGAATAATTTTCAGTTGGCTTTTCATAGCCGATCATTAAGAGTTGAAAAACAACAGGTCTGGGACAGGTGGCGGTTCCATAACCGCAGGCAGAACAGCTGAAACCGGAACAGCAGCAAGGCCAGGCGGACTGGGGACAGCAAGGAGCCACCACGCCCGGCAGTCCCGACGTATGGTCCCAGGGCTCAGGTCCTCCGAGAGAAAGAAAGAGAGAAGGAGAAAATTAGAGAGAGCCAAGATTTTCAAAATGTTCATAAATGACAAGCATGGTCAAATAATAATCAGGAATAAATCTCAGTTGGCTTTTCATAGCCGATCATTAAGAGTTGAAAACAGCAGGTCTGGGACAGGTAGGGGTTCCGTAACCGCAGGCAGAACAGTTGAAACTGGAATAGCAGCAAGGCCAGGCGGACTGGGGACAGCAAGGAGTCATCATGCCCGGTAGTCCTGACGTATGGTCCTAGGGCTCAGGTTCTCAGAGAGAGAGAAAGAAAGAGAGAACAAGAGAATTAGAGAGAGCATACTTAAATTCACACAGGACACTGGATAAGACAGGAGAAGTACTCCAGGTATAACCAACTGACCCTAGCCCCCCGACACAAACTACTGCAGCATAAATACTGGAGGCTGCCCTCCATGACACCTATAGCAGCCAATGACACAGGAAGGCAAAAAAGATCATCAAAGACAACACCGCTACCATCCAGAAGGCGAGGTCAGAACAGGTGCATCAAAGCTGGGACCGAGGGACTGAAGAACAGTTTCTATCTCAAGGCCATCAGACTGCTAAACAGCAATCCCTAACTCAGAGAGGCTGTTGCCTACATGGAGACCCAATCACTGGCCACTTTAATAAATGGATCACTAGTCACTTTAAACAATGCCACTTTAAGAATGTTTACATATCTTACATTACTCATATCATATGTGTATATACCGTATTTTATACCATCTATTGCACCTTGCCTATGCCACTTGGCCATCGCTCATCCATATATTTATATGTACATATTCTCATTCACCACTTTTAAAATGTGTATGTTTTAGGTAGTTGTTGGGGAATTGTTAGATTACTTAGATATTACTCCACTGTCGTAACCAGAAGCACAAGCATTTCGCTACACTCGCATTAACATCTGCTAACCATGTATATGTGACAAATAAAATTTGATTTGATTAATATCAATAACGATATCAGTGATAGATGAGGTAGTTATATACATACAATCAGGGGTAAAGTGGCTGAATAGCAGAATAAAAAAATAAAATAGTAGCAGCAACGTATGGCGTGTGTGTTAGGAGAAAGTAATTTGAATAGAGGCACTGCAGATAGTTATGATGACTGGGAACTCACCCCCAGTGACGAACTGGTCCGTCCGCAGCATGCATGAACAAGAAATCTATATTCAGAGAGCCTGTTTTGGTCCTACTCTTGACTTTGGTGCAGGGCATGTGTCCATGGCCTCTTCGTCATCTATGGGAGGAAGGGTGTCAGCATTGCGCAGCAGCTGAAACCTGGTCCCGACTGAGCCCGAATGCTCCTTGGCGACAACAACCCCAGGCTCCAGAGCATCAAAGATGTACAAGGATGTGAGATTAATAAAAGTAGTGCCAATCATGTTGGAGGTAAATTAAATAATCAAAACGTGTTGTTTATGCTTTACATACCAAGTGTTGTCATCGATTCCTTGTAGAGACGCCACACTGCTGCTTTTGTCAAATGGGAAGGCAGCAGCTTTCCACCAGGTGTTTGTGTCCTGTGTGGCATCCTGGTAATACTACTGCATTATCCTCTGTGTAGCTGTTGATGAAGTTCACAACTCGCTGCAAGTCCTCATGCTTCAGGTGTAACCTGTGCTTGCTTGGGCCAACTCTCTTTTTGATGGGAAGCATTAGACCATTCTCCTTGTATGATTGGTGGAGGAAAGTCAGACGTGTTCTACTGATGCTAAAAGACAAATTCCAGAAACAAATATTTTGGCATTATTATACAATAGATAGCCGTAATCACAGTCAGACACACCTGGTGTTACGGGTGTGTACGGGAGGCGAAGTCAGGTGCAGGAGAGCAGAGTGTAGTTAACAGGTGCACTTTTTATTCCGATCCAAACAAAAGCACATAAGTACATAAACGTGCCCAAAACACGGAACATTAAACAAAAGACTGGAGCGTGACAATACCCACATAACATAAAACAATTTCACACAAAGACATGGAGGGGAACAGAGGACTAAATACATGCAGTGTGATTAGGGAATGAAAACCAGGTGTGTATGGAACAAGACAAAACAAATGGAAATGTGAAAAATGGAGCGGCGATGGCTAGAAAGCCGGTGACGTCGATCGCCGAACGCCGCCCGAACAAGGAGAGGAGCCGACTTCGGCGGAAGTCATGACACCTGGCTAACTTGATGGATCATGTAATCATCTGGCGAAGTGGAGTCTTTTGTTTGGACATGCTAGCTAAACAATTAACCATGATCCTAATCCATAGAGTACTAGCAATACAAACCGATTGTCATAGCTAGCTAATAGGTTCATTGTTAGCTAATAGGTTCATTGTTAGCTAGTTAGCAGCTAATATTAGGCTATAACTAGCAATGCGATATGGCATTCTGAGAAAACATTACTACACACAGATCATAAACGTAATGTTTGCTAGCGAGCCAGCCATCTAACATCAGCTAGCTAGCTAACAGTAAGCTTAACTTGCAATGAAAACAACTTTCTGACAAAATTAGAAATGTATAACATCTGAAACTGTAGCTAGATTCTTACCCGTATACATGGATGAACACTTCACGGCAGACTGCAACCCCGTTTGAAAGACGTCCTGTGTCTTTTCCATTTTTGTTTGTACAGCTTGCTTGGCCCGTTGTGTCAAGTCCCTCTGGTTCACACTGAATGTGTGCAATGCCATAAGAATCATCTTAAGCTTTAGCCCTCACCCAAACTCTGACCATTTTACTCGCCCTAGCAGAGATAGTTAGCCTGTTTTCGTGTTATTCAGAGCGTTGGTGACTGTAACTGTGCTCCTGGCAACAATTTAATCCCGCTTTTTTGCGTTTACGTTTACTGACACCGGACATATTCAACCGGTGTTGAGCGTTCGTGAATTCATCAGTTATTCTGCGCTCTGGCACAGTGTTTGCAGTGACATTCTATTGAAATGGATACTTGCATAGTATTTTTTTGTTAAGTTTTACTACGCAATACATTAAAAAAAGCAGCGTTAGATAGGATTACCTACACATACTGACCAGCTCAAATAGACAGAAGCATGCTATATGGCAGACCAATCCAAACTCATCCCTCGGCATGTCCAGCCCACTCATTTCAGCCAATCATGGATAGCGCGAAGGTTGCTCACTTTTTCTGTGGTTTAACCAATTATGCTCGTAATTAAAAAATAGTATGTGTTTTTACAGATGGCAAACAACTTTGTTATTAAGGCACATGACAGTTAACATGTTCGAGAAGGCTTTCTGCCAAAAAACGCATTTTGATAAAAATAAAAAGTTTATGTTCAAACGGTTCTCCTGTGAAGTAGTGACCCATGACATATGCCTAGTTTCCTGAAACGGGTCACTTATGGTGCATATATGTACATAGAGTTGTGTGGACATGAATACCTAAGTATAGCTATATAAGGAAAATAATGAACCCAACCAGTTCTGTGTGAGCATAGTTTTCAGATCTATAACGCCATATTGGGGTTCTGTCCATCACCGCCCATCGATCTACAGGTAGTGAGCACTGACAGGAGAAGCCATTGAAATATTTGAGAGGGTAACAGCCCCCGGACACTGATTTCCTCGATATGAAAGATATGTGTACCTCTTGGGCTGCTGCGTTGTGATCGTTGCTGCGGTGTGGACATGAATAACTAAAAATGTATAACATTATATAGGGAATCTGTATGGAGATATGAAAGAACAGAGTATTATTTCCGAATATGAGGCTATTCTATATGTATAGAAAGATGCATATGGTGCATTTCCTATGTAACGACAGGAGAATCGTTGAAGATGCACATGGAGTACTAAGGGAGATTACTGAGTATGTTTAGGAATAGTACTAAGTGAATGTGGATGTGAAAGTTGTTTGAGTGTGGAAAGGACGCTGATTGATTGAAATTTGGGACAGAGGTATGAATTATTGAATAAGACACGTTTTTGACCATTTCCAATTATTAATAATCAATTATATAGTTTGGGTAGCACCAGTTTGTACAGAACTGTATTTCAATGCAACAGGTCAAAATAACAATGATTACAAGATAGGGGCTCTGGGATTGTTTACTTTAGAATGTGCCTATTCAGCTTGACGTAAGGGTAAGGCCTGGCCATTTTGTTTGTTTTTACCCTACGATTATTACCACACACACACCAGCACCCACACACAACCCACCTGTAATTCATATTTGTTAGTGGTTAATACTCTGATTTATTGTGTGGGATATTTTTATTTTTGTTTTCGTGAGTTGGAAAGGATGCAACTTAAACGGTAAACAAAGTACATTTTTCTGGGGTTTCTATTGTGAGAGTTTTGGTTGTACACTTGTAAATTCTCTTGATAAGAAATTTATTGAAAATGTAAACCTGATACACAAAATGTTTTAAATATTTGAAATAGGTACAGGGAAACAGGTACAGGGAAACAAACACTCACTTAATGGCGTTGAATGACCCCTGACCTCTGTTCTGACTTATTGGTGAGGCCTAATCACCCTCACTGTCACGACTTCCGCCGAAGTTGGCTCCCCTGCCTGTTCGGGCGGTGCTCGGCGGTCGTCGTCACCGTCCTACTAGCCGCCACCGATCCCTTTTTCGTTTGTCTGTTTGTTGTGTCTTATTAGTTTCACCTGTTTCTGTTTTTGGTTAATGAGCTTCCCTATATGTAGTAGGTAGACCCGCCCTTGTTTTGTGCGGGATTGTCTTTATGTTACGTGTGTGTGTTTTAGGTAGAGGTGTATTTAATTTCTATTTACTTGGCACCCTGTGTTGTTGGGTTATTCAAGTTGTTCGCTGCGCCCTATATGTTTGGGTTTATTAATTTTTTTGTGTGCTATAGTAAAGGAGCACCTTTCGCAATTGGAACTCTCTGCGTCTGATTCCTTCACTCACCTAGTCCCGCGTGACACTCACTAGAAAGACTAGAGACATTGGGTGAGATTTAAATGTGCTATGTAAACACTAATAATTAGAATAAGTTTATAATTTATCAATAGTCCTTTGTGTGATTCGGAACAAGAGAGGGAGAGCGTCAGAACGGTTTGGCCTACAAAATAATATGACCACTATGGAAAGATGAGACTCTCACGAACACGATGGTATTCTCCATTTCTATTTACGACTCCCACAAGCCTCACAGAACTAGTCTTAACCTGTCTAGGATCAGCGTGGCGCTAGCGGCACACCCCCCCCCCCCCCCACTGAAAAACCAGTGCCGCGAAATTCAAAAAAAATATTTTTTTAAAATATTTAACTTTCACACATTAAAGTCCAATACAGCTAATGAAAGACACAGATCTTGTGAATCCAGTCAACTTGTCCGATTTTTAAAATGTTTTACAGGGAAGACACAATATGTAAAGATGTACATCTATTACCTAAAAACACATTAGCATAATCCACCATCTTTTATTTGTCCACCAACACCAGTAGCCATCACCAATTCGACTAAACTAAGATATTTATAGCCCCTAACCAACAAAAAAACTCATCAGATGACAGTCTGATAACATATTTATGGTATGGGATAGGTTTTGTTAGAAAAAAGTGCATATTTCAGGTAGATGGCATAGGTTACAATTGCACCCACCGTCACAAATGGAATAGAAAAACTACTTAGAGCAACGTGTTTACCTACTTACTAATCATCAAACATTTCGTAAAAATACACAGCATACACGAATCGAAAGACACAGATCCTGTGAATACAGACAATATTTCAGATTTTCTAAGTGTCTTACAGCGAAAACACAATAAATCGTTATATTAGCTTAGCACATAGCAATTAGCAGCCCAGCATTGATTCTAGCCAAAGTGAGCGATAAAAGTCAACATCGCCAAAAGATATTCATTTTTTCACTAACCTTCTCAGAATTCTTCCGATGACACTCCTGTAACATCACATTACAACATGCATATACAGTTTGATCGAAAATGTTTATATTTAGCCACCAAAATCATGGTTAGACAATGTGAAATGTAGACAAGCTGGTAAAGAAAAAGTCCTTGCGCCACTTAGACAGTGATCTACTTGTAACAGTCCTGACCTGTTTTATGTTGTTTTTATGTGTTTATAGTCAGGGCGTTAGTTTTGGGTGGGCAGTCTATGTTATTTGTTTCTATGTTGGTTTTGGTTTGACTGGTATGGCTCTTGATTAGAGGCAGGTGGTTTGCGTTTTCCTCTAATCAAGAGTCATATTTAGGTAGGGCATTCTCACTGTTTGTTTGTGGGTGATTGTCTCCTGTGATGTCTTCGTCGTTGTCGATGTATTTTCACATACGGGACTGTTTGGGCTGTTCGTGTGTTTTGATGTAACGTTCCTGTCCGTGAGTTTACGTTTATTGATGTGAGTTTATGTTCAGGTTTCGTTCTACGTCGTTTTGTTATTTTGTAAGTTTGTTATAGTGTTTGTGTTCGTGTTGAATTCATCATCAGTTTTTCGTTGTTATAAAATAAAAGATGGCTTATTTCCCGCAAACCGCATTTTGGTCTGAAGATCCTTCTCTCCTCACCTCATCCGAGGATGAGGAAAGCGACAGCCATAACAGAATCACCCACCACGCTAAGACCAAGCGGTATGGGAATGCTCGACGGAGCAACAAGAACTTCTGGACTTGGGAGGAGATCCTGGACGGTAGAGGACCTTGGGCTCAACCAGGGGAATATCGCCGTCCAAAGGAGGAATTGGAAGCAGCGAAGGCTGAGCGGCGCTGGTATGAGGAGGCAGCGCGACGACGCGGTTGGGAGCCCGTGAGTCAGACCAAAAAATTTCTTGGGGGGGGGCACACGAGGAGTGTGGCAAAGCCGGGTAGGATGCCCGAGCCAACTCCCCGTGCTTACCGTGGAGGTAGAAGGCGTCGTACTGGTAAGACACCGTGTTATGCGGTAAAGCGCACGGTGTCCCCAGTACGCGTGCTTAGCCCAGTGCGGGCTATTCCACCTTGCCGCACTGGGAGGGCTAGGTTGGGCATCGAGCCGAGTGCCATGAAGCCGGCCCAACGTATCTGGTCTCCAGTACGTCTCCTCGGGCCGGTGTACATGGCACCAGCCTTACAGGTGGTGTCCCCGGTTCGCCTGCATAGCCCAGTGCGGGCTATTCCACCTCGCCGCACTGGCAGGGCTACGGGGTCCATTCAACCTGGTAAGGTTGGGGAGGCTCGGTGCTCAAGGGCACGAGTCCTCCTTCACGGTCCGGTAGACCCGGAGCCACCTCCATGTACCAGTCCTCCGGTGGCAGCCCCCCGTACCAGGCTGTCTCTCCGGGTTCTCTCTCCTGCTGTTTCCTCCTCTCCAGCGCAGCCAGTGCCTAGACCACGCACCAGGCTGTCTCTCCTTCTCCTTCCTACAGAGCCATCCGTCTCCCCAGCGCCATCTGAGCCATCCGTCTCCCCAGCGCCATCTGAGCCATCCGTCTCTCCAGCGCCATCTGAGCCATCCGTCTCCCCAGCGCCATCTGAGCCATCCGTCTCCCCAGCGCCGTCTGAGCCATCCGTCTGCCAGGAGCCTGCAAAGCCGCCCGTCTGTCATGAGCCTTCAAAGCCGCCCGTCTGCCATGAGCCTACAGAGCCATCCGCCAGACAGGAGCCGCTAGAGCCGTCAGCCAGACAGGAGCCGCTAGAGCCGCCCGCCAGACAGGATCTGCCAGAGCCGCCAACCAGACAGGATCTGCCAGAGCCGCCAACCAGACAGGATCTGCCAGAGCCGCCAACCAGACAGGATCTGCCAGAGCCGCCAGCGAGCCATGAGCAGCCAGAGCCGTCAGAGAGCCATGAGCAGCCAGAGCCGTCAGAGAGCCATGAGCAGCCAGAGCCGTCAGAGAGCCATGAGCAGCCAGAGCCGTCAGCCTGCCATGAGCGTCGAGAGCCGTCAGCCTGCCATGAGCGTCGAGAGCCGTCAGCCTGCCATGAGTGTCGAGAGCCGTCAGCCTGCCATGAGCGTAGAGAACCGCCAGTCTGCCATGAGTGTCGAGAGCCGTCAGCCTGCATGGACCTGCCAGAGCCGTCCAGCCAGGACCTGCCAGAGCCGTCCAAACAGGACCTGCCAGAGTCCTTCAGCCGGGATCTGCCCCTTGTCCCGGTGTTGCCCCTTGTCCCGGTGCTGCCCCTTGTCCCGGTGCTGCCCCTTGTCCCGGTGCTGCCCCTTGTCCCGGTGCTGCCCCTTGTCCCGGTGCTACCCCTTGTCCCGGTGCTGCCCCTTGTCCCGGTGCTGGCTGTTTATTTAGGGGAAAGTAGTTTTAGGGTGGTCAGTGGAAGGGGTAGACAGAAGAGGGGAGTGACTATGGTGGTGTGGGGACAGCGTCCTGAGCCGGAACCACCACCGTGGTCAACTGCCCACCCGGACCCTCCCCTGGACTTTGTGCTGGTGCGCCCGGCGTTCGCACCTTGAGGGGGGGGTACTGTAACAGTCCTGACCTGTTTTATGTTGTTTTTATGTGTTTATGGTCAGGGCGTTAGTTTTGGGTGGGCAGTCTATGTTATTTGTTTCTATGTTGGTTTTGGTTTGCCTGGTATGGCTCTTGATTAGAGGCAGGTGGTTTGCGTTTTCCTCTAATCAAGAGTCATATTTAGGTAGGGCATTCTCACTGTTTGTTTGTGGGTGATTGTCTCCTGTGATGTCTTCGTCGTTGTCGATGTATTTTCACATACGGGACTGTTTGGGCTGTTCGTGTGTTTTGGTGTAACGTTCCTGTCCGTGAGTTTACGTTTATTGATGTGAGTTTATGTTCAGGTTTCGTTCTACGTCGTTTTGTTATTTTGTAAGTTTGTTATAGTGTTTGTGTTCGTGTTGAATTCATCATCAGTTTTTCGTTGTTATAAAATAAAAGATGGCTTATTTCCCGCAAACCGCATTTTGGTCTGAAGATCCTTCTCTCCTCACCTCATCCGAGGATGAGGAAAGCGACAGCCTTAACACTACTCTTATACATAAATACTCATAAACGTGACTAAAAAATATAGGGTGGACAGGGATTGATAGACAATTTAATTCTTAATACAATTGCGTTATTACATTTTTTAATTTATCCTTACTTTTCAATACAGTTTGCGCCAAGCGAAGCTACGTCAAAAAACATGGCGTCCTAAGCCACTAAAATGTTTCGACAGAAACACGATTTATCATAATAAAAATGTCCTACCTTGAGCTGTTCTTCCATCAGTATCTTGGGCAAAGGATCCTTTCTTGGGAGGAATCGTCTTTTGGTGGAAAGCTGTCCTCTTGCCATGTGAAAATGCCAACTGCGTTCGGGATGAACTGAAAGCGTGCCCACCTATTCACAGCGTTAAAGAAATAAATGTCCCAAAATCGCACTAAACGGATATAAATTGCTATAAAACGCTTTAAATTAACTACCTTATGATGTTTTTAACTCCTATAACGAGTGAAAAGATGACCGGAGAAATATAACAGGCTAAACTAACGCTTGGAACAGGAGCGGGTCGGTGTCCAGCACGCGCGTTACGCACCAAGGAAAGACTTGCTAGCTACAGGGTTTTTTCATTTGTAGTGCCTGTGAACGCGCAATCGACCCCATTGGAATCGTCATCACGTAAAGGCATCCAGGGGAAGACGTAAGAAGTGTCCGTATAGTCATAGCAAAATCAGTGCCGTTTTAACTGACTTCAGAACAGTGGCCAACATTTCTGAAATCTGAATCCATGTCAGGGAAATTGCTGTAGAATGGGCTCTGTTCCACTTAGAGACAAAATTTCAACTCCTATAGAAACTATAGACTGTTTTCTATCCAATAATAATAATAATATGCATATTGTACGATCAAGGATTTTGTGGGAAGCCGTTTCAAAAATTAGCCAAATTAGCATAAATAGTCTAAACAGCGCCCCCATCCCCAACAGGTTAAATCGGTACTGCCAATGTGCCAACTTCTGTCCGTAACTGTTTGGGTTACAAACTACATATAACATAAATATCAACGCAACATGTAAAGTGTTGGTCCCATGTTTCATGAGCTGAAATTAAAGATCCCCAAAATGTTCTCTCCAATTTTGTGCACAATTGTTTTTGCATCTCTATTTGTGAGCATTTCTCCTTTGCCAAGATAATCGATCCAGCTGACAGGTGTGGCATATCAAGAAGCCCCTTGTGTTCGGGACAATAAAATGCCACTCAAATGTGCAGTTTTGTCACACAACACAATGCCACAGATGTCTCAAGTTTTGAGGGAGTGTACAATTGGCATTCTGACTGCAGGAATGTCCACCAGAGCTGTTGCTAGAGAATTGAATGTTAATTTCTCTAACATAAGCCACCTCCAACTTACCATTTTAGAGAATTTGGCAGTACGTCCAACCTTCGGTTTGCTGATGTCAACATTGTGAACAGAGTGACCCAGGGTGGTAGTGGGGTTATGGTGTGGGAAGGCATAAGCTACAGACAACGATCACAATTGCATTTTATCGATGGCAATTTGAATGCACAGAGATATCGTGACGAGATCCTGAGGCTCATAGTCATGCCATTCATCCGCCGCCATCACCTCATGTTTCAGCATGATAATGCCCGGTACCATGTCGCAAGGATCTGTACACAATTCCTGGAAGGTGACAGTCCCAGTCCTTCCATAGCCTGCATACTGTACTCACCAGACATGTCACCCATTGAGCATGTTTGGGATGCTATGGATCGACATGTACGACAGAGTGTTCCAGTTCCCGCCAATATCCAACAACTTCGCACATCCATTGAAGAGAAGTGGGACAACATTCCACAGGACACTATCAACAGCCTGATCAACTCTATGTGAAGATGTTTCACGCTGCATGAGACAACGTTTGAACAATTGTTGCATATTGTAAAATTTTGTTCAGTATATTATGACCACACTATGGAAAGGGGATACTCTCACAAACACGATGGTGTCCTACGTTTTGCTCTATGTCCCCCATAACTGTCACAGGACTCATCTGAATGTAATCCGGTATCTGTTTTATAAAATGAATGACAGTACGGAAGTTGTTTTGTGTCCCCCCCAAAAAAGTATAATTTGCTGAGCTTTTGTATGTTTCCTAGATATTGGACAGACACTTCAAAACATTACTCCTTATGATATTGTTTTGGACCGTCTGTTTTGCCATTTCTGCGGGCTATAGTCGTACATATTTTTTTCAAATAATTTGTATTATATTATTTTATACTTACAGGGTTCCTAAAACTCAGAATCAAATAGATAAATGATCCATGGTATGACCATCTTAAAACAATTCCATATGTTAGCTTAGTAGAAACCCCCCCGAAGGAATAGATTTGAGTTCAAATGAAGTGTATCTTGAGGGGTACTTACTTGAAATTAATGTGTCCTTATATAGTACATTACCCATCCTGACAACCTGGCCCTATTTTTAAGCTTCCGGGAGCACCATCCAAGTGAGAAAATAAACACACTAATACACCACAGAATGCATGTAATATCTGCATAAGTACAAGGTAATTACAAGGTGTTATAAAGGATTTAACTCCTTAAAGTGAAGTGTATCTTGAGGGGTACTTACGTCTAATTATTGTGTATCTACAGTACATAGTAGGGATGTGACAAATGTACAATTGTTTTTAACATTTAAACCGTAATCATAAAATGACGTCAATTCAGAAATGGTCCTGTATATGACCCAATGATGTATATAAACCATTGGTATGACTGTTAGGGGGCAATGCAGTTCTACCACTGTCCTGGCTACATAACAGACAGCGCTCACCTTATGCTGGGCATACACTACAAACTTCTAAAATCTTAACTAGGATGTGCTCACAATTCGAGATTTCCTTGTCTGAAATATTTCATTCAGTGATACATTTTGGAAGTTTTAAAGCTGCTTTCCTTCAATTGTACACATTTTGTCATGGGGTGTAGAGAGATGTTTGACGTGTTAAAGCTAATTTCCTGCAGTTCTACACATTCTGCAATGACATGCAATGTTAATGATATACAGTTGAAGTCGGAGGTTTACATACATACACCTTAGCCAAATACATTTAAACTCAGTTTTTCACAATTCATGACATTTAATCCAAGTAAAAATTCCCTGTCTTAGGTCACTTAGGATCACAACTTTGTTTTAAGAATGTGAAATGTCAGAATAATAGTAAAAATAGTGATTTATTTCAGCTTTTATTTCTTTCATCACATTCCCAGTGGGTCAGGCGTTTACATACACTCAATTAGTATTTGGTAGCATTGCCTTTAAATTGTTTAACTTGGGTCAAACGTTTCGGTTAGCCGTCCACAAGCTTCCCACAATAAGTTGGGAGAATTTTGGTCCATTCCTCCTGACAGAGCTGGTGTAACTGAGTCAGGTTTGTAGGCCTCCTTGCTCGCACACACCTTTTCAGTTCTGCACACATTTTCTATAGGATTGAGGTCAGGGATTTGTGATGGCCACTCCAATACCTTGACTTTGTTGTCCTTAAGCCATTTTGCCACAACTTTGGAAGTATGCTTGGGGTCATTGTCCATTTGGAAGACCCATTTGCGACCAAGCTTTAACTTCCTGACTGATGTCTTGAGATGTTGCTTCAATATATCCACATCATTTTCCTCCCTCATGATGCCATCTATTTTGTGAAGTGCACCAGTCCATCCTGCAGCAAAGCACCCCCACAACATGATGCTGCCACCCCCGTGCCTCATGGTTGGGATGGTGTTCTTCGACTTGCAAGCCTCTCCCTTAATCCTCCAAACATAATGATGGTAATTATGGCCAAACAGTTCAATTGTTGTTTCATCAGACCAGAGGACATGTCTCCAAAAAGTGCGATCTTTGTCCCCATGTACAGTTACAAACCGTGGTCTGGCTTTTTTATGGCGGTTTAGGAGCAGTGGATTCTTCCTTGCTGAGCGGCTCTCAGGTTACGTCATTATAGGACTCGTTTTACTGTGGATATAGATACTTTTGTACCTGTTTCCTCCAGCATCTTCACAAGGTCTTTTGCTGTTGTTCTGGGATTGATTTGCACTTTTCGCACCAAAGTACGTTCATCTCTAAGAGACAGAACGCGTCTCCTTCTTGAGCGGTATGACGGCTGCGTGGTCCCATGGTGTTAATACTTGCATACTATTGTTTGTACAGATGAACGTGGTACCTTCAGGCGTTTGGAAATTTCTCCCAAGGATGAACCAGACTTGTGGAGGTTTAGATTTTTTTTTCTGAAGTCTTGGCTGATTTCTTTTGATTTTCCCATGATGTCAAGCAGAGGCACTGATTTTGAAGAAGCTACTAAAGTTATAACATAATTTTCTGGAATTTTCTGAAATACAATACATGACTACAGTACAGGTGGAAAGATTATCATTGTCATCCCCATGAGTGTGCCACCCTCCTTCAGGCCATGGATGAGGCATGAGATGACATCTTTCCAGACCAATGTCACACTTGGATTCGCCATGCCAAAAAGTTTTCCCCAGCTGCATGAACAATGAAGACATTTACAGTAATGTCGAAGAGAACCTATGGCCAAATGCTCATGACAGGCCGGATGCAAACTAGTGCCTGCTAAACGTTATGTTTATTTTATGTTAATTTGATTACAGTACACCTATCTTGTAATTATATTGGAACAATACATTTTTTTTATTTTTTTTTCTTCTTTGGGGGGTGGATCAGCTTAATATTGCGGAAAGAATGTTGTTTCCAATGTAATTGTCTGCATCATTTCCAATCCCCCATATTTTTTGGGGTAAATATATATATCCTTTCACGTATGCATACATATACACATATATACATACACATACCTACATAGACATACATACTTTTTTTAAAGAGTATACCTTTATTATTATTCCCAGCAAACCCTACCACCGATCCCCCAATTGTGTTAGGGCTGTCGTTCTCCTCATCCTCGGATGAGGAGAGGAGAGAAGGATCAGTGGACCAATACGCAGCATTAGGGAAATAAGCCATCTCTTTATTTGTAACGACGATGGCAAAACGAAAAACAAAACACTTTCAAAATTACAAAACAAGAAAACGACGTAGACGAAACCTGAACATAAACTTACATAACTAACGTAAAACTCACGGACAGGAACAGACTACATCAAAACGAAACAAACAGCCAAACAGTCCCGTATGGTATAGACATCAACGAACACAGGAGACAATCACCCACAAACAAACAGTGAGAACACCCTACCTAAATATGACTCTTAATTAGAGGAGAACGCAAAACACCTGCCTCTAATTAAGAGCCATACCAGGCAACCAAAACCAACATAGAAACAGATAACATAGACTGCCCACCCAAAACACATGCCCTGACCTAAACACATACAAAAAACAACATAAAACAGGTCAGGACCGTTACAAATTGGAGTAAACTGATAACCATTTCTGTTTTTACCTTCAATTTATACATCTTATACACATTTTACAGACACAGTCTACTTTATAATAGTTCTCTCTTGTTTGTTCTTAGTCCTTCCTCTATTTCTGTTGTCCATCCAGTTTGATTTCCACTTGTAACTGTGCTATTTCACAATAGCTCCGCACCTATACACATTTCACAGATCCCGTAATGCCCTACATTGTTTATCTTGTTATTAGTCCCACCCTTCAGCTCCACTCAACCTTTCCCATCTATCTTCCAACATCATCCATTTCGGATTTTTATTTGCCATATATTTTTCAACTGTGCTGTGATGCTTCACAAAAGATTTGAATCTTCCTATTCTCATAGCTTCCACGGATTGTAAATTAAAAATAAACATTTTTGCTAAAATAATTATTATATTATTGATTGATTGACTATGGCTTTTCAAATCCCCCAGTATTGCTATCTGTAGCGTTAGTTCTACGCAAATGTTGCAATTCTTCAACCATTCCTGGACCTGTGACCAAAAACGAGCTACATGCGGACAATAGCAAAATAAATGGTCTAATGACTCTGCCTCCTCACAGCAGAATCTACAGAGCTGAGAAGATTGTATCCCCCATATATATAACATTCTATTAGTTGCAAGAATTTTGTACAATAATTTCAATTGAAAAATTCGAAGTTTTGAATCCGGCGTTGTTTTGCGTATCAATTCATAAACCATGTGCCATGGAATGGGTACATCGAAAATCTCTTCCCAACTATTTTGCAATTTATATGGCACAGCTGTAAGTTTTTTGGTCCTTAAATGAAATTGGTATGTGTTTTTATTTATCACACTTTTCTTTAACCATTTATGTTCTTTAATATAAGGCCGACATACAAGTTCCTTACTTTTATCCCCTTCCACCTGCCTCTTCCATTTTTGTGGTAATGCTGCAATTAATTGGTTGTAATTTTGGGTAGAGCAGACATTTCCATATGTCTGTGTTAGCTGCATGTGTGACATTACTCCACCAGTCCTATTTATGATATCATTCACAAAAATTATACCTTTTTTAAACATTTCTTCGATAAATACAGTTTTTTTTATCAATTACTATATTTGAATTTAACCACAAGATTTGTTGTACTATTTGTTCCGTCCTTTCAGGTGGATTAAACTGAAATTGCAACCAACTTTCTAAGGCTTGTTTAAAAAATAAAGATATTTTGGAAATTATTTCCTTTTCAAGCAACCGAAAGTGAGCAGGTGTAATCTGAATAAAGGGAAAAAGGCCCTTCTTGAACATAGGATGAGACATTCGTACCAATCTACTAGAGAACCAGTTTGGATTTAAGTATAACTTTTGTATGACTGATGCCTTTAGTGAGAGGTCTAATGCTTTAATATTTAATAATTTCTGCCCTCCGAATTCATATTCGTTATATAAATAGGCCCTTTTAATTTTATCTGGCTTGCCGTTCCAAATAAAATTGAATATTTTTTGTTCATATAATTTAAAAAGCAGGTCACTAGGTGTAGGCAAAACCATAAGCAAATAGGTAAACTGTGATATGATTAAAGAGTTAATCAGGGTGATTTTCCCACAAATAGACAGGTATTTTCCCTTCCATGGTAGCAAGATCTTATCTATTTTTGCTAACTTTCTATAAAAATTTATTGGAGTGAGATCATTTCTTTCTTTTGGGATTTGTATACCGAGTATGTCCACATCACCGTCAGACCATTTAATTGGTAAACTACATGGCAATGTAAAATGTGTATTTTTTAGTGATCCAATACGTAATATGGTACATTTATCATAATTTGGTTTTAATCCAGAGAGGATAGCAAATGTATCTAGATCCTCTAAGAGGCCGTGGAGAGATTCTAGTTGTGGTTTTAAAAGAAAACATGAATCATCAGCGTATAATGACACCTTAGTTTTTAGGCCCTGGATTTCTAATCCCTTAATATTAATGTTTGATCTAATTTTAACAGCTAACATTTCGATGGCAATAATAAATAGATATGCCGATAGTGGAACCTTGTTTTACTCCTCTAGATAGTTTAAAACTTTCTGAGATGTAGCCATTATTTACTATTTTACACCTAGGGTTACTATACATAATTTTTACCCATTTTATAAGAGATTCCCCAAAATTGAAATATTCTAGGCATTTATATATAAACTCCAGTCGTACTTTATCAAAAGCCTTTTCAAAATCAGCTATGAAAACCAGGCCTGGTGTCCCCGATATTTCATAGTGTTCTATTGTTTCCAGTACTTGCCTTATATTATCTCCAATGTATCGTCCATGTAAAAAACCTGTCTGATTAGGATGAATAATATCTGACAAAACTTTTTTTATTCTATGCGCCAAGCATTTTGCTAGGATTTTTGCATCACAACACTGAAGTGTAAGAGGTCTCCAATTTTTGAAATGGACTGGATCTTTATATATACCACTTGGGTCCTGTTTCAGTAATAATGATATCACACCTTCTTGTTGCGTGTCTGATAATCTATCATTTATATAGGAGTGGTTAAAACAAGCTAATAATGGTCCTTTGAGTATATCAAAAAAATGTTTGTATACTTCCACTGGTATGCCATCCAGTCCTGGAGTTTTCCCATCCTTAAAGGCCCCAATTGCATCATGTAGTTCCTCCTCTGTAATTAGGCCTTCACATGAGTCTTTCTGTACAGATGTTAATTTTACATTATTATTAGGGAAAAAATCCATACAATTAGTTTCAGTTAGTGGAGATTGAGGAGACTGAAACGAAAACATATTCTTAAAGTACTTTACTTCCTCTTTCAAAATATCATTTGGTGAATCATGCGTGACTCCATCATTTGTAACAAGTTTTAATACGTTTTTTTTGGTAGCATTTCTATATTGAAGATTGAAAAAGAATTTGGTGCATTTTTCCCCATATTCCATCCAGTTCGCTTTATTTTTATAATATATTACACTGGATCTTTCTTGAATAAGTTCCTCCATTTCTTTTTGTTTTTCCTCTAACTTATTCTGTGCCTCTATGGTACCGTTTTTATTGTTATCTAACTGTACTGTTAGTCCTTCAATTTCCTTTGTTAATATGGACTCTTTTGATCGAAATTGCTTTTGTTTTATAGATGAGTACTGAATTGCATGGCCTCTAAAGGCACACTTAAAAGTGTCCCATACAATATGGGGATCTGCTGTACCTATGTTATGTCTAAAAAAGTCAGTTATAAATTCTTCTGTCCTAGTTCTAAACAATTTATCATCTAGTAGGCTTTGATTAAATTTCCAATATCCTCGCCCACGTGGAAATTCTGTAAGAGTAATATATATGCCAATTATGTGATGGTCCGACCGCATTCTGTCCCCTATCAAACACTTTTTAACTTTTGGTGCCAGAGAGAATGATATAAGAAAGTAGTCAAGGCGACTAGCTTGATTAAGCCTCCGCCATGTATATCTCACTAGGTCAGGGTATTTAAGTCTCCATATATCCACTAATTCCAATATATCCACGACATTCCTGATTTCCTTATGTGCCTGAGGGTGATAGTTTGTAGTGTGATTTCCTTTCCGGTCCATAGAGGTATTTAAGACCGTATTAAAATCTCCCACTATAATAATAGAGTCTAGTGTTGCTTGTAGAGTTGATACATTCTTATATATATTGTCAAAGAAGCTTGGATCATCATTATTCGGACCGTATAGGTTAATAAGCCATTTATGTTTATTGTCCAATAACATATTTAAAATAATCCATCTACCTTGAGGATCTGTTTGGACAAGTTGCACATTTGGATCAAAGTTATTATTAATTAAAACCATCACCCCTTTTGAATTTCTTTAACATTTTATTTTTTGCATCAATGATTGTGAACGTTGTCTTCAGGGATCACAACTTTGATAACACATGGGATAGAAATGTGATTTTCAGTCGGTAGTGCAAGTGTATTGCCTAATGTAAAAACGGTGTAATGTACGTTATTATAGCATATTACATTCAAAGGGCAATTAAAAAAAAATGATCTAGCATTTTTTGCTATTGGATTAACTGGTTGTTAAAAAAACTACATTGAGAAGCTATCATTATGTTGTGTTTTGGTGAAATGTGAAGTCCCCTATTTACACTGCATTCAGAAAGTATTCTACCCCTTGACTTTTCCCACATTTTGTTGTGTTACAGCCTGCATTTAAAATGTATTAACAGAAAAGATGGTTGTGTGTGTGTGTTTCTTTGTGAACCCAACAGAGATGATTTACTGGAAGTTGGTGAGTTCCTTTCTACATGTTCCCATGGTTTGTAAATCACTGAACACACCACAACTAATTACTCTACCACCTCCCCATGTTCACCACACTCCTCTATCACCTCTGGACATCCTCTCCTCCTCTCCTTACAGCTAAAGCAAAGATAGTCCTCTCACATGTGCCTTATAGTTAGAGAGGAGAAGATATTTTTTCCCATGCAGTCACAAGGGCACCTCTGAGACACACTTATTTACCCTTCAGTAAGCCTGCAGAGGGACTCTTTTCCATGTTCTGTCAGTTAGCACTTGTAGGTAAATCTCTCTCTCTCTCTCGCTCTCTCTGCTTGTAGATATTGCTATAGCCAACTGCCTTGTCATATACAGCACCTGTGACCTACTGAAAATAAAAAATATCAGTTTCTAATTGTGATCCAGCCCTTACCACGCCGTGAAACAAAGCAGTATTTCAGAACAACTTTTTGTGACGGTCCAAAGTAATACATAGTGATCAGACCGAGGCTATACTGTACTGGTAGTGAATGTTACAGTGAGGTATATTATCATGCTACTGAAACTGCAGCTACAATGGTGATGTTACTGTACAATGATTTTGTGCATTTGACCCCCATTATATTTCAAACTTCAAGCACTTGTTCAGTGGTCATAGAGATTAGACTGCAAAATGAATAAAGTTTCACTACAGTGCTGCAAAAGTTTTGGGACAACACGATTCGAACAAAAACAGTATCGGACAGACATTCCTTACAGAAACACACAGAGCATGTGTACTGAGGGTCCTGTTCAATCAAACCTGGTTTCCAGGTTTCTGGGGGTGAAACAAACAAAAATATGAGTCTCTTAGCACTCCAAGATCGCATGTTTGGATTTACCCCCAGAAACCTGGATTATGAATCAGTGTCACATAAACCTGCAAGTCTTTCCAAGGCACTTGATTCGATTCACTTTTGGTTTCAGTCATGGACAGAATTAATAAATGATTAGCATGCATTTATTTCACAATTTTTAAATACTATAATCACAGTTTGAGAACAAAGAAAGAACCAACAGTAAGAATGTCTACCTCCATCAATAAATTCATAACCCAAATATCAAAACTCTGCAGAAACAGCCTGGTCTTCCATCTATATGTGCTATAGCCAACTGTTAATAGTCATGTTAGGCATGACAACAAATAAAGTAGTTGGCTAAAACACATACTTACAGTGCTCATAACAAAATCAACTGCTAACAAATGTATAACTTACATAGTCAACTATTCAAATATTACACATCTTCATTGATAAGGTATCTTCTTTGGGAAGGGGGGAAGTAACTGGTTAAACAAATTGGTTATCTTCATGGGGGCTCTCGGGTTGCCATCGGTTACTGTGTTTGTGAGGGCCCATAAGTTTGCGGGGGCTCTCGCGTTACAATTTGTGGGGGCTCTCAGGATGCCATCGGTTACCATGCAGCTGCAGGATGCCCTGTAGAACCTCCAACCATACCTTGTAGCAGAATAGGTACTGTTCCTATGCAGAGACAAGACAGGTGTTACAACACACAAACACACATGCAAACGCATGCACACACACACACACACACACACACACACACACACACACACACACACACACACACACACACACACACACACACACACACACACACACACACACACACACACACACACACACACACAGAGAGTGCAGTAAAGAGCCGACTGTAGTCAAATTGTTATAGGATGTTTTAATGACTAATGATATGGTACATTAGTGGTTAGGGGGAAATAGCTTCTGGGTGGCAGCCTCTTTCTCTAGCTCTCTGGGGGTCCATTTACTCTATTCACACACTGTCATTAATGATGAGGGTCGGTTTCCCGTAAGTTTCTTAGCTAAAATACTTTCTCTCGTCCAACCAGACTCAGGCCACTCCAACCGCAAAGTGCTTTATTTTTTTTATGAATTAGATTTGGTCATGCATAGATTGACTTTCAAGCATTGGTTTTATTGTTGTTACTCTCTCGCTGCTGTGTGGCTGGGTGGTAGAGAAAAATAAAATACGACTAACTATGAAGTCTTTGGAAACCCACACCAGGTTAGTAGGTCCAAAGAACTACTACTCAACATGGGTTTCTGGAATATGTGTAATTTATTATCTGATTATGTAGGAAACAATAGCGTGGACAGGATTATGGAGGCCATAGACAAAGAATCATTGGTACCCTGAATGGCCATAAAAAACGTTTAACCCCTGACCTCTGACCACTAACCTTTGTATGGCAGGCCTACTGTACTGACCTTGGTCTGAATCATGCCATATCGCTGCAGTCTCATCTCCCTAACAATGCTGCTGACCTTGATCTGTGGACAGAGAGAGGGACAAGGAGTTACTGTAGGTTTATGGCGGTCAGTACAGGCATATGTCTGTGATATACACACAAACTTTTGTGAACACCAACTGAAGAGCAAAGTTTGTGTCCTTATTTTAAGGTAAGGAGTGTGTGCGTGTTTGTGTGTGTGTGTGTCTGGGTGCACACCAATGATGTACATAAACACTAGATGACCAACAGCATGCGCTGTTTTGAAGCCGATGCGCTACCATCTTTGTACTCCACAATTGTAAAAAAGGTTTTGGAAGATATAGAAATGCATTTATTAAAGTATGTTCTATTGTAGACACCTTAATGCATACTTTTACATTATGTGAACTGAACTGAAAAAAAAAAAATATTTTTTACCCCTTAAGGCCAGGAACCACTGGCTGACATGACATCTTTGAATCCACCTAACAATTTTGAGATTTGTTGTTATTTTGGTCCTGATCCCGACTTAGGAATGTATACCTTTCCTACCCATGACTTTCCTACGCACTTCTCAGTATTTGGTGCTCAGAATTACCTTATTCAGTCATGCAACGCGCTCTGCAGGTGTGACTACGCTGTGCACTCTGAATCAATTTAATTAAACCAACATATTTTAATGGAGTTTTCATTCAATTGGGTTTTCAGAACATTTATCTTAAAACCTCTACGGGATCGGTGTCCCCCCCCCGTGGGACGGTTGAGCTAACGTAGGCTAATGTGATTAGCATGAGGTTGTAAGTAACAAAAACATTTCCCAGGACATAAACATATCTGATATGGGCAGAAAGCTTAAATTCTTGTTAATCTAACTGCACTGTCCAATTTATAGTAGCTATTACAGGGAAAGAAGTCCATGCTATTGTTTGAGGAGAGTGCACAATTATGAACTTGAAACTGTATTAATAAACCAATTAGGCACATTTGGGTCTTGATACAACATTTTGATTGGATCATCATTGGATCAGTCTAAAACGTTGCACATACACTGCTGCCATCTAGTGGCCAAAATCTAAATTGCGCCTGTGCTGGAATAATACATTATGGCCTTTCTCTTGCATTTATAAGATTATATTTTACCAGATCTAGTGTGTTATAATCTCCTACATTAATTTCACATTTCCCCAAACTTCAAAGTGTTTTCTTTCATATGGTATCAAGAATATGCATATCCTTCCTTCAGGTCCTAAGCTATAGGCAGTTTGATTTGGGTATGTCATTTTAGGCAAAACATTTAAAAAAAGGGAACGATCCTTAAGAGGTAATAAAGCCAACCCTATAAATACGGTGTACCTTAAATTAGTATTTTGTCGACAGACTCAATAGAATACATTGAGAGAACGGGTTGAGAATATATGGATCAATAAAAGAAAGCCATCTATGCATATTCGTCTCCTTTTCAGCACTAACTGGTAGATTTTAAAAAGTCTAATTTTGTAATTATTTAGGCTAATTTTTGTGTTAGGAAAGTATGTTTGGAGAACCTTTACGCACAAAATACTGTATATTGATGAAAGGTTTGAATCATCCTGAAAGTTGCCAAGTTCAAGACACATTTCCGTCATTTACTCGACCTTAAGTTCATGGTCATAATACGCAGAGAGAAAAGCGCATAAAAAAAGAATAACGTTCCATTTACGCACGCTTAACTCGAGTAGGAATCGGGGCTCATGATCTTAGTTCGACTGTCAAACTCAAAATATAATCTTGTTAGTGCGGTTTGGAAAGCAGTAACACTTTAAATAATGTACCACTTGTTTAAAACTTTTTAATGGCACTTGCAAAAGCAAAGGTCCCCACTTTAAATCTTATAAAAATTATTTATTCTTCTTGTTCTTGTTCTTCTTATTTAGCATGCTACTTCTCTTACACCATTTAAGCTAGAAATGCCATTCAAACGTTCAAATGTGTAGACTGATCTGGATTAAGTTTGTATTATACAACTTTTTAATACAATTACATTTTTTTTTTTTAACTATTAAACTTTTTGACCTTCTTAAAAAACCTCATCCACTTTAATGGGATTTCTTCAGCAGTCTAAATGTTCCATTGTTTAAAACTCCCAGACTTCCAAAATTCACAGTAAAAAAATATTGCATTTTTAATACAAATCAGATACTTTGATACCACTTTCTCAACAAGTTATAAAAAAACTTAGAGCATAAGAAATCTTTGCCTACTTCTTTCTACTTTTTAAATCTAAAATCAGAACATAAATATCTAATACCAATCAAATGACACAGCTGTTTTAGGAACTGCATCAACTACATTTTCTATCAACTTTTATAAACTAAAATGTTAACAACTTTCCCAACAAATTAGACAACTTAGAGCCTATGAAACTTCCCTACTATTCAAATCTGAAATCAGAACATAATTATCTTGAACCAAATCAAACAGTACAGCTGTTTTAGTAACCGCATCAACTAGATGTTCTGTCAACCTTTACAAACAACTGCCATTTTTGCCTATTTCCTAACAAGTTAGACAATAACTGAGGGTATGCCATCTTGGTCTATGTCTCTGCTATTCAAATCTGAAATCAGAACTGAAATATATTCTACCAGCCAAACTTTACAGCTGTTTTAGTATGTGCATCAAATACATTATCTTTCAATTAAAAAAAATACATCCATTTTGACCACTTGTCCAACAAAAACTTTGATTAAAACAGAGGGCATGAAATCTCTGCTTTATCAATTCTAAAATCAGAACACTTCTTCCACTACCTATAACGTATGTTTAAAGAGCTAAAGCAAGTGCCACCCTTTTTCGTCATGGAAAATTACTATCTAGTTATTATATTTATTATTTAGCACGTGACCCCTTTTACACCGTTTAAGCTAAAAATTCCATTCAAACTTTAAAACCTGATCTGGAACCTTTTCACGCATGAGTTTCAAATATCCCTAATGGTACCCCAGAGTCAGTTTTTTTTTTTTACTGCGGGTGTCATGATGTGCTCACTGTTCCAAAATGTTATTGTTATACAGCAGGTCATTTAACCCACGCTGCCCTCAAACCAAGGTACGCTGCCTGCTAATTACCTTAAAGGATGTTTCAACTTGTCAATTTCAAATAATATTCAAACAACAGTTTGAAATGAGGTGCGTTCCACCTGCTCATTAATTCACATAGGAGTAGCCAATTTCACTGTGGCAGACTATTTACATTTGCTATGCTAATGTCAAGCAAGGATGAGCCGAACAAACTTCTCTCTTCGATGAGAGCACAAGCACTATCCAGTGATTCCCCAAGTCAAGTATGCAGACATTTTCTCATCTCCAGTCAGACCATTGCCTTCATTGTTGTTTTTCTTACTAATAATTACTTTGGACATGTGTGCGTTCCTATGAAAGTAAGTACCTTATTACGTTATCATAAAAGTTTCTGTATATCTTATGTTGTTTCTACTGTAGCATACTGTATGTAGCTATGTATGGAACATACATTCTGTATTCTGTGTATTCCTTCATAACCGCGGACACGCAAGATACTAATTTCATAACCTTTATGTGTTATACTCAATTGTGCTTATGTTGCTAGCTACAGTATTCTATTATCTCTGTAAATCAATGCTAAGAGAAGTATTAGCTTGTTTCCTTTGAAGCGGTCCTGCCTCATCATTTTTTGGCCTGCTTAGCATAGCTCTGCTATGCCCCCTTGTGGAGCCCTTGGGGAGTTCTTCAGTTACTGTTTCGTATGTATTTCATTCTTAATTGTGATGTTGTCAAAGCAATTTATTATTTTTTATAGCAGTGTTATGTTACTTAATTGTAATATTGTTTTATTGCTATATCCTGATATTGTATTCTAATTACTAATAAATCCTCTTTATTCTGTACTTCCAGAAACCACACACACAAACAGTATTGACAATTATTTGGAACTGGACATCTTTCTATGCTAGCAACATTCTGTTTGAACGTTTACTCCTTTTCTTGATTTTTTTTCCTCCAGAAAAACTGTAGAGACATAGGCCTATGTGTAAAAGTTGTCTATTTAATTGAAGTAGTAGTAGTGGTTGAACAACAAAAGCAAAACAAACATTACTAGAGGTAAAACAAAAACCAAAGACTAACAACGTATAAATATGCATAACTCATATTTCAATATTCATGTAGTGATTGAACAACAGAAACTCCATTCCCACCCCTAAAGGCATACTGTAATGGCAGGTCACCTGTCAAGTCAGTCAGTCAGTAATTGCTGCAGATGTGTTCAATAGTGCTTGAGCATATGGTACTCCCCAAAGCATGGCGCAACAAACAGGGGTGTGTCACAAGCTAAACACATGTACTTTGTCAACCTCCTCTGCTTCCTTCTCCTGGTTCTGGACAGGCAGACTTTGCAGTGCCTCTGTGTGCAACTGCCTTGAGCAGCAATTTGAGGGACTTCGGAGGGAAAATGCCACGCAGTGAGGGGAAGGAAATTGTCTGCAGCAGGACGGCACCCAGCGGATGGACGTGGACACGGAGGGGTGTGGTGCTCCTCCATTAGCTCTCTCATGAGGTTCTCTTGGTACTTTTGGTAGGTAATCACCTCACCTATAGGGGAGGGGAGAGGATGATGAGGGATTGTGTAGGTGGGCGATATATTGTCAATATAATTGAATTATGGAACTGTTAGTCCAGCGGATAAGAACCAAATATACCAGTAATCGTTCCACTTCATGATACAAGTATCAAGCTTGGTATACTAATACTAAATACCTTTAGGAACAACTTAAAGATTGGAGGCAGTCTGTCAGTCAACAAAGGCGGCCATTTTAACAAAATGGCTGCCATTCGGATTTCCTGTTAGAATAAAATAGGGTTTAATCATTCCAAACAATCTAAAAATGACTTTGTAATGTTATCTACCCACTAAATAAACCCCACAATTAATGTAGACAATAATGCTGATTATAATACTCAAGACCTTCATGAGGGTCATATTGAGGTCCTTTTGACCTCAGTCCAGCGGCGAGGGGAGAACATTTTGGACTTGTGATAGTCACCACATTTCACACACAGCTGGAGCATGTCTAAAGAAGATTTTGCCCATTACCCCCTGGTGGCCAACCAGCTACATGGGGACATATTGGACAAGATTCACTTGGTCATATCTCCATAAATAATTTGTACAGTAGATACAGCCCAATGATGGCTTAAAATGTTTGAGGGGGTCTGGAAAACACAATAAAATGGCCCAGAAATGCCATATATAGATGCATCCTTTAAGCTTTAAGTAGAAAAGTGGTGAAAATGCGTGCCAAAATACATTTTTTTTGGTCAATGTTTTCATGGTTAGTTCCAAAAGTTTACAAGTAAACACTCTAAAATGTCATATGGGTGTTCCCTGAAGTCTACTGTGATTGCAGTAATATACAATATGATATTCTGTTTTGTTTCAATTGGAAAATAAAATAAGAGGAAACCTGCCCTGTACTTAGGGCAAATCCCATGGGAATGAATAAATGTCCACCAGACAGGTAAACTGTCTGTTCGCCCAAGGATTTTGTAACTCATTTTAACAAAATACTTTTATGCTGAGACCTTTCAGCCAATTGTGAAAGATAATTATTCTTGTTTTATGGGTGAAACATCCAAGCTGCACCCGAATGCCAGTTTTAACTGCATCATGAGAAAATTTGCAACCATTCAGCACACAATTTCAAGAAAGGTGACAAGAAACCTTCCCTGTACTTACTTCCCTGTATTGGGGCGTCAGGTTTCCCAGTGGTTAGAGCGTTGGGCCAGTAACTGAAAGGTTGCTGGATCGAATCCCCGAGCTGACAAGGTAAAAAGCTGTTGTTCTGCCCATGAGCAAGGCAGTTAACCCACTGTTCTCCGGGCGCTGAAGATGGCGACTTAAGGCAGCCCCCTGCACCTCTCTGATTCAGAGGGGTTGGGTTAAATGCAGAAGACACATTTCAGTTGAATACATTCAGTTGGACAACTGACTAAGGTATCCCCCTTTCCCTATTTAGAATGTTGAAAATGGAACCATGGATGTGAAGCCATTCCAATAGAAATCTACCTTTTTAAATGGGATGTATGGGAATACTAAGGCTGCCATTACGCACATGTTGTATATCATTTTAATCCACAGATATCACACAATATTGTGAAATCATTAGGAGCATGCTGAAACGTAAATCGGCTCAATTGAGATATGAAAATATAATCAAAATCTGTGATTTAGACAGCATTTTGGGCAATTATTTTCAAAAACATCTTAAAAAAAACATACATGATCCATTATATTGTATTTACCATGCTATCCTGAACAAGGCTAGCATTAGGCTAAATACACCACTTACTAATGAAGTTATGGCAAATTCAAAGTTTTAGGGTGCATTTCCACCACAAGGCATACTTGTGTCATTTTATTCTGTTCTCCACACCACCACAAACATTTTAAGCCATGTATGTACCAATTATTTATGTCCATGTGAATCCTGTCCAATTAGAACCAATGTAGCTGGTTGGTGGTCATTTTGGAAAACTGGTCTTTTAGAGTATAATAGGTTATTACATCTGCAATGGCACTATAGCTAGACATCTTTATGTAGTAGTTTACTCACTTTGTGTAAAGACTGAAAGGTATAATATTAATGGATTACCTGTCTGCTGGACATAATGCATTCCTATTGGATTTTACCTAAAGTGACGTGTACAGGGCTGTTTCCTGTCACACTTCTTAAAATTGACACAAAACAGAATATCATAATATACTGTATATCATTGCAGCTGTTTGGCAGCTGTACAAAAGCCCTCGGAGTGGAGCAGCATACTACTGAGATTAACTTGATCAACCAAGTTGATTTCACCTGTTGACTCTCTCTCAATGCCACACCCTTGCCACTCATTATCAGGACTGCCCTGATAGGCCACCCTGGTTGACTGACAGGCTTCCCAGACTGCCTATGATCTTTAATACTCGATACAATAAGGAACATTTTAGTGTACCAAGTTCGATACTTGTATCATAAAATGAAACAATTATTTCAAATACCTGCTGGACTATGTGATTTGTATGTGAACTGTATGTCCAATTGCAAAAAAAAACCTGTTCAGTAATAATCTCACCTGTTAGTTGGTGGTGAATTATGTGGCCATTGAGGACAGCAGTGACGATCAAATGGAAAATGATCTTCTTATACCACTTGGTAGTTTTCCAAGCACATTCCACGAACTGTTTATAATGTCTGCCTTATCCACTGCCCCCATTTTGAGGTTATAGTCAAGTACAGTCTGACTTGATCTTTCTCTTTCCCATCAGGTGATGCAGACTCCTTGTGGCCGACATGGTTGCGGTATGGCAAGGATCCTCAACAAGATTCAGCCGTGGGCCAATTCTTTCTTGAGCGGATAGTCGGGGGGCCAGAATATAATAAAACAAATATTTTTAGATTGCAAATTGACTTCAAGAAGCCTAAACAGATATAATATTTGACTTAAATAATCAATTCAAATTTTCATTACGTTTGGGGTCATTGCCCTGCGTAGGGTGACATCGTACAGATGGGACGTTAAAACGGTGTCCTGACTCTCTGTGGTCATTCAAAGTCCCATGGCACTTATTTTACGAGTAGGGGTGTTTACCCCGGTGTCATGGCTAAATTCCCAACCTGGCCACATTCAATCATGGCCACCAAATAATCCCACTCATTCCGAATTGGCATATATCATTCCTCACATCTCCACCTGATAGCTGATGTGTGGTGAGCAATCTGGCACAAAAATGGTTGGGTGCTACACATTGATCGTGGATGAGGCGAGTTTCTCCCTAGAGCTCTTTGAGTACCTCAGTTGGTACAAAATCACTACATAAATCAAAATAATTATTATTTATTATTAGTATATGACCACATATGTCTCTATTATGCATGAGAATATTTGGGAACAGATTTCCAAAATAAAATCACTTGGAGCCGATTTCCTGGAGTTTTTACCATCTTTTATGTCCAACAATGAAAATTCTCAAAACATATAATAATTGTTGATAGACAAAAAATATTTTTTCACCTCTTCCACACTCACCTTACAGAATTCAAAATTACAATTTCTGTCTTTCATAATTTGGTCAGATATAGAGTACCAGAAAAAAGTTTGAACACACCAAGGGATTTTCTTTATTTGTACTATTTTCTACATTGTAGAATAATAGTGAAGACATCAAAACTATGAAATAACACATACGTAACCAAAAGAGTGTTAAACAAATCAAAATATATTTGAGATTTTACATTCTTCAAAGTAGCCACCCTTTGCCTTGATGACAGCTTTGCATACTCTTGGTTCTCTCTCAACCAGCTTCATGAGGTGGTCTCCTGGAATGCTTTTCAATTAACAGGTGTGCCTTCCTTAAAAGTTAATTTGTGGAATTTCTTTCCTTCTTAATGCTTTGTGAACCAATCAGTTGTGTTGTGACAAGGAGGTAGGGTATACAGAAGACAGCCCTATTTGGTAAAAGACCAAGTCCATATTATGGCAAGAACAGGTCAAATAAGCAAAGAGAAATGACAATCCAGCATTACTTTAAGACAAGTAGGTCAGTCAATCCGGAAAATGTCAAGAAATGTGAAAGTTTCTTCAAGGGCTGTCGCAAAAACCATCAAGCGCTATGATGAAACTGTCTCTCATGGGGACCGCCACAGGAAAGGAAGACCCAGAGTTACCTCAGCTGCAGAGGATAAGTTCAGTAAAGTTACCAGACTCAGAAATTGCAGCCCAAATAAATGCTTCACAGCGTTCAAGTAACAGACACATCTCAACATCAACTGTTCTGAGGAAACTGTGTGAATCAGGCCTTCATGGTCGAATTGCTGCAAAGAAACCACTACTAAAGGACACCAATAAGAAGAAAATACTTGTTTGGGCCAAGAAACACGAGCAATGGACATTAGACCGGTGGAAATCTGTCCTTTGGTCTGATGAGTCCAAATGTGAGATTTTTGTTTCCAACCGCCGTGTCTTTGTGAGAAGCAGAGTAGGTGGACGGATGATCTCCGCATGTATAGTTCCCACCGTGAAGCATGGAGGAGGAGGTGTGATGCTGGTGACACTGTCTGTGATTTATTTGAATTCAAGGCACCCTTAACCACCATGGCTACCACAGCATTCTGCAGAGATACGCCATCCCATCTGGTTTGCGCTTAGTGGGACTATTATTATTTTTTCAACAGGACAATGACCCAACACACCTCCAGGTTGTGTAAGGGCTATTTGGCTAAGGAGAGTGATGGAGTGCTACATGAGATGACCTGGCCTCCCCAATCACCCAACCTCAACCCAATTGATATGGTTTGGGATGAGTTGGACCGCAGAGTGAAGGAAAAGTAGCCAACAAGTGCCCAGCATATGTGGGAACTCCTTCAAGACTTTTGGAAAAGCATTCCAAGTGAAGCTGTCATCAAGGCAAAGGGTGGCTACTTTGAAGAATCTAAAATATACTTTGATTTGTTTAACACTGTCACGTTCCTGACCTATTTCTGTTAGTTTGTTGTATGTGTTAGTTGGTCAGGACGTGAGTTTGGGTGGGCATTCTATGTTGTCTGTTTCTATGTTGGTTTAGGGTTGCCTGGTATGGCTCTTAATTAGAGGTAGGTGTTTGGCGTTCCTCTAATTGAGAGTCATATTTAGGTAGGTTGTTTCACAGTGTTCGTTGTGGGTGGTTGTCTCCTGTGTCAGTGTTTGTCGCACCATACGGGACTGTTCGGTTTGTTTTTGTACATCGTCATTTTGTGTAGTCTATTTTCCCTGTTCGTGCGTTCTTCGTATTTAATTTAAGTTCGTCGTCCAGGTCTGTCTACTCCGTTTGTTGTTTTGTTAGTTTATAGTGAAGTTCGTGTTTTCGTCTTTTCTTTAAATAAATTATGTATTCACAACCTGCTGCGCCTTGGTTCAATCACTACTCCTCCTCTTCGGTTGAAGAGGAGGAGGACTACCGTTACAAACACTTTTTTGGTTACTATATGATTCCATATGTGTTATTTCATAGTTTTGATGACTTCACTAGTATTATACAATGTAGAAAATAGTAAAAATAAAGAAAATCCCTTGGTGTGTCCAAACTTTTTTCTGGTACTCTATATCTGACCAAATTATGAAAGACACAAATTGTAATTTTGAATTCTGTAAGGTGAGTGTGGAAGAGGTGAAAAAATATTTTTTGTCTATCAACAATTATTGAATGAGTAGTGCCTTTGGAAAGTATTCAGACCCCTTGACTTTTATCATATTTTTGTTAGGTTACAGTCTTATTCTAAAATTGATTATGTTGTTTTCCCCCCTCATCAGTGCCCCATAATGACAAAGCAAAAACAGGATAGTAGAAATGTTGCTAATTTATTTACAAAAATAAATAAAAGGAATATGACATTTACATAAGTATTCAAACACTTTACTCAGGACTTTTTTGAAGCACCTTTGGGGGCGATTAAAGTCTAGAGACTTCTTGGGTCTATACACTACAAGCTTGACACACCTGTATTTGGGGAGTTTCCACATTTTTCTCTGCAGATACCCTCAAGGTCTGTCAGGTTGGATGGGGAGCGTTAATGCACAGCTATTTTCAGGTCTCTCCGGAGATGTTTGATCGAGTTCAAGTCCGGGCTCTGGCTGGGCCACTCAAGGAAATTCAGAGACTTGTCTCAAAGCCACTCCTGCACTGTCTTGGCTGTGTGCTTTGGGTCGTTGTCTTGTTGGAAGGTGAAACTTAACCCCAGTCTGAGGTCCTGAGCGTTCTGGAGCAGGTTTTCATCAAGGATCTCTCTGTACTTTGCTCCTTTCATCCTTGCCTCGATCCTGACTAGTCTACCAGTCCCTGCCGCTGAAAAACATGCCCACAGCACGATGCTGCCACCACCATGCTTCACAGTAGGGATGGTGTCAGGTTTCCTCCAGAAGTGACGCTAGGCATTCAGGCCAAAGAGTTCAATATTGTTTTCATCAGACCAGAGAATCTGGTTTCTCATGGTCTGAGAGTCTTTAGGCTGTCATGTGCCTTTTACTAACTAGTGGCTTTTGTCGTACCATAAAGGCCTGATTGGTGGAGTGCTGCAGAGGTGGTTGTCCTTCTGGAAAGTTCTCCCATCTCCACAGAGGAACTCCAGAGCTCTGTTAGAGTGACCATCGGGTTCTTGGTCACCTCCCTGACAAAGGCCCTTCTCCCCCGATTGCTGTTTGGCCGGGTGACCAGTTCTAGGAAGATTCTTTGTGGTTTCAAACTTCTTCCATTTAAGAATGATGCGGCCTCTGTGTTCTTGGGGACCTTCAGTGCTGCAGACATTTTTTAGTACCCTTCCCCAGATCTGTGCCTCAACAGAATCCTGTCTCTGAGCTCTATGGACAATTCCTTTGACCTCAATGCTTGGTTTTTGCTCTGACATGCACTGTCAACTGTCGGTCCTTATATAGACAGGTGTGTGGCTTTCTAAATAAATTGAAATTTATTGAATTTACCACAGGTGGACTCCAATCAAGATGTAGAAACCTGAGCTCAATTTCGAATCTCATAACAATGGGTCTTTCTGTTTGTTTTATTTATATATTTGTAAAAATGTCTAAAAACCTGTTTAGGCTTTGTCATTATGGGGTATTGTGTGTAGATTCCTGAGGATTTAAAATATGGAAAAGATCAAGGGGTCAAATTACTTTCCGAAGGCACTGTAGGTTGGCAGTAGCATTGTTGACGAAATGCAGGCATCGAAGCATAACTAGGAAGAGGTCTTGGGAAAAGAGAGTGGATTTGTGCATCAGTATTCCCTTAGGGAGTTCTTCTTCACTATTTCCAAAGAGAAGGACTGTCACCAGAAAGGTATTAATTTCACTAATTGTGGTTGTCACTCATTTAGTGAGCTTCCCCCTCACTCCTGGCTTTCTCTTCTCCTGTAGCTCCAAGGCATAGCGATTGGTCTCCCCCACTATGTCTCTGACCAGCTTGTCTGTCAGAAACAGCTTGGAGCACTCCAGGCTTCGCATTCCAGACTGGGACTCATCAAAATCAACAGCAGGGCCAAGAGGGGTGAAATGGCTGGCGGCTTTCTAGCTACCGCAGACCTCCCGTACTCCATCCATTGTTGGTCTGCCTCCATCACCACCAGCATCTTCAGAGGGACCTGGGACTTCGTTGGTGGGCCAGGGTCTTCAGATTCAAGGTTCTCAATGGCCAAAAGGTTGCGGGTTAGCTCTTCACTGTCACTGTCATAATCTGATTTCTCACTTTCATACTCGGAAATTCCGCATTTGTGAGTTATCGCCTTTTGATTGGCATTGCTAGTGCTACTGCTTAGCCCACTAGCTACATACATAAACAACAACACTGAATGGCTCTGAGTGAGTGTCAAGATGTTACGTGATTGACTGCCAGGACGTGCCACATGTACGTATCAATAAATCATTATCAGAAAATGGTTTGTGTTGTGGCGAAACCCTGCGCTGCCACTTTTAGAGCGCATCAGTAGTAAGGAAAGAGGAAATAAAGATAGCTCTCCCGGCTCTCTGGAAGGGAGCTCTTAGTTGGCGCGGCAGTTGGATAGTGTGTGCAATGCAATGAAGTCTTGTTTATTTTCAGCGTGTTTATTTTGTAAAGTGTTTAACTTGATCATCGGTGTTACCGCTCTAGGTCGTGGTTGTTATCTTTTGGGACCACACCGGTTATTGATCGCGTGGATTAGTAGCAACATTGTTGCAAAGCTTTGACATACAAACAAACAAACAAACCATCAGACGGACAGACAGTGCAACTGCAAGCCTGAAGTCAACAGCTAAGACTGTCTCTCTCTCTCTCTCTTCCCTCTATCGCTCCAGTGCTTTTCACTGCAAGAGACTTTCTTTTTATCAATGCGCTTCCCTTTGATGTTCAGTGTCACTGGACTATTATTTCCCTGCTAGACGTATTTGGGATGACATTTTAGTTAATGGGAGGTTGCTTGCAAGTTTTTGTGTATTGTTATTCGAACAATACACAATAACCTCCCCCCATTCATACCCTCTGCACTCCTCCACTGGTAGGTAATACAGATTATTGCAAATCCTCTAATTTTTGATGACTGGGTTCTTTCTTGTAAATTGTTTCTATGAAGTTGCTGTTAAAATGCTCTGACATTATTATTCTATGAGTTATTATTGGTTGGGTTACCCCTGTGCTGTGATCTGTGTTTTATATGGTGTGTCTTATATTTTCTCTCCACTGCCTATCTGGCAAACAGGCTACGCTCTAGGCAGTCTCTTCTGCTGATGTGTGTGTGTCTGGTAGTGGTACTCTATATATCCTACTTTTCTCCTTTCGGCAGGGTTTATACCCATCTTTACCCCTCTCTAACAATACCGCTACAGTGCGGTAATTATTTCGTTATTTACTGTTTTATTCACATGTTTTCAAGTCCTGGTGACAAATCATGCATTCTGATTCTTGTATAGATTGTAATGGACACATATGTATGTAAAATACTGTTTTAAAGGTTGTACTGATTATGATGAGCTAATGCTAAGCTGATTGCCAGCTATGTGTGGAGCCATGTTGGTTGACATCATACAATGCATTGTGGGTGTCACGTAAACATCTGTCAGACCAAAGATGTTATAACAAAACGAGGTGAAGGGATAGTTCACTCGTCTTTTGAGTCAACTTCCGGAAGTGAATGATGGGAAGTGAATGATAGTAGATGACTAACCCCCTTCAATGTGCATACTGCAAACAGACCCAGCTCATCTTGTCACCTTTCACTTATCTTTGGTTGAGGCAGAAAAACAGACTTGGTGGCGGGCACACACTCTACCCACTGTCAGATTATTATAGACTTTTAGAGAGTTTTACTCACTTATTTTAATCACTGGTGAGCTCACCCATGATGTAATGAATTGTAAATAGTAATTGCTATTAGTTCATTTATAGTATGGTTTCTGTCAGCTGAGAGTTAGCTAAATATGACCACTCAGATTAGCTCACTCTTTCCTCAGTTAGCGCTACGACTCATGTAGCCTACATTTTTTAGATTGATGAAAATTGTGTTTTGCTGTTGCTATTTATTTGAATGTCTGAACATTCCATCCAAAAATAAACTGCTCACACTAAGAACATAAAGTTGTTAACTTCTTGACGCTAGGAGGCAGAATTTTTGTTTGGAAAAATAACGTTCCCAATATAAACGGCCTATTTCTCAGGCCCAGATGCTAGAATATGCATATAATTGACAGATTAGGATAGAAAACACTCTAAAGTTTCCAAAACTGTCAAAATATTGTCTGTGAGTATAACAGAGCTGATTTTGCAGGCGAAAACCTGAGGAAATCCAACCCAAAAGTGGCTCTTATTTTGAAAAATCCCTGTTCCATTGCCTGCCTATCCTCCATTTAAAGGGATATCAACCAGATTCCTGTTCCAATGGCTTCCACAGGTTGTGAACAGGCTTTAGACATAGTTTCAAGCTTTTATTCTGAAAAATGAGCGAGATTGATCAAAACGCGTCAGTGGATGGCCAGGTGTCCTTTGATTAGTTCATGTGCGCCACAGTGATAGCTCGACATTTTCTTTCTCTGTAGTATTGAATAGTTTACCGTCCGGTTGAAATATGATCGATTATTTATGTTAAAAACAACCTGAGGATTGATTATAAAAAACGTTTGACATGTTTCTACGAACTTTACGGATACAATTTGGAATTTTTGTCTGCCCTTCATGACCTGCCTAATGCTGTGGAATACTGAACATAACGCGCAAACCAAATGGAGGTTTTTGGATATAAAAATAATCTTTAACGAACAAAAGGAACATTTATTGTGTAACTGGGAGTCTCGTGAGTGCAAACATCCGAAGATCATCAAAGATAAGCGATTAATTTGATTGCTTTTCGGACTTTCGTGACCAATCTACATTGCTGCTAGCTGTTCGTAATGTTTTTGTCTAGTGATCGATAAACTCACAAACGCTTGGATTGCTTTAGCTGTAAAGCATATTTTCAAAATCTGACACGATAGGTGGATTAACAACAAGCTAAGCTGTGTTTTGGTATATTTCACTTGTGATTTCATGAAAATAATTTATTTATTTAAAAAAAATATATATTATTTGGCGCTCTGCAATTCAGCGGTTGTTTACGAAAATGATCACGTTAAAGGGATCCGTGAGCCAAGAGGATGTTTCTGTGAAAAAACAGTGGCCAGCTCAAATGCTGACTGTTGCGTCTTAGACGTGGTCGGATGACGCAGATGCTACGCTACAGGACTGTTTTGCTAGCACAGACTGGAATATGTTCTGGGATTCAGGCAATGGAATTGAGGAGTATACCACCTCAGTCACCAGCTTCATCAATAAGTGCATTGATGACGTCGTCCCCAAAGTGGCCGTACGTACATTTCCCAACCAGAAACCATGGATTACAGGCAACATCCGCACTGAGCTAAAGGCTAGAGCTGCCAATTTCAAGGAGCGGGACACTAATCAGGACGCTTATAAGAAATCCTGCTATTCCCTCAGACAAAGCATCAATACAGGACTAAGATTGAATCCTACTACACCGGCTCTGACGCTCGTCAGATGTGGCAGGGCTTAAAAAATATTACAGACTACAAAGGGAAACCCAGCCGCGAGCTTCCCAGTTACGCGATCCTACCAGACAAGCTAAATGCCTTTTGTGCTCGCTTCGATTCAAGCAACACTGAAGCATGCATGAGAGCACCAGCTGGTCTGGACGACTGTGTGATCACGCTCCCACGTAGCCGTTGTGAGCAAGACCTTTCAAACAGGTCAACATTCACAAAACCGTGGGGCCAGACAGATTACCAGGACATGTACTCAAAGCATGCACAGACCAACTGGCAGGTGACTTCACAGATTTTTTTTCAACCTCTCCCTGACCGAGTCTGCAATACCTACATGTTTCAAACAGACCAGCATAGTCCCTGTGCCCAAGAAAGCAAAGGTAACATGCCTAAATGATTACCACCCTGTAGCACTCACGTTGGTAGCCATGAAGTGCTTTGAAAGGCTGGTCATGGCTCACAACACCATCATGCTGTAGACCCTAGATCCACTCCAATTTGCATACTGCCCCAACAGATCCACAGATGACGCAATCTCAATCGCACTCCACACTTCCCTTTCCCACCTGGACGAAAGGAACGCCTATGTGAGAATGCTGTTCATTGACTATTGCTCAGCATTCAACACAATTGTATCCACAAAGCTCATTACTAAGCTAAAGACCCTGGGACTAAACACCTCCCTATGCAACTGGATCCTGAACTTCATGACGGGCCGCCCCCAGGTGGTAATGGTAGGCAACAACACATCTGCCACGCTGATCCTTCAGGGGTGTGTGCTTAGTTCCCCCCTGTACTCCCTGTTCACCCACGACTGTGTGGCCAAACACGACTCCAACACCATCATTGAGTTTGCTGACGACACAACAGTGGTAGGCCTGATCACAGACAACGATGAGACAGCCTATAGGGAGAAGTCAGAGACCTGGCAGTGTGGGGCCAGGACAGCAACCTCTCCCTCAATGTGAGCAAGACAAAAGGAGCTGATCATGGACTATAGGAAAAGGAGGGCCCCGAACAGGCCGCCATTAACATTGACGGGGCTGAAGTGGAGCCGGTCAAGAGTTTCCACTACCTTGGTGTCCATATCACCAACAATCTATCATAGTCCAAACACAGCAAGACAGTTGTGAAGAGGACACGATAACAGCTTTTCCCCCCCATGAGACTGAAAATATTTGGCATGGGTCCCCAGATCCTCAAAAAGTTCTACAGCTGCACCACCGAGAGCATCCTGACCGGTTTGATCAACGCCTGGTATGGCAACTGCTCTGCATCTGACCGTAAGTCGCTACAGAGGGTAATGCGTACGCCCCAGTACATCGCTGGTGCCAAGCTTCCAGCCATCCAGGACCTATATGCTAGGCGGTGTCTCTCTGCTACCGCACGGCAAGCGTTACAGGAGCGCCAAGTCCAGGACCAAAAGGCTCCTTAACAGCTTCCACCCCAAGGAATAAGACTGCTGAACAATTAATCAAATGTTTTTATACTGCTGCTACTCACTGTTTATTATCTATGCATAGTCACTTTAAAAATGAACTCGACTAACCTGTACCCCCGCACATTGACTCGATACCAATACCCCCTGTATATAGCCTCGTTATTGTTATGTAATTTTCTTGTGTTACTTTGATTTTTTTGTTTTTGAAATTCACTTTAGTTTATTTAGTAAATATTTTCGTAACTTTATTTCTTGAACTGCATTGCTTGTAAGTAACCATTCGGCGCATGTGACAAACAAAATTAGATTTGATAAACACAACATGTAAAGTGTTGGTCCCATGTTTCATGAGCTGAAATAAAAGATCCCAGACATTTCTCATACGCACAAAAAGATTATGTTGCTCAAATGTTGTGCAGAAACGTGTTTACATCCCTGTTAGTGAGCATTACTCTTTGCCAAGATAATCCATCCATCTGACAGGTGTGGCATATCAAAAAGCTGATTAAACAGCACGTTCATTACACAGGTGCACCTTGTGCTGTGGACAGTAAGGCCACTAAAATATGCAGTTTTGTCACACAACACAATGCCACAGATGCCTCAAGTTTCGAGGGAGCATGCAATTGGCATGCTGACTGCAGGAATGTCCACCAGAGCTATTGCCAGAAAACTGAATGTTCAATTCTTTACCATAAGCCTCCGCCTAAAAAACGCAGACCATGTGTAACCATGCCAGCCCAGGACCTCCACATCCGGCTTCTTCGTCTGCAGGATTGTCTGAGACCAGCCACCCAGACAGCTGATGAAACTGAGGTGTATTTCTGTCTATAATAAAGCCCTTTCGTGGAGAAAAATACATTCAGAATTGCTGGGCCTGGCTCCCCAGTGGTTGGGTCTGGCTCCCCAGTGGGTGGGCCTATGCCCTCCCAGGCCCACCCATGCCTGTGCTCATGCCATGTGAAATCCATAGATTAGGGCCTAAATAATTTATTTCAATTGACTGATTTCCTTATATGAACTGTAACGTGGTCTTGAAATCTTTAAATCTTGAAATTATTGCATGTAGCATTTTACATTTTTGTTCAGTAGTGTTTTACTCCAATGTTTGTAAACAAAGTGAATGTAAACACACACTGTAAAGCATCAAAACATGATTAAAAACTATAATTTTGGTCAGGCCTTGCATCCATAGCTCAGTGTTTGAATATGAGAGTGGTTACAATTCTCCAGACTCATACCTCAGTTTATCGAAACAGTGGCTGGGAAACACTTTGTTAATGTTTCAATTGCAGATTGAAGAGCTTCTGAACTAACCGATATTGTCTGGGCTTTTCTGCTTCTCATTAGGAAAAACAAGATTTGCGTCTTCGATGTGGGTGTGTTATGTTCGCTATATCGTACCCTGACATTTGTTGTTGTTTGTCCATCTTGAGTCACCATAGCAACAACATTGCCACTACTACTTTTTTCAGAATTAATCTTTGATGAATCAGGAATAAAATTTGGCGTTTTTACAGAGGTTTTAGTTGCACAATTTTGCATCTAGCTACGGTGTTTTGTGCAGTATTTCTGAAGAAAAACAATTTCCATGAAAAGTAGACAGTGCAGACAGCTGACGCAACATTGCTTAGAAACATGCTGTCAGTACGGACTGATTTCTGAGAACACATCTTCATCAGAAAGCTGTCAAACTATTGTTAATAAAGAACAAGCTACATGTTGTTTATCAGTGCCTAAAATCAGTAACTAGTAAGAACATAGCTCTGTTTATCAATTTGAGAGTGGTTACATTTCTCCAGGCCCATCCATCAGCTTTTATTGTGTCAACTGTGGATTGCCCCTTTAAAATAGAATTTGTAGAGTACTAATGTTACTGTCCCCATTACAACAATAAATACTTAAATACAGTGTACATGTACTTTTGTCCTTGAAACATTTAATTGAAATACTGTAGAATTCCATTCAATCCTATGGAGGAATGCTCCTTCTGAGGAGTACCAATATGGTGGACGGGGGATTCAAAACGGGGAATTCTTTCATTGCCAAAACATAGCATCAGTATTCTAGCGTTTATATACATCATTGGTGAGCACGTGTGCTCCAACTTACCGGGAGATCGTATTCTATGAGACTCAGTATGACATCGGTGCAGATCAGTACTCCTGTTCGTCCTATTCCAGCACTACAGTGTACAGTGACAGGTCCTTTATGGTGGACCGCTCGGAGGTAACGGATAAACCTGACCAGCTGCTCTGAACACTGCGGCACACCGTGGTCAGGCCAACGGGTAAACTTCAGGTGACGGACAAAGTGGGTCTTACCAGACTGGAATAGGAGGGAACAGATATCAATCAACTGATCAATCAATAAAATGTCAAATTAGAATATTTGTACAAATGCGTTTTAACATAACAGAAACCTGGGCAGAGATGATTGATATCTGAACCTGGAACCTGGGCAGAGATGACTTAATTGAAATGAGAGAGATTGTGCATCCTTCGAAACGGCTTCATTGGATTTAGTAGATGCATGAATTAGCATGAGTATAATGTGCTAATATTGTTTTACATATTTCAGCTTTCTACTATCCTTTCTCCGTCACATCTATAAGTAGATCGTATTTGAGCTGTGTTCTCTTTCTGTCATCCCTCTCTCCCCCTCACCTCTTTCTCCACCATGCGGATTATCTTGATGTGGAAGTATTCCAGGATCTGCTGGTTCTCCAGGCTGAGATGGAAGCGTCCCGTGTCCAGGGGACAGCTAACCTTCTTTGGCCAGTAGCGGTGACACTTCACCCTGCCTTTCTCCACATCCTGGGTCATCATGGCTATCACATCAGACCTGGGAAGTGGGGGAGGAGGGTTGTTAACAACTTTGTACTGTTCAATTATATGCTATAAGATTTTAGTTTGAGGTCAGCACTGACACACCAGTATTGTGTTCATTACGCATCAACTAGAAGAAAGCAGACGGAAACAGGGAGGGACTACATGGACTTATCCAATAATAAATGCAGATTTTCTACTGGAAAATGTTTTCTGTCAAAACATTTGTGTGCGCACTGATGTCATGTACTGTATGTAAACACTTTTCACAACACAGTAATCACCACAGACCTGTTCTCCCAGACCATCTGCCAGAAGTCGGGCACGGTGGAGGGCAGAGGACCCTGGCAGGAGATATAGAAGAACTCCTCGCTGCCAACCTCCATACGGATATAACTGGCGTTAATATAGTCCTGGTTATCACCCACTAGAACACGCGTCTTATCATCTAGAGAATGGGAAGAGAGAGCGAGAGAGGGGTTAGAGAGGGGCAGAGAGAGATAGTTATATAGTCATGCTGTGTGTGTGTGTGTGTGTGTGTGTGTGTGTGTGTGTGTGTGTGTGTGTGTGAGGAGGACATATTTTCCAAATGACTAATAAAATAATCTGAATCAGAAAAATGGTCAGATGTAAACTACCGTTCAAAAGTTTGGGGTCACTTAGAAAGAAAAGCAATTGTTTTTGTCCTTTAAAATAACATAACATTCATCAGAAATACAGTGTAGACATTATTAATATTGTAAATGACCATTGTGGCTGGAAACGGCTGATTTTTAATGGAAATTTCAACAAAGGCCCATTATCAGCAACCATCACCCCTGTGTTCCAATGGCACGTTGTGTTAGCTAATCCAAGTTTATCATTTTTAAAGGCTAATTGATCATTAAAAAAACCTTTTGCAATTATGTTAGCACAGCTGAAAACTGTTGTTCTGATTAAAGAAGCAATACAACTGGCCTTCTTTAAACTAGTTGAGTACCTGGAGCATTTGTGGGTTCGATTATAGGCTCAAAATATCCAGAAATGACACCACACTCCGAGTGAACTCACCTCCTCCCTGTAGGCTGTCTCGTCGTTGTTGGTAATCAAGCCCACTACTGTTGTGTCGTCTGCAAACTTGATGATTGAGTTGGAGGCATGCATGGCCATGCAGTCATGGGTGAACAGGGACTACAGGAGGAGGCTGAGCACGCAACCTTGTGTTGAGGATCAGCAAAGTGGAGATGTTGTTTCCTACCTTCACCACCTGGGGGCGGCCCATCAGAAAGTCCAGGACCCAATTGCACAGGGCGGGGTTGAGACCCAGGGCCTCAAGCTTAATGATAAGCTTGGAGGGTACTATGGTGTTGAATACTGAGCTGTAGTCAATGAACAACATTCTTACATACGTAGGTATTCCTCTTGTCCAGATGGGATAGAGCAGTGTGCAGTGTGATGGACGATTGTATTGTCTGTGGCCCTATTTTGGTGGTATACAAATTGAAGTGGGTCTAGCATGGCAGATAAGGGGGAGGTGATATGATCCTTGAACCGTCTCTCAAAGCACTTCATGATGACAGACTGGGATAGGGAGAGACTGAATATGTCCGTAAACACACCAGCCAGCTGGTCTGCACATGATCTCAGGATGCGGCTAAGATGCCGTCTGGACCAGCAGCCTTGTGAGGGTTAACACGTTTAAATGTCTTACTCATGTCGGCCACAGAGGAGGAGAGGGGGGGCCTGCAGTCCTTGGTAGCGGGCCACGTCGGTGGCACTTTATTACCCTCAAAGCGGGCAAAGAAGGTGTTTAGTTTGTCTGGAAGCAAGACGTTGGTGTCCGTGACGTGGCTGGTTTTATTTTTGTAGTCCGTGATTGGCTCTAGACCCTATCACATATGTCTCGTGTCTGAGCCGTTGAATTGGGACTCAACTTTGTCCCTATACCAGCATTTCATTTGTTGGATTGCCTTGCGGAGGGAATAACTACACTGTTTATATTCCCATATTCCCAGTCATCTTTCCATGGATAAATGCGGTGGTTCACGCTTTCAGTTTTGCACGAATGCAGCCATCTATCCATGGTTTCTGGTTAGGGTAGGTTTTAATCATCACAGCGGGTACAACATCTCCAATGCACTTCCTTATAAACTCACTCAACGAATCAGTGTATAAATCAATGTAATTCTCTGAGGCTGCCAGGAACATTTCCCAGTCCGAATGATCAAAACAATCTTGAAGCGTTGGTTCCGATTGGTCAGACCAGCATTGAATAGTTCTTGTCATGGGCATGTCTTGTTTGAGTTTCTTCCTATAGGACGGTAGTAGCAAAATGGAGGCATGGTCAGATTTGTTGCTAATGCTACTTTGCTACCTGCCAACTTTAATATATATATTTTTTAATTCCCTCGCTCAACTTTTTTCATTCAACTTTTTCACCCCGGGCGCTTTATCTGGACATGGTTCTACAGGACCTCCACCAGCAAAAGCTAAGTAGTAACATGCTTTACAGTCGCTGTACTCATAATAAACAGGAGAACGATCGCCTTATGGTGAGGATATCTGTGCTGCAAGCCCAGCTTCAGACGCAATCGTTAGGCAGGGTAATTTAAGTGTAGAAAAGGATGAAACAGCGTCTGAGCCACCAATAAGTGCCGATAGTAGTATAAATCCCATCGCACAGTCCCCGCAGCCAGACAATTTTCTAATGGCCTCTGGAAGGAAATGCTGTAGGAATGCTCAACCGGTGTTGCTCATTCAGCCAACATAAACTTCCAACCGGTTCTCCCCATTAAGCAATGGGTCGGAGTCTGAGGCCGAGCCATCTCTAGTCTCTATTCCACCCGTTATGGGGTCTGAGACACCGAAGCCTCCCACCATTAGCTCTGACAAATTGAAAACCCTAGTCATTGGCGACTTCATTACACGCAGTAGATTTAAAAATAATAATCCAGCGATCATACATTGTTTACCAGGGGGCAGGGCTACCAACGTTAAGGCTAATCTGAAGATAGTGCTGGCTAAGGCTAAAAATGGCGAGTGTAGAGTATAGGGATATTGTCATCCATGTTGGCACCAATGATGTTAGGATGAAACAGTCAGAGGTCACCAAGCGCAACATAGCTTCAGCGTGTAAATCAGCTAGAAAGATGTGTCGGCATCTAGTAATTGTCTCTGGCCCCCTCCCAGTTAGGGGGTGATGAGCTCTACAGCAGAGTCTCACAACTCAATTGCTGGTTGAAAACTGTTTTCTGCCCCTCCCAAAAGATAGAATTTGTACATAATTCGCCCTCATTCTGACCAAGCCTGGCCAGCTGAGGAGTGACGAACTCCATGCTAGCTGGAGGGGTGCTCTTATCTTATCTATGAACATAGACAGACCTAGTCTGGCACTAGCACAGTCAGTGTAGTCAGCTCAACTATCCGTATTGAGACCGTGTCTGTGCCTCGATCTAGGTTGGGCAAACCTAAACATGCCGGTGTTCGTTTTAGCAATCTCACTGGAATAAAGGCCTCCTCCATTCCTGTCATTATTGAAAGAGATTGTGATATCTCACATCTCAAAATAGGGCTACTTAAATGTTAGATCCTTCACTTCCAAGGCAGTTATAGTCAATGAACAAATCACTAATCATAATCTTGACGAGATTGGCCTGACTGAAACATGGTTTAAGCCTGATGAATTTACTGTGTTAAATGAGGCCTCTCCTCCTGGTTACACCAGTGACCATATCTCCCACACATAATGTGTTTTCGTCTTTTGAACTTCTAGTCATGAAATCTATGCAGCCTACTCAATCACTTTTTATTGCTACTATTCAGGAGTTCCCTGAATTCCTGTCGGACCTTGTAGTCATGGCAAATAATATTCACATTTTTGGTGACTTTAATATTCACATGGAAAAGTCCACAGGACCACTCCAAAAGGCTTTCGGAGCCATCATCGACTCAGTGGGTTTTGTCCAACATGTCTCCGGACCTACTCACTGCCACAGTCATACTCTGGACCTAGTTTTGTCCCGTGGAATAAATATTGCGGATCCTAATGTTTTTCCTTATAATCATGGACTATCGGACCACCATTTTATTAAGTTTGCAATAGCAACAAATAATCTACTCAGACCCCAACCAAGGATCATCAAAAGCCGTGCTATAAATTCTCAGACAACCGAAAGATTCATAAATGTCCTTCCAGACTCCACCTACCCAAGGATGTCAGAGTACAAAAATCAGTTAACTTCTTTGGGAACGGGGGCAGCATTGAGTAGCTTGGATGAATAAGGTGCCCAGAGTAAACTGCCTGCTACTTAGGCCCAGAAGCTAGAATATGCATATAATAATAATAGTAGATTTGGATAGAAAACACTCTAAAGTTTCCAAAACTGTTAAAATAATGTCTGTGAGTATAACAGAACTCATATTGCAGGCAAAAACCCGAGGAAAATCCAACCAGGAAGTGGGAAATCTGAGGTTTGTAGTCTTTTTAAGTGATTGCCTATCCAATATACAGTGTAAATGGGGTCAGATTGTCTGACTTCCTTCCTAAGGATTCCACTAGATGTCAACAGTCTTTAGAACGTTGTTTCAGACTTCTACTATGAAAGGGGAGCGAATAAGAGCTGTTTGAACCAGGGGTTTGGCTGAAAGCCTTGCGCGCGGCCGTGAGCGCGAGCTCCGTTTCCTGTCATTTCTAAAGACAAAGGAATTGTCCGGTTGGAATATTATCGAAGATTTATGATAAAAACATCCTAAAGATTGATTCTATACATCGTTTGACATGCTTCTACAAACTGTAATGGAACTTTTTTGACTTTTCGTCTGGATTTAGTTCCCGCGACTTGTGCATTTGGATTACAAGACTAAACGCGCGAACATTACATTTACATTACAGTCATTTAGCAGACGCTCTTATCCAGAGCGACTTACAAATTGGATATATATATATTTAACCAGGCAAGTCTGTTAAGAACAAATTCTTATTTTCAATGACGGCCTAGGAACAGTGGGTTAACTGCCTTGTTCAGGGGAAGAACGACAGATTTTTACCTTGTCAGCTCGGGGATTCGAACTTGCAACCTTTCGGTTACTAGTCCAACGCTCTAACCACTAGGCTACCTGCCACCTGCCGAACAAAAGAAACATTTATTGTCTAACATGGAGACCTGGGAGTGCCATCAGATGAAGATCATCACAGGTAAGTGATTCATTTTAACGCTATTTCTGACTTTTGTGACACCTCTCCTTGGTTGGAAAATGGCTGTATGGTTTTCTGTGGCTAGGCGCTGACCTAACATAACCGCAAAGTGTGCTTTCGCCGTAAAGCTTTTATGAAATCTGACACAGCGGTTGCATTAAGGAGATGTTTATCTTTAATCGAATGTTTAACACTTGTATCTTTCATCAATGTTTATGATGAGTATTTCTGTAATTTGATGTGGCTCTCTGCGCTTTCACCGGATGTTTGTTTGAGACAATGCATTTCTGAACATAACGCACCAATTTCAAATTAGGTTTTTGGACATAAAGATGAACTTTATCGAACAAAACACACATTTATTGTCTAACATGGAGTCCTAGGAGTGCCATCTGGTGAAGATCATCAAAGGTTAGTGATTCATTTTAACGCTATTTCTGTCTTTTGTGACACCTCTCCTTCTTTGGAAAATGGCTGTATGGTTTTCTGTGGCTAGGCGCTGACCTAACATAATCGCAGTGTGCTGTCGCCGTAAAGCCTTTTTGAAATCAGACACTGTGGCTGGATTAACAAGAAGTTTATCTATAAAATTGTGTATAATACTTGTATGTTTGAGGAATTTTAATTATGAGATTTCTGTTGTTTGAATTTGGCGCCCTGCAATTTCACTGGCTGTTGGCGAGGTGGGACGCTACCGTTCTACATATCCCAGAGAGGTTAACCACCTAACTGAGGAACTAAATTTAACCTTGCATAATACCCTAGATGTAGTCGCACCCCTAAAAACAAAAAACATTTGTGATAAGAAACTAGCTCCCTGGTATACAGAAAATACCTGAGCCATGAAGCAAACTTCCAAAAAATTGGAACGGAAATGGCGCTACACCATTCTTCCGATTAGCTTGGAAAGACAGTACCGTGCAGTATCAAAGAGCCCTCACTGCTGCTCGATCATCCTATTTTTCCAACTTAATTGAGGCAAATAAGAACAATCCAAAATGTATTTTTGATACTGTCGCAAAGCTAACTAAAAAGCAGCATTGGATGGCTTTCACTTCAGCAGTGATACATTCACGGACTTCTTTGACGAAAAGCTCATGATCATTAGAAAGCAAATTACAGACTCCTCTTTAAATCTGCGTATTTCTCCAAAGCTCATTTGTCCCGAGTCTGCACAACACTGCTAGGACCTAAGATCAAGGGATACACTCAAGTTTTTCAATACTATATCTCTTGACACATTGATGAAAATAGTAATGGACTCTAAACCTCCAAGCTGCATACTGGACCCTATTCCAACTAAACTACCAAAAGAGCTGCTTCCTGTGTTTGGCCCTCCTATGTTGAACATAATAAATGGCCCCTATCCACCGGATGTGTACCAAACTCACTAAAAGTGGCAGTAATAAAGCCTCTCTTGAACCAGAAAATATAAAAAACTATCGGCCTATATCGAATCTCCCATTCCTCTCAAAAAAAATGTTTAAAGCTGTTGGTGTCTGGTTTTATTTCCCATCATAGCCTGAGACTGCACTCGTGAAGGTGGTAAAATACCTTTTAATGGCGTCAGACAAAGGCTCTGCATCTGTCCTTGTGCACCTAGACCTTAGTGCTGCTTTTGATACCATCGAGCTCCACATTCTTTTGGAGAGATTGGAAACTTAAATTGGTCTACATGGGCAAGTTCTGGCCTGGTTTAGATCTTATCTTTTGGAAAGATATCAGTTTGTCTCTGTGGATGGTTTGTCCTCTGACAAATCAACTGTAAATTTCAGTGTTCCTCGAGATTCAGTTTTAGGACCACTATTGTTTTCACTATATATTTTACCTCTTGGTGATGTAATTCGGAAACATAATGTTATCTTTCATTGCTATGCGGACGATACACAGCTGTAAATTTCGATGAAACATGGTGAAGCCCAAAAATTGCCCTCCCTGGAAGCCTGTGTTTCAGACAAAAAGTGAATGGTGGCAAATGTTTTACTTTTAAACTCAGACAAAACAGAGATATAGAGAGTATATAGAGAGTCAGGACACCCGTTTAACGTCCCATCCGAAAGACAGCACCCTACACAGGGCAGTGTCCCCAATCACTGCCCTGGGGCATTGTGATATTTTTTAGACCAGAGGAAAGAGTGCCTCCTACTGGCCCTCCAACACCACTTCCAGCAGCATCTGGTCTCCCATCAGGGACTGACCAGGACCAACCCTGCTTAGCTTCAGAAGCAAGCCAGCAGTGGTATGCAGGGTGGTATGCTGTTATGGCTTCTTAGAAGCTTCTGATAGGCTAATTGACAGTCATTTTAGTCAATTTGAGGTGTATGTGTGGATGTATATCAAGGCCTATCTTCAAACTCAGTGCCTCTTTGCTTGACATCATGGGAAAAACAAAAGAAATCAGTCGAGACCTTAGAAAAAAAACTATAGACCTCCACAAGTCTGGTTCATCCTTGGGAGCAGTTTCCACACGCTGAAGGTACCATGTTCATCTGTACAAACAATAGTACGCAAGTATAAACACCATGGGACCATGCAGCCGTCATACCGCTCAGGAAGGAGATGCGTTCTATCTCCTAGAGATGAACGTACTTAGGTGCGAAAAGTGCAAATCAATCCCAGAAAAACAGCAAAGGACCTTGTGAATATGCTGGAGGAAACAGGTACAAAAGTAGCTATAGGAAGAAGCCACTGCTCCAAAACTGCCATAAAGAAGCCAGACTACGGTTCGCAACTGCACATGGGGACAAAGATTGTACTTTTTGGAGAAATGTCATCTGGTCTGATGAAACAAAAATAGAACTGTTTGGCCATAATTATGTTTGGAGGAAAAAGGGAGATGCTTGCAAGCCAAAGAACACCATCCCAACCATGAAGCACTGGGATGGCAGCATCATGTTGTGGGGGTGCTTTGCTGCAGGAGGGGTTAGTGCACTTCACAAAATAGATGGCATCATGAGGGGGGAAATTATGTGGATATATTGAAGCAACATCTCAAGACATCAGTCAGGAAGTTAAAGCTTGGTCGCAAATGGGTCTTCCAAATGAACAATGACCCCAAGCATACTTCCAAAGTTGTGGAAAAATGGCTTAAGGACAACAAAGTCCTATTGGAGTGGCCATCACAAAGCCCTGACCTCAATCCTATATAAAATGTGTGGGCAGAACTGAAAAAGCGTGTGCGAGCAAGGAGGCCTACAAACCTGACTCAGTTACACCAGCTCTGTCAAGAGGAATGGGCCAGAATTCACCCAACTTATTGTGGGAAGCTTGTGGAAGGATACCTAAAACGTTAGACCCAAGTTAAACAATTTCAAGGCAATGATACCAAATACTAATTGTGTGTATGTAAACTTCTGACCCACTGGGAATGTGATGAAATAAATAAAAGCTGAAATAAATCATTCTCTCTACTATTATTCTGACATTTCACATTCCTAAAATAAAGTGGTGATCCTAACTGACCTAAAACAGGGAATTTTTACTAGGATTAAATGTCAGGAATTGTAAAAAATTTAGTTTAAATGTAGTTGGCTAAGGTGTATGTAAACTTCTGACTTCAACTGTACATTCTAACTGTAGAATAAGAATAATGATTATATTTCCATAATTTCAACAGATCACCCAAGTGTTTTGATCTAAATCACCAGTCAAAAGGAAATAGCAATATTTGTTTACAAATAAGACCTAGATTTTTTGCCCATATTGTGCATACCTATGTGGCAGTGTGGAAATTATCTCAAATGAGATAAACTTTTGGTTGAAGTTTGAGTGATGAAACAATCAGAAAAACCCCACTGAAATGGCAAAAACTCCATTGAAATGGCGAAAACCCCATTGAAATACTTAAAATGTATGTGTTGCTAACCTAGGGTCATGCACAACTCATAAAGCAAATGTAGAACTTTTATTATTCAAGAACATAAAATACCGTAAAAAATATAATTATATGATATTCTGTCCATATCGCCCTAGTGTGTGTGTATGCATTTGAGGATCAGGTCTGATCTTTTCCCATGACAATGTTCTCAAACCCTCTAACGCGCTAAACTGTTTCAGTGTTTTTATGACTGTATATTTGGAGAACTTTCTGTCTCCAGCTTGTAAGAGGGAGAGAAGTCTCTGACAAGCAGACTTGCCTCACCTATCACTCACACAGCCGTAAATTACCACAGCAATCGGATTAGTTTAATTTAATTGCCATGTTGCATGTAGTCCAGTGTGTGTGTGTGTGTGTGTGTTGTATGGAGTCAAGTGCTCCACTGTTCACCTGTAAATGTATACCTTCTGTTACACTCTTTCCATCCTGTCACTAGCTGCTGTATATAGGGGTGCTGTGGCAGTTTCCTCTCAGGTAATAGTGATCAGTCAACACTGTAAACATGCTGACTAGAAATGTTTCATTTGTGAGAGTGTGAGTGAAAATAAATATCCTAAATATGGGAAGTCATAAAATAAGGGATAAGATTTGAATAAACACTGCCCAGCAAGCAAAACTGGTTGCAATGACGATATTATGGTCAGGTTATATACCGGTTGTATAAGGACGTTTTGTTGATGTCTTTAAAGCGGCAACTTGCAATTGCTACATCAATTTTTTTACTTTTAAATAATAACATACTGTATACCCATTGATTCTTGAAGAATATAACTTGTGAATGCCTCACGAGCTTAGTTCAACTGCGCTACCCCATCAGAACCCAAAATAAAAGCTTGTTTTACTCCAATGTTTGTAACCAATGTCATTGTAAACAAACACTGTATAGCCTCAAAACATTACTAGAACTGTACACTTGATCTCCTGGGTGGTAAGTCCTTGCATCCATAGCTCTGTCTATGAATTTGAAAGTGGTTACATTTCTCCAGCCCCATCCCTCAGCTGTTTACCATATCAGTGGCGGGGTAAACCACTTTGTTATTGTTTGAAATGCAGATTGCCCCTTTAAGCTACCACAAAAAAACAATACTTATCTTGAACTATTATCTGACCAGATAACGACCAAAATATGACATCTTTCCCATGATGTCTTGTTATTGTCATTAAAAATACCTCTCATCTGGTTGCAACAAGGACCACTGGGTTGTGGTCTTACAACCAGAAAATGATGACATTAAAGACGTCTTGTGTCAATTTGGCCCGCAGCTGTTCTCTCTAGCCCCAGCCCAGATTAGATAGTTCTAGTGCAGACTACACAGCAGGGTAAAAGGAACTGTAGTTTAACTAGTTTAACAGAACTTACAGGGCAGGATGTCCTGGTAGCGGTTCTTCTCCCGGTTCTCAGGAGCTTTCCCCACCAGACAGTTATCAAATGGCTTTAGATGCTCCAAGGCCTAAAACAAACAACACAAACAACAGCAACTGAAAATGTTTGCTTCTGCTATCGAAAAGGCAGACCAACGTGCATGATATGGTTAGCATACTTCCTTAGTGTGTGTTTGCGTGCGTGTATGTGTATGAGGAACACAAACTGTATACCCACCATGAACTCTCGGACCAGTTCTTGCTGGTCTAGTTGATGTTGTAGTATCTGTATCAGGGCTTTCACTCTGGGCCCAGAGTATTGACTGGTCTTAGCTGGACTGATCATGGCTAGGCTGGCCAACTCTTCTTCTGAAATTATAGGTGGGCCTGGAGAGAGAGGGGAGGGAATCAGTTCTTACATTTTAGTCATTTAGCAGACCCTCTTATCCAGAGCGACTTACAGGCGCAATTAGGGTTAAGTGTCTTGCTCAAGGGCACATTGGCAGTTTGCTAACTAGTCGGCTCGGGGATTCGAACCAGCGGGCTTTAGAGCAAAGGCTCTTAACCGCTAGGCTACCTGTAGTAAGGTTTTTGTAGACCAACCATTTAACAGTGCTAGAAAAAGAAAAAGCCATGATGCAAGAGCTCCTGGAGCAGTTCAGTGGTTAAGTGCCCTTGCTCAAAGCCACAACGGCAAACAAAAAGGGACTTGAACGGGCGGCCCTGCCCTGTACCTGAGGAAGGTGACATCATCTCCTGATCATTAGCTTCAAACGTCCCATCATCCTCATCCTCGCTGCTCCAGCCGTCTGATTGGCTTTTCTTGCTGCCCGTGATGGGTTCGCCCAATGTCGTCACAGAGATTTGGTTCCTGGAGGGGAGGGGTCAGGGATGAAACCATTCCTACTCTTCTGTAGGGGTCAGACCAGAACATTTATATTGTTCCGTAATAGGGTTGAAATCGTGCAGGGCTGACCCTCCTTTCCCTGCTTCTTTTTTACCTGACCTACAGGGTTGCGCTTTACATGACTTTCAGCTTATAAAGGCTTCCTAAAACCCTACTAATGCCTTCATAAGCACTACATAAATGTATTAAAGCATCTATAACCGTATGTCATGCTTTATAAAGTGTTCATAAATGTGGCATAACTGTGTGACATAATCACCAATGTCAAATGTGACATAACAAATGTGACATATAATAAAAACATGTGCTTTATAAAGGGTGACATTTTGGGCTGAAGGATGGCATACGCTCTAAAGGGATGACATCTTAGTCACATTACACCTAATCTCATTCCTAGACATTTCCACCCAAATGTGCAGAAGGTCTGGTGGACCTGCGCATCAAACTTCATTAGTTAGGGTTAGGTTTAAAATACAATTTTAAGAAGATACATTATGGAAATGGGAAGGGTTAAGTAGTATTAAGTAGTGATAATGACAAATACTTTACTCAGTAAGGTCATTCCTATAGAATTCTATGGTCACTCCCACTAAGGCCAAATTGGTTGATAGATATTCACAGGCTTATATGTGCTGTGTGCAATAGCCTGGGGACGACGCTACCACAAGAAACACTTGATGAAAGCCACCAACATAATGAAATTGAAAGTGTCTTTCTTCTGGAACCAAGTCACATGTTCCTCAGTACACAAACATGCACACAACAAAAACATTCACCCCCCCCCCACCGGGGAAGATCAGCGACAAAATGTTGGCACCATTGTAACAGGTTGCAATCAAGCCCTGGTCTCCAGCATGGGAACAGGTAGTCTCAGGTTGGACTACTCCAAATCATATTGGTTCTGACACACTCACACACACGCTTTGCAGGTCCATCAACCAATTGAAATACCTCTCACATCCTACAGTAACCACCTGCGGATCATGAAGGGACCCTTCATAAATAAGCAGAATATTAATAACCTATTTATTGACACTATGTGGTGTCCTGTAATACTTAGTTTGAAGTTAGACACCTTTGGTCATTCATAACACATACAGTGACCACGGAAAGTATTCAGACCCCTTGACTTTTTTTTTTTACGTTACAGCCTTATTCTAAAATGTATTCAATCGTTATTTTCCCTTATCAATCTACACACAATACCACATAATGACAAAGCAAAAACAGGTTTCAAGAATTTTTTGCAAATTCATAAAAAATGTAATACTGAAATATCCCTTTTACATAAGTATTCAGACGCTTTACTCAGTACTTTGTTGAAGCACCTTTGGCAACGATTACAGCAGCGAGTCTTTCTGGGTATGGCACTACAATCTTGGCACACCTGTATTTGGGGAGTTTCACCCAATCTTCTCTGCAGATCTTCTCAAGCTCTGTCAGGTTGGATGGGGAGCATTGCTGCACAGTTATTTTCAGGTCAATCTAGATATGTTAGGACATTCAGATTTGTCCCGAAGCCACTCCTGCTTTGTCTTGGCTGTGTGCTTAGGGTCGTTGTCCTGTTGGAAGGTGAACATTCACCCCAGACTGAGGTCCTGAGCGCTCTAGAGCATGTTTTCATTGAGGATCTCTCTGTACTTTTCTCCGTTCATCTTTCCCTCGATCCTGACTAATATCCCAGTCTCTGCCACTAAAAAACATCCCCGCAGCATGATGCTGCCACCACAATGCTTCACCGTAGGGATGGTGTCAGGTTTTCTCCAGAAGTGACACAAGGCATTCAGGCCAAAGAGTTCAATCTTGGTTTCATCAGACCAAAGAATCTTGTTTCTCATGGTCTGAGAGTCTTTAGGTGCATTTTGGCAAACTCCAAGGGGCTGAATACTAATGTGAATAATGAATTTCTGTTTTTGAAAATATATATTTTGCAAAAACGTCTTAACCTGTTTTCGCTTTGTCATTATTGGGTATTGTTTGTAGATTGCTGAAAAAATAAACATATTTAATCAATTTTAGAATAAGGCTGCAATGTAACAAAATGTGGAAAAATCAGTGTCTCATCAACAACACTAAAAAAGTACTTCCGGGTCACGAAATTAAAATACAAAATCTAAATAAAAGTCCTTCACGTAATAGTAGAAAAGTGTCAATAACCATTCATGATATATGTAAAATAATTGTCTAAACATTAACAATGATTCATATTTGTTCATATTTAAGTGACATGCATTAAATGACTGTTTAAAAACATGTTCCATGGTCAAATAAATGAAGACAATGCGAATCACTGTATATGGAATACATATTGGCTTAGAGAAATAACTCATTCTGCAACAGCAAAATAATTGTAGTGAATACTCAGTAGGGTCTGTAGAATGTACTGTATGGTATCATTTCATGGGGGTCTGAATGATACAGAGTGTTGCTGGCCTTTTACGCCACCCATTCCATTGGCGGCCGAATCACATTCAATGTCACACTCAATGTACTCCACATTCAATGGGCATGCTCACTGAATTAAAGGGCAAGTACACTCAAAAATCGACATTTCTTGGTCCCGTGTGGTCCCGTGTGGCTCAGTTGGTAGAGCATGGCGCTTGCAACACCAGGGTTGTGGGTTCAATTCCCACAGGGGGACCAGGGTTCAATTCCCATGGGGGGACCAGGATGAATATGTATGAACTTTCCAATTTGTAAGTCGCTCTGGATAAGAGCGTCTGCTAAATGACTTAAATGTAATGTAAATGTAAGATTGTTTCCAGACCTCAAAAGACATCCCCTGATGTGGTTTAAGCATTGTTGTTAACACAGAAAATTAAATGCTGTTGTTTTTCTATGAAAAAAGTGTGAAAAAACTGGGGTAAACCGAAACCTGGAAAACCAAAACCAAGAAAACGGAATAAAAAAAAACAAAACAGAAGTAGGCTAAAAATTTCAAACTATTTTAAAAGGCTCTACCAATATTTTGGGGTAAGTTGAGATCAAGTCCAATATTGACTATGCACCCTAGTGGGTGCACTAATGTTTTAGTGAAATATAATATAATTCAACAAATGTACCATACAGTCATGCGTGAATACATTTTTACATATGGGTTGTCAAGGGAATTGATCCCAATATGTGAGAAGCACAGGTTTATGTCATATTTGACATAGTGGGTTATGTCAGATTTGACATTGGTTGTTATGTCACAGAGTTAGGCCAAATGTATGAATCCTTTATAAAAGCATGACATATGCTTATAGATGATTTGTAACACATTTATTTAGGGTTTATGAAGGCTTTATCATTTTTTTTATTTTATTTATTTCACCTTTATTTAACCAGGTAGGCAAATTGAGAACACGTTCTCATTTACAATTGCGACCTGGCCAAGATAAAGCAAAGCAGTTCGACACATACAACAACACATAGTTACACATGGAGTAAAACAAACATACAGTCAATAATACAGTGAAAAATAAGTCTATATACAATATGAGCAAGTGAGGTGAGATAAGGGAGGTGAAGGCAAACAAAATATATATATAAATAAATAAAAATATAAAAAGGCCATGGTGGCGAAGTAAGTACAATATAGCAAGTAAAAAAAACACTGGAATGGTTGGTTTGCAGTGGAAGAAGGTGCAAAGTAGAGATAGAAATAATGGGGTGCAAAGGAGCAAAAATAAATAAATACAGTAGGTAAAGAGGTAGTTGTTTGGGCTAAATTATAGATGGGCTATGTACAGGTGCAGTAATCTATGAGCTGCTCTGACAGCTGGTGCTTAAAGCTAGTGAGGGAGATAAGTGTTTCCAGTTTCAGAGATTTTTGTAGTTCGTTCCAGTCATTGGCAGCAGAGAACTGGAAGGAGAGGCGGCCAAAGGAAGAATTGGTTTTGGGGGTGACCAGAGAGATATACCTGCTGGAGCGCGTGCTACGGGTGGGCGTTGCTATGGTGACCAGCGAGCTGAGATAAGGGGGGACTTTACCTAGCAGGGTCTTGTAGATGACCTGGAGCCAGTGGGTTTGGCGACGAATGTGAAGCGAGGGCCAGCCAACGAGAGCGTACAGGTCGCAGTGGTGGGTAGTATATGGGGCTTTGGTGACAAAACGGATGGCACTGTGATAGACTGCATCCAATTTATTGAGTAGGGTTTTGAAGGCTATTTTGTAAATGACATCACCGAAGTCGAGGATTGGTAGGATGGTCAGTTTTACAAGGGTATGTTTGGCAGCATGAGTGAAGGATGCTTTGTTGCGGAATAGGAAGCCGATTCTAGATTTAACTTTGGATTGGAGATGCTTGATGTGAGTCTGGAAGGAGAGTTTACAGTCTAACCAGACACCTAGGTATTTGTAGTTGTCCACATATTCTAAGTCAGAGCCGTCCAGAGTAGTGATGTTGGACAGGCGGGCAGGTGCAGGCAGCGATCGGTTGAAGAGCATGCATTTAGTTTTACTTGTATTTAAGAGCAATTGGAGGCCACATAAGGAGAGTTGTATGGCATTGAAGCTCGCCTGGAGGGTTGTTAGCACAGTGTCAAAAGAAGGGCCAGAAGTATACAGAATAGTGTCGTCTGCGTAGAGGTGGATCAGAGACTCACCAGCAGCAAGAGCGACATCATTGACGTATACAGAGAAGAGAGTCGGTCCAAGAATTGAACCCTGTGGCACCCCCATAGAGACTGCCAGAGGTCCGGACAACAGACCCTCCGATTTGACACACTGAACTCGATCAGAGAAGTAGTTGGTGAACCAGGCGAGGCAATCATTAGAGAAACCAAGGCTGTCGAGTCTGCCGATGAGGATGTGGTGATTGACAGAGTCAAAAGCCTTGGCCAGGTCAATGAATATGGCTGCACAGTACTGTTTCCTATCGATAGCAGTTAAGATATCGTTTATGACCTTGAGCGTGGCTGAGGTGCACCCATGACCAGCTCTGAAACCAGATTGCATAGCGGAGAAGGTATGGTGGGATTCGAGATGGTCGGTAATCTGTTTGTTGACTTGGCTTTCGAAGACCTTAGAAAGGCAGGGTAGGATAGATATAGGTCTGTAGCAGTTTGGGTCTAGAGTGTCTCCCCCTTTGAAGAGGGGGATAACCGCAGCTGCTTTCCAATCTTTGGGAATCTCAGACGACACGAAAGAGAGGTTGAAAAGGCTGGTAATAGGGGTGGCAACAATTTCAGCAGATAGTTTTAGAAAGAAAGGGTCCAGATTTTCTAGCCCGGCTGATTTGTAAGGGTCCAGATTTTTCAGCTCTTTCAGAACATCAGCTGACTGTATTTGGGATTAAGAGAAGTGGGGAAGGCTTGGGCGAGTAGCAGAGGGGAGGGCAGTGCTGTTGACCGGGGTAGGGGTAGCCAGGTGGAAAGCATGGCCAGCCGTAGAAAAATGCTTATTGAAATTCTCAATTATAGTGGATTTGTCGGTGGTGACAGTATTTCCTATCTTCAGTGCAGTTGGAAGCTGGGAGGAGGTGTTCTTATTCTCCATGGACTTTACAGTGTCCCAGAACTTTTTTGAGTTTGTGTTGCAGGAAGCAAATTTCTGCTTGAAAAAGCTAGCCTTGGCTTTTCTAACTGCCTGTGTATACTGGTTTCTAGCTTCCCTGAAAAGTTGCATATCACGGGGGCTGTTCGATGCTAATGCAGAACACCATAGGATGTTTTTGTATTGGTTAAGGGCAGTCAGGTCTGGAGAGAACCAAGGGCTATATCTGTTCCTGGTTCTAAATTTCTTGAATTGGGCATGCTTATTTAAGATGGTGAGGGAGGCATTTTAAAAAAATATCCAGGCATCCTCTACTGACGGGATGAGATCAATATCCTTCCAGGATACCTCGGCCAGGTCGATTAGAAAGGCTTGCTCGCTGAAGTGTTTCAGGGAGGGTTTGACAGTGATGAGTGGAGGTCGTTTGATCGCTGACCCATTACGGATACAGGCAATGAGGCAGTGATCGCTGAGATCTTGGTTGAAAACAGCAGAGGTGTATTTGGAGGGCAAGTTGGTTAGGATGATGTCTATGAGGGTACCCGTGTTTACGGAATTGGGGTGATATCTGGTAGGTTCATTGATAATTTGTGTGAGTTCGAGGGCATCAAGCTTAGATTGTAGGATGGCTGGGGTGTTAAGCATGTTCCAATTTAGGTCGCCTAGCAGCACAAGCTCTGAAGATAGATGGGGGGCAATCAGTTCACATATGGTGTCCAGAGCACAGCTGGGGGCAGAGGGTGGTCTATAGCAGGCGGCAACAGTGAGAGACTTGTTTTTAGAGAGGTGGATTTTTAAAAGTAGGAGTTCAAATTGTTTCGGAACAGACCTGGATAGTAAAACAGAACTCTGCAGGCAATCTTTGCAGTAGATTGCAACACCGCCCCCTTTGGCCGTTCTATCTTGTCTGAAAATCTTGTAGTTAGGGATGAAAATGTCAGAATTTTTGGTGGTCTTCCTAAGCCAGGATTCAGACACGGCTAAAACATCTGGGTTGGCAGAGTGTGCTAAAGCAGTGAACAAAACAAACTTAGGGAGGAGGCTTCTAATGTTAACATGCATGAAACCAAGGCTATTACGGTTACAGAAGTCATCAAAAGAGAGCGCCTGGGGAATAGGAGTGGAGCTAGGTACTGCAGGGCCTGGATTCACCTCTACATCACCAGAGGAACAGAGGAGGAGTAGGATAAGGGTACGGCTAAAAGCTATGAGAATTGGTCGTTTAGAACGTCTAGAACAGAGAGTAAAAGGAAGTTTCTGGGGGCGATAAAATAGCTTCAAGGAATAATGTACAGATAAAGGTATGGTAGGATGTGAATACAGTGGAGGTAAACCTAGGTAATGAGTGATGATGAGAGAGATATTGTCTCTAGAAACATCATTGAAACCAGGTGATGTCATCGCATATGTGGGTGGTGGAACTGAGAGGTTGGATATATAGTGAGCAGGGCTAGAGGCTCTACAGTGAAATAAGCCAATAAACACTAACCAGAACAGCAATGGACAAGGCATATTTACATTAAGGAGAGGCATGCTTAATCGAGTGATCATAAGGGTCCCGTGAGTAGAGGTTGGTTGGGGTCACGGCGATCCAGACAGCTGGCCGGGTAGCTGGCTATCGGTAGCAAGATAACATAGGATGGAGGTCTGTTTTTATTTATTTTTATTATTATAATTTTTTTCCCCCACCTCGTTCGTATCCGTCGGTAGATTAGTGGGGTTCCGTGTGGTAGAGGGGATCGATCCAATTGGCAAAATAGATAGATAGATAAGTCCCAAGAAAAAAAAGAAAAAATTGTCCGGTATATTTATTTAGATAGCAGCCGATAAGACAGCTAATAATTAGCAGATGGGTATTCAGAAACGTCGCAATGGAAAAGCCTGTTGAAACCACCTCGGACAATTACGTCGGCAGACCAGTCGTGATGGATCGGCGGGGCTCCGTTTCGGCAATAAAGGGTCCAGTCCAATTGGCAAAAGAGGTACTGTAGCCCAAGAATTCGCAGGTAGACCTCTTCGGCTAGCCGGCAGATGGGCCTAGCTCGAGGCTAACTCAAGGCTAACTGGTGCTTGTTTCGGGACAGAGGTATTAGCCAGTAGTAGCCACTTGGTTGCAGCTAGCTAGCGACGATGATCCGGTGTAATTGTCCAGAGCTTGCGTCAGGAATCCGGTGATGTGGTAGAGAAAAAGCAGTCCTATATTCTCTGGGTTGATATCGCGCCTGCAGACTGGCATGTATTGGCCCGAGCTGAAGCTGGCTGGTGTCCGAGTTAAGGGTGAAGACCGCAGCAGTGGCTAACTGACTACTAGCTAGTAGCTAGTTATCTGGCTAGCTTCTGATTGGGGTTACGGTTCTAAAGTATAAAAAAAATAGCAGATCCGTACCACATTGGGTGAGGCGGGTTGCGGGAATGTATATTCAATTCCAAGATGGAAAGTGAAATTAAAATATATACGAAATGTATACAAAAAATACGAGGACTATTTACGCGGGACAAGACGGGACAAGACAAACACACGTCCGACTGCTACGCCATCTTGGAAAGAACTGCATGTCTGCATGTCATTTAAAGCGGGACCAAATACGGTCTAGAAAAGCTGCTATTATATCTGATATCAAACGAGATGGTAATTTTACATGAAGTAAAATTATGTGCCTTGCTTCAGCTCTTTAAAATTGTTTTTCTAGTACTGTAAGAAGTGTTCTGGCTTTAGATTTGAATAGTATAGAAGTAAGATCAATACTTCATACCCACTGTTTGTGTCTGAAATGCTGGTAAAATGGTCAAAATGTCTGTTGTTTGTAAAAGTTGAGATGAAAAGTAGTTGATGCGGTTACTAAAACAGAGGTCACTCTTGATTTCTGTTCTGATTTTAGATTTGAAAAGCAGAAAAGTAGACTGAGATGTCATACCCTCCAAGTTTGTGTCGAAGTTGTTGGGAAATGGTCAAAGTAGCTGATTTGTATCAAAAGTCATAATGTTTACTCATCGTCTCAGGCTTAGAATGTCTTAATCCAGTGCTATGAGATATTTCTGATAATAAATTCAACTGTGGAAAGTTAGCTGAAATTAACTGTCCAGTGTAATATTCTGTTAGCCCACCACAAACTTGTATCTCAAACAGACTGTCCAACATAGAACGTGGGGAATGGTCAGGGCAATCTATAAAACACTAATGTAATTTTGTTTGTTATTTTGTGATGACATAAAAAAATGTATAAAGGAAATATTGTAACTTAAAAGTATACCCACTACATGTATAAAGTTTCCTTACTGTGCTTTGAGCATGTATTATAAAAAATTATGAAAGTGTTTTTGTTCAGAGTGGGATGTGTTTGATTAGCTATAAGACCTAATTGACTACACACTTTGCAAAGTGTGTAGTCACCGCCCCTGAGTGAGATGAGAAAGTGTGTCAGCCTTTCCAACAAACTGTATAAATGATGGTAAATGCAAGTATATGGTTACTGTAAGTGACAGTAATTTCTGAATGTACCAATGCTGTCATTCTGCTAGGGACCTGTCTTCAGCATATTAAGTCAATAACCGATGCAATGTGTGTATGTTTATCCTGTGTTCCCATTTAATTAGCTAGTAAATAAATAATTAACTTCTTTGGGGCAGGGGGCAGTATTTTCACGTCTGGATAAAAAGCGTGCCCAGAGTAAACTGCCTGCTACTCAGCCATAAAAGCTAGAATATGCATATTATTAGTAGATTTGGATAGAAAACACTCAGAAGTTTCTAAAACTGTTTGAATGACGTCTGTGAGTATAACAGAACTCATATGTCAGAAAAAAAACCTGAGAAAAAATCCCACCAGGAAGTTGGAAATCTGAGGTTGGTCGTTTTTCAACTCATTCCCTATTGAAGATACAGTGGGATATTGGTCATGTTGCACTTCCTAAGGCTTCCACTAGATGTCAACAGTCTTTATAACCTTGTCTGATGCTTCTACTGTGAAGTGGGGAATGAGAGGGGATTGAGTAAGGTCTACCATGAGCTGAATATGCGCTGACAATGCGCGTTCATGTGAGAGCGAGCTCTGTTCCATCGCACTTCTGAAGACAAAGGAATTCTTCGGTTGGAACGTCATTGAAGAATTATGTTAAAAACATCCTAAAGATTGATTCAATACTTTGTTTGTCATGTTTCTACGGACTGTAATATAACTTTTTTAACTTTTCGTCCCTACTTTCGGCTGGACTTGCACGCACGTCGTGAGTTTGGAAAGTGTACTGAACGCTAGAACAACAAGGAGGAATTTGGACATAAATGATGGACATTATCGAACAAAACAAACATTTATTGTGGAACTGGGATTCCTGGGAGTACATTCTGATGAAGATCATCAAAGGTAAGTGAATGTTTATAATGTTATTTCTGACTTCTGTTGACTGCACAATATGGCGGACATCTTTATGTCTTGATTGGGCTCTGAGCGCCGACCTCAGATTATTGCATGGTTTGCTTTTTCCGTAAAGCTTTTTTGAAATCTGACACAGCGGTTGCATTAAGGAGAAGTGCATCTAAAGTTCCATGCATAACACTTGTATTTTCATCAACATTTATAATGAGTATTTCTGTAAATTGATGTGGCTTTCTGCAAAATCACCGGATGTTTTGGAACTACTGAACGTAACGCGCAAATGTAAACTCAGAGTTTTGGATATAAATAGGAACTTTACCGAACAAAACACACATGTATTGTGTAACATGAAGTCCTATGAGTGTCACCTGATGAAGATCATCAAAGGTTAGTGATTAATTTGCTCTATATTTCAGCTTTTTGTGAATCCTCTCTTTGGCTAGAAAAATGGCTGTGTTATTCTGTGAATAGGCACACACCTAACATAATCGTTTGGTTTGCTTTCGTCGTAAAGCCTTTTTGAAATCGAACACTGGGGCTGGATTTACAACAAGTGTATCTTTAAAATGGTGTAAAATACATGTATGTATCTTTTAGGAATTTTAATTATGGGATATCTGTTGTTTTGAATTTGGCGTTCTGCAGTTTCACTGGCTGTTGACGAGGTGGGACGCTAACGTCCCACGTACCCTAGAGAGGTTAAACCAATTTGTGTAGTACTGAATCATAAGCAATGCTCAGATTTTTGCAGATGCAAGGAGGTTACGACTGTTCAGAATGATGATATGATACGAGGTTATGATTAATAAGTTAACTGTTTATAGATGTGATAGCTAAAGACATTTTAGAGTTTAATTCGAGAGATGGTAACTCTTTAAAGTACTGCTTTCGTGGTGCCCCAGATCCTAATGAGTTAATTGTTACACTAATTTAAATCAGGTAACAATTAAACATAGTTAGTTATTTAGATAAATAAGTCTTCAGATTGATGTTAAAGTCAAGTCACGACACTCTTAAATGGTAGAAGATAATTGTGTTCTTATTCCAGATTTAAATAGCAGAGAAGTACATCAAGATGTCATACCTTTTAAGTTTTTGTCTAAAGTACTGGGAAAGTGGTCAAAATATCAGTTGTTTCTAAAAGTTGAAAGAAAATGGAGTTGATGCAGTTACTAAAACAGCTGTATTGTTTTGATTTTATATTTGAAAAGCAGAGAAGTAGACAAAGATTTCATACACTCTTAAGTTTTGTTTTAAATTATGGGAAAGTGGTCAAAGTAGCTGATTTGTGTCAAAAGTCACAATGCTTAGAATGTGCTCACCCAGTGCTATAATTAGACATTTCTGAAAGGTCTTTGACAGTTAATTAAACAGTAGGAAGTTAGCTAATGAAAGTAGTTGATGTGGTTACTAAAACAGCTCTACCTCTTGATAGGTAATAGATAATTCTGTTCTGATTCCAGATTTAAATAGCAGAGAAGACTCAGATTTCATACATTTGAAGTATTTCTCTAAGTTGTTGGGAAAGTGGTCAAAGTAGCTGATTTGCATCAAAAGTTACACTGTTTAAAGTGAATAGAATGTTAAAAGTCATAGCTTCGGCATGGGAGTTTTTAACAATGGGAGGTTTACAATGTTCAATAAATCCCATTAAAAAGTAGATGAAGTTTAATACAATTTAGTAGTAAAAAGGTCAATCGAATGCAGACCATGGGAGATAGAAGGACACTGGCTTGGCGCACATTTAACACATCTGGTCTAACAAAGTGGATATTTGTCAAATCTGTCATGATTGATGTATTGTAACAGGCCCACAATGTGGTTACTAAAATACAATTTAGATATATTTGGCAGCATAGCATTTAGAAATTGTCCCTTTTAAGGTTTAGAAAAAGTGACTGCCAAATGCTAACTCCCATTCGTATAAGCAAGAAGCATAGCTAGCACACAGAAATCAGTTATGGTAGTCAAAGTAGTTTTTAACTGTTATGTAGTTGATTGATGACGATGGGGTTGAAATCCATACAAGCATTATACTCAGATTTTTACTTCAACTTAGTTTGAAATACACAAATAAACAATAGCCTAAATGTAGGCTAATTTTGCTGAGAAATTTGGGGTGGAGATGCAGGTGGGAAAACAGGGCAGTCTTTGTATTTCATGCTAACTTGGCTGAGCTCCTATGTCAAGCACCGGGAAATGAACTCCAACATCTCAGAAGAGGTAAGGTATTTTCATTGAGCCAGTCACTTGTAATTAACTGGATGGCTATAGAGATTAGCCCTCAATCATTACGAGTAGCGCAGTACAGAAAAATGTATTGGATGTGTATGACAGGTCCCTGAAGTGCAAAAAGCATGAATGCTCTGACTTTTGGGGAGGCAGTAAATGCTGTATGGCCACTGCAGTTCGGATAGACCATGAAGAGCTTTTAAGAGTCAAGTCAACTTATATTCAACTAGAACATTCTATTGTGATATGGTTATATCATCATAGGAAACATGAGTTTGTGTTTTATTAGTGACACTTTGCTCCCTCCTTGTGGTCAAAGTAAGTCTACACTAGTCAGTAACGTGGAGTAACAGTGTGTGGTCTGGCACTACAGATGTACACAGGGTACTCTGAGAACAACAACTGAAACATGACTTTAATATTAATACACAGAGCTTACAGGGCAGTTAACTCATCAAGGATCATCTATTTTGCGTCTGAAACTGATAATTCAAGTAAAGTGAACTTAGCTTTAAGAACCAAAATCGTACAGGCCCAAATGTGCGATTGTTATTGAGACAGATGGAGCAGAGGAAGAGAAGAGAAGAAAGAGGAGGATCAAATTAGTCTTACCTGTCAGAAGCGTCATACAGCAAGTTAGTCACACTCTTGCTAGACAGACAGCAAGCCGGATGAGAGGGTGTACTGTTACAGCTCTCCTACACAAAACACACACACACACACACACACACACACACACACACACACACACACACACACACACACACACACACACACACACACACACACACACACACACACACACACACACACACACACACACACACACACACACACAGAGAGAGAACAAGAGAGAAAGAGAGTGAGGTGACAGGTGGCTCTTAAGATACACTGCAATGTTACAGTGGTGTGTGTGTGTATATGTGTGTAGGGCTCTAAAGCGCAACCATTTTGTTGCATACAGGAAATATTGACTTTTTCCACATTTTGTTGTGTAACAGACTGAATTTAAAATGTATTAAATTGAGATGTGTCACTGGTCTACACAATACCCCATTACGACAAAGTAAAAACATGTTTTTAGAAATGTTTGCAAATGTATTGAAAATGAAGTACTGAAATATCTAATTTACAGAAGTAGAAAAGTATTCACACATGTTAGAATCACCTTTGGCAGTGATTACAGCTGTGTCTTTCTGGGTAAGTCTCTAAGAGCTTTGCACACCTGGAAAATAACAATATATGTGACCGACCGGCTCAAATCAGTCTTATGTAGCAACATTTGAAATTGTATTTTTTAAATTTTTATTTTTTTAAACATTGGATAAAAGTAGAGACTCGGAGCTAGAAAATGGTATATCATACACTACAGTTGAAGAGCAAAGGGGAAGTTATTTTGCTTTGAAGGTTAATAAACTCACTTTTGAGAAAATGGCCTTGAATATTTTTGACGCAGACTCGGTCTCAACCTTTAAGTCTTTATTGAAGACTCATCGCTTCAATAGGTCCTATGATTGAGTGGTCTGGCCCAGGAGTGTGAAGGTGAACGGAAAGGCACTAGAGCAACGAACCGCCCTTGCTGTCTCTGCCTGGCAGGTTCCCCTCTCTCCACAGGGATTCTCTACCTCTAACCCTATTACAGGGGCTGAGTCAATGGCTTACTGGTGCTCTTCCTTGCCGTCCCTAGGAGGGGTGCGTCACTTGAGTGGGTTGAGTCACTGACATGGTCTTCCTGTCTGGGTTTGCCCCCTCCTGTCTCAGCCTCCAGTATTTATGCTGCAGTAGTTTATGTGTCGGGGGGGTGGGTCAGTCTGTTATATCTGGAGTATTTCTTCTGTCTTATCCGGTGTCCTGTGTGAATTCAAGTATGCTCTCTCTAATTCTCTCTTTCTTTCTTTCTTTCTTTCTTTCTCTCTCTCGGAGAACCTGAGCCCTAGGACCATGCCTCAGGACTACCTGGCATGATGACTCCTTGCTGTCCCCAGTCCACCTGGCCGTGCTGCTGCTCCAGTTTCAACTGTTCTGCCTGCGGCTATGGAACCCTGACCTGTTCACCGGACGTGCTACCTGTCCCAGACCTGCTGTTTTCAACACTCTAGAGACAGCAGGAGCAGTAAAGATACTCTCAATGATCGGCTATGAAAAGCCAACTGACATTTACTACTGAGGTGCTGACCTGTTGCACCCTCGACAACTACTTTGATCATTATTATTTGACCATGGTGGTCATTTATGAAAATTTTAACATCTCGGCTATGTTCTGTTATAATCTTCACCCGGCACAGCCAGAAGAGGACTGGCCACCCCTCATAGCCTGGTTCCTCTCTAGGTTTCTTCCTAGGTCTTGGCCTTTCTAGGGAGTTTTTCCTAGCCACCGTGCTTCTACACCTGCATTGCTTGCTGTTTGGGGTTTAGGCTGGGTTTCTGTACAGCACTTTGAGATATCAGCTGATGTAAGAAGGGCTATATAAATAAATATGATTTGATTTGATCTGTGCTGTCAGAATGTCTGTTCATAAATTCAGAGCGTTTCGCTCTCGGAGCGTTCAAGCGGACACTGGGCGCTCTGGCTGAAAAGTAGGGTTGATCCGAGCGTTCTGACCTCAAAACGGCAGTCAGGCACCCAAGCTAACTGGCTAACATTGGCTAGCTTGCTAGCTACTTCCAGATACATAATGAGAGAAAACCCCACTCGGACTATTTGACTCTCCCTAGCAGAGCTGGTTAGGCTGTTTTCATGTTATCCAGAGCGTTGGTGACTGTAACTGTGCTGCTGGCAACAATTTAATTATGTTTTTCTGCCGACGTTTACTGACACGGCCATATTCAACAGGTGTTGAGCGTTCGTAAAATCATCAGTTATTCTGAGCTCTGGCATACACTAGCTAACATAAGGCTATAACTAGTCAAACAAATGGCTCTGCGATACGAATAATAAGATCATACACGTAACATTAGCTAGCGAGCCAGCCATCTAACGTTAGCTAGCTAACTGTACATTTTAACTTAGAATGAAACCACTTTGTCAAAATTTGAAACGTGTAATATCTGAAAATGTAGCTAGCTAGACTATCTTATTCATGATCAAATGAATGCGTCTCCTGTCGGATGCCATGGTTGCCCTTAGTTTGAAGATGTAATCCGGAGACAGGTGTTTTCTCCATCTCCTTAGCTATCATACTTGAATTCCACTGATTTCAAAACTCGGTCCTCCAGAAAGTGGAGAGCATACACGTAACGTTAGCTAGCGAGCCAGTACACTTTAACTTGACATTAGGCTGATGCAGTTTTAATATGCAATACATTTCAAGAAAGGATTACCTAAACATACTGACCAGTTCAAATAGACAGAAGCGTGCTATCTGGCAGACCAATCCGAACTCATCTCTCGGCATGTCCAGTCCCCTCATTATCTCTGCCAATCATGGCTAGCGGGAAGGTTGCTGACTTTTTCATTGGCTAAACCTACTAGGCTTGTAATTTAACAATTGTATTCGTATTTACAGATGTCATACAAGTTTGTTATTCAGGCACATGAAAGTTCACATGTTCGAGAACGCATCTCTGCCAAAAACGCATTTTGATAAATCAATAAAAAGTTTACGTTCAAACAACTCTCCTGTGAAGGAGTGACCCGCGACATACACCTAGTTTCCTGAAAAGGGTCACATATGTGCATTACTCTTTTAAAAATTCTTCAAGCTCTCAAGTTGGTCGTTGATCATTGCTAGACAGCCATTTTCAAGTTTTGCTATATATTTTCAAGACGATTCAAGTCAAAACTGAAACTAGGCCACTCAGGAACATTCAATGTCGTCTTGGTAAGCAACTCCAGTGTATATTTGGCTTTGTGTTTTAGGTTATTGTCCTGCTGAAAGATGAATTTGTCTCCCAGTGTCAGTTGGAAGCAGACTGATCCATATATTCTTCTAGGATTTTGCTCGTGCTAAGCTCTATTCCATTTATTTTTTATCCTAAACTCCTGAGTCCTTACTGATGACAAGCATACACATAACATGCAGTAGTGGAAAAACTACCAAACTGTCATACTTGCTTGAGTAAAAGTAAAGATACCTTAATACAAAATGACTCAAGTAAAAGTCCCCCAGTAAAATACTATTTGAGTAAAAGCATTTACAATAAGCATCGCTGTACTGCTGTTTCCAAGTGCCCTAGAGAACAAAGTGAGTGCAGATTTGTGACCGTGGTGGTTGTACCATTACTACATTGAAAACCGCTTGTCTCTAGCCCAAACTGTTCAGAATTTGTGACCCATATAATCTACGTTGCAGCTGGATGCATCTCAATTGGCGGGCCACATTTTACATTCTTAAACCATCTCGTTTTAAAACTACTTGTGGGCTGTTAACACCTTGTTCAGTCATGTTACCTCAATAGGTGGCTAGCTAACCACCTGCCAACTTTACCAGTATATCCAAACATTTTGGGGCACAGAAATAATGGAAATGAGAGATCAATGATCATAGCAATTAATGAATGACATATTTGCATGTTGTCACTCAGAACGTCACTGACATTCTTAAAGAGACAGTGTACAACTTTCAATGTAATGCATCTCAATAGGAAACAGTGCTTTTTACACAATGTAGAAACCTAATATTCCACAAATTACTTTGTAATTTCAATGACAGGTATTTGTATCAAGATTTTAGCTTTTATAATAAACAAATGTCTTTACAGGGTAACATATTTGTTTCTAGGGCACAACATCTGCTTGAAAACTACAATAACTAGAATTAATATAGGCCCAATAAAGACTGTCTCAATCAACAAGAAATTGTATTTTCTGGTGCTCCTAAATTTTATGTGGTACTCCTAACTTTCTAAAGTTGGGAGCACCAGTGCCACAATTTATGTTATTTTATTTAGAGCACTGTGAATGTGTGTGTGTGTGTTACCTGTCCAGCCATGCCCCCTGTCAGGGCCTGCAGGCGGTGTGCGGGATGATGGGGAGGAGAGAGGGGTGGGGGAGAAAGTGGGGTAATATCCTCCTCTACATAGGGTACTGGATCTGAAGTCAACTCTGGAATCAAACACACAGGCAAAAATACATACATACAGTATAAACTCAATTATTTAAGTACATTTTGTTTAGGTTTGATGACTGCAGATTGGAATATATACTTAGCTAAAAATAGCTAAAAATATAACTTTTTTTAAGTATGAAACCCCCCCAATAAACATTAATTTGGGATTAACTGGCCCTCTTAGATCTCACCAGGGGGAAGGTCCTCCTGCTGGACATCAGGTAAGGAGCAGGCAGCAGGGTTAGAGACAAGCTCCGCTTTATCCCCCATATGGGCTTCAGGGCAGGCGGTCACATGTGATACAGGACAGGAGGCCATATTTGATCGAGAACAGGAGGCCATATTTGACCCAGTGCTGATAGCCATGTTGACTCCTTGGCAGGTCATCATATTTGACCCAGGACAAGGGGACATATTTGATCCAGGACAGGAGGCCATATTTGATCCAAGACAGGAGGCCATATTGGATCCTGATCCAGGACAGGAGGCCATATTTGATCCAGGGCAGGCGGCAATGTTGTCTCTATGGCAAGAGGCCATATAGAAGGAACCATCAGTGCAGGGTGCTGTATTGACCCGGGGTATGATGTCTCTACAGATGATGAGCTGGACGTTTCCCTTTACCTTACGAAGGATATCCACCACCTTACTGTGGCCCAGACCTGATACTATTATCCCATTCACCTAAAACACATTGGAATACAACAATGACACATACAATGAGCTCCAAAAGTATTGGGACAGTGATACATTTTTGTTGTTTTGGCTCAATACTCCAGCACTTTGGATTTGAAATGATACAATGACTATGAGGATAAAGTACAGACTATCAGCTTTAATTTGAGGGTATTTTCATCCATATTGGGTGAACAGTTTAGAAATTATAGCACTTTTTTGCATAGTCCCCCTATTTTAAAGTATTAATCAACATGTACTGATCACATCTTTACTAATGCTGCAGAAATGTTCTTGAAAGCAGTATACAGATCCATTGGATGTAGTGACCACAATATAGTAGCCATATACAGGAAAACCAAAGTTCCAAAGGCTGGGCCTAGTACAGTGTATAAGAGGTCATTCAATAAGTTTTGAAGTGATTCCGAGGTTGTTGATGTAAAGAATATTTGTTGGTCTGTGGTGTGTAATGAGGAGCAAACAGACGGTGCACTTGACATATTTATGAAATTGCTTATCCCAGTTACTAAAAAGCATGCACCCATTAAGAAACTGTTAAATCCCGAGGATTGATGAAAAGTTGAAAAAGTACATGGTTGAGAGGGATGAGGCAAAAGGAATGGCAAAGAAGTCTGGCTTCACAACCGATTTGCAAATGTACTGCAAATTGAGAAATCATGTGACTACACTGAATAAAAATAAGAAACTACACTATGAAACAAAGATAAATGACAAAGAATGACAGTAAAAGGCTTTGGAGGAGCACCTTCAAGGATATTTTGGGGAAAAAGGCAAATTCAGCTCCATCATTCATTGAATCAGATGGCTCATTCAATTCAAAACCAATTCATATTGACAACTACTTTAATTATATTTCAATGGCAAGTTTTTCAAACTTAGGCATGAAATGCCAGCAACAAAAGCTGACACTACACATCCACGTACATGTACAGTACAAGTCAAAAGTTTGGACACACCTACTCATTCCAGGGTTTTTCTTTATTCTTACTATTTTCTACATTGTAGAATAATTGTGAAGACATCGACACTATAAAATAACACATATGGAATAATGTAGTAACCAAAAAAGTGTTAAACAAATCAAAATATATTTTATATTCTTCATAGTGGCCACCCTTTTCCTTGATGACAGCTTTGCACACTCTTGGCCTTATTTGGTAAAAGACCAAGTCCATAGTCTGGTAAGAACAGCTCAAATAAGCGAAGAGAAATGACAGTCCATCATTACTTTGAGACATGAAGGTCAGTCAATCCGGATAATTACAAGTACTTTGAAAGTTTCTTCAAAGGCTGTCGCAAAAACCATCGAGCACAATCATGAAACTGGCTCTCACGAGGACCACCACAGGAAAGGAAGACCCAGAGTTACTTCTGCTGCAGAGGATACGTTCATCAGAGTTACCAGCATCAGAAATTGCAGCCCAAATAAATGCGTCACAGAGTTCAAGTAACAGACACATCTCAACATCAACTGTTCAGAGGAGACTGCGTGAAATGGTCTTCATGGTCGAATTGCTGCAAAGAAACCACTACTAAAGGACATCAATAAGAAGAAAATACTTACTTGGGCCAAGAAACACGAGCAATAGACATTAGACCGGTGGAAATCTGTCCTTTGGTCTGATGAGTGCAAATTGGAGATTTTTGGTTCCAACTGCCATGTCTTTGTGAGACGCAGAGTAGGTGAACGGATGATCTCCGCATGTGTGGTTCCCACGGTGAAGCATGGAGGAGGTGTGATGGTGGCACACTTAAAAAGCATGGCTACCACAGCATTCTGCAGCGATACACGATCCCATCTGGTTTGTGCTTAGTGGGAGTTTCATTTGTACAACAGGACAACGACCCAACACACCTCCAGGCTGTGTAAGGGCTATTTGACCAAGAAGGAGAGTGATGGAGTGCTGCATCAGATGACCTGGACTCCACAATCACCTGACCTCAACCCAATTGAGATGGTTTGGGATGAGTTGGACCGCAGAATGAAGGTAAAGCAGCCAACAAGTGCCAAGCATATGTGAGAACTCTTTCAAGACTGTTGGAAAAGCAATCCAGGTGAAGCTGGTTGTGAGAATGCCAAGAGTGTGCAAAGCTGTCATCAAGGCAAAGGGTGGCTACATTGAAGAATCTAAAATCTCAAATATACTGAGTTGTTTAACACTTTTTTAGTTACATGATTCCATATGTGTTATTTCATAGTTTTGATTTCTTCACTATTATTCTACAATGTAGAAAATAGTAAAAATAAAGAAAAACCTTTGAATGAGTAGGTGTGTCCAAACTTTTGACTGTTACTGTATATTTGACCAAATTATTAAAGACAAGAATTGTAATTTTGAATTCTGTAAAGTGAGTGTGGAAGAGGTGAAACAATGATTGTTGTCTATCAACAATGACAAGCCACCTGGGTCTGACAACTTGGATGGAAAATTACTGAGGATAATAGTGGACTATATTACCACTCCTATTTGCCATATCTTCAATTCAAGACTACTAGAATGTGTGTGCCCTCAGACCTGGAGGGAAGCAAAAGTCATTCCGCTACCCAAGAATAGTAAAGCCCCCTTTACAGGCTCAAATACCCGACCAATCAGCCTGTTACCAAACCTTAGTAAGGTTTTGGAAAAAATTGTATTTGACCAGATACAATGCTATTTTACAGACTCCCTCATGGAGACTCCCTCATGTTTCTGACCGTTTGAGCAGACACATGCACATTTGTGGCCTGCTGGAGGTCATTTTGCAGGGCTCTGGCAGTGCTCCTCCTTGCACAAAGGCGGAGGTAGCGGTCCTGCTGCTGGGTTGTTGCCCTCCTACGGCCTCCTCCACGTCTCCTGATGTACTGGCCTGTCTCCTGGTAGCGCCTCCATGCTCTGGACACTACGCTGACAGACACAGCAAACCTTCTTGCCACAGCTCGCATTGATGTGCCATCCTGGATGAGCTGCACTACCTGAGCCACTTGTGTGGGTTGTAGACTCCGTCTCATGCTACCACTAGAGTGAAAGCACCACCAGCATTGAAAAGTGACCAAAACATCAGCCAGGAAGCATAGGAACTGAGAAGTGGTCTGTGGTCATCACCTGCAGAACCACTCTTTTATTGGGGGTGTCTTGCTAATTGCCTATAATTTCCACCTTTTGTCTATTCCATTTGCACAACAGCATGTGAAATTTATTGTCAATCAGTGTTGCTTCCTAAGTGGACAGTTTGATTTCACAGAAGTGTGATTGACTTGGAGTTACATTGTGTTGTTTAAGTGTTCCCTTTATTTTTTTGAGCAGTGTATTTTCTTTTTGGGGGGGGGTATGATATCTATGTCTCTGTAACTTTCTCACTCATCATTATTCACGATTCATTCAGGATTATCTGTAATCATGGTAGCATCCACATTAATGTAGAAGTGTTCATTTACAATAAAAGTAAATCGAAAATGACACAATACACTATTTACCATGAATTACTATTGGGCACAAAACAATTTGAAACACAAGCTAAACAAACAGCAAATGCATCCAACAAATTGTAGAGTCACAAGCTTGATGTAGTCATTGCGTGCTTTGAATGAGACCAAATACTTAACTTTTGACTATTTTTATACATATATAGTAAGTGAATTTGTCCCAATACTTTTGGTCCTCTAAAATTGAGGGACTACGTACAAAAAGAGCTGTAATTTCTAAACAGTTCACCCAAAATGCACTTTAACCTCATAGTCATTGTATCATTTAAAATCCAAAGTGCTGGAGTACAGAGCCAAAACAAAAACAAAATGTCACTGTCCCAATACTTTTGGAGCTCACTGTATTTAGTACAAATATATTAAAAGTAATGTTAGGACTCATAATCAGTCATTGATAAGTGTGTGTGTGTGTACGTGCTTGCGCGTACCTCGAGCAGTATGTCTCCCACTCTGAGCCGCCCGTCTTGCTGGGCCACGCCTCCAGTGCAGATCTTCTTCACTCTAAGCACGCTCCCATTGCATCCTCCAATCAGAGCAAAGCCCAGCCACCCTCCCTCTGGCTTACAGACATCTATCTGCAAGATACAGCTCTGATAGAGGGAAAGTGGGACGTTACAAATCCACTCATAGGGGTCAATTCTAACTTCCACTTAAAGACACATTTGCATTAAGTCTCCCATTGATATCAATGCATGATTAAGTGAAAATTCAGTTTAGAAAGTTAGGAATTTCCCCATTCCTCTTGTACCAAGACAGTAAAAATATAAGTGCATTAAGCAATTCTCTGCCAAGAGGCTGAAGTGAGCAGTGTTTGAGCAGTAAAATATGAATGCATGAATCAGGTGAGAATGCCCACACAGCCCCCCCAGAGCCGAGAGCACAGATGACTCTAGCTTCAACCTGTGTCATCACTGAGAGAAAGAGAGAGGAAGAGAGAGCAATAGAAAGAGGGAGATAATGAGAGCGAGAAATAAAAAGAGATAGGTAGACAGCGATCTTACTTACATCTTGATCTGAGGTGACAAAAAGACGTGATCTGAATTTCCCAGTGGTCTCGGTCACGGCTTTAGCTGCAGAACAAACACAGAGAGACGGAACAAAATGAGACAGAGAGCTTAAAAAACATATCTCTGCAAGAACATCAAAGTTTGCTATGTTATGTAAGTCCTATGGTCAACGCAAAGGCCAGTATGGCAGGTAAGGTAATTGATAGCTACTGTTCCTCAATCCTGCTCAACGTAACCAAATCTACTGAGAGGCAAAAACTATTTGCAAAGTATTAGGAACAGCCATCATTGATCAAATCAAATCAAACTTTATTTGTCACATGCACCCAATACAACAGGTGTAGGTAGACCTTAACGTGAAATGCTTACTTACAAGCCCTTAACCAACAACGCAGTTTAACAAGGCTGTATACAGCGGGTACCGGTACCGAGTCAATGTGCGGGGGGGTACAGGTTTGTCAAGGCAATTTGTACATGCAGGTAGGGGTAAAGTGACTATGCATAGATAATAAACAGCAAGTAGCAGCAGTGTTAAAACAAATGGGGGGTGGGGGGGAAAAACAGACTATGACTTGGGTTACTGGAGTCTTTGACAATTTCTCGGGCTTTCCTCTGACACCGCCTAGAATATAGATCCTGGATGGCAGGAAGCTTGGCACCAATGATGTGCTGGGCTGTTTGCACTACCCTCTGTAGCGCCTTACGGTCAGATGCCGAGCAGTTTCTATACCAGGCGGTGATGCAACCGGTCAGGATGCTCTGGATGGTGCAGCTGTAGAACTTTTTGAGGATCTGGGGACCCATGCAAAATCTTTTCAGTCTCCTGGGGGGGAAAGATGTTGTCGTGCCCTCTTCACAACTGTCTTGGTGTGTTTGGATGATGATATTTCGTTGGTGATGTGGACAACAAGGAACTTGAAACTCTTGACCTGCTCCACTTCAGCACAAGTGGATGTTAATGGGGGCCTGTTCGGCCTGCCTTTTCATGTAGTCCACAATCAGCTCCTTTGTCTTGCTCACATTGAGGGAGAGGTTGTTGTCCTGGCATCACACTGCCAGGTCTCTGACCTCCTTCCTATAGGCTGTCTCATCATTGTCGGTAATCAAGCCTACCACTGTTGTGTCGTCAGCAAACTTAATGATGGTGTTGGAGTCGTGTTTGGCCATGCAGTTGTGGGTAAACAGGGAGTAGGAGGGAACTAAGCACAGACCCAAGTGTTGTTGCCTACCCTTACCACCTGGGGCCGACCCGTCAGGAAGTCCAGGATCCAGTTGCAAGAGGGAGCTGTTTAGTCTAAGGGTCCTTAGCTTAGTGATGAGCTTTGTGGGCACTATGGTGTCGAACACTAAGCTTTAGTTAATGAACAGCATTCTCACATAGGTGTTCCTTTTGTCCAGGTAGGAAAGGGCAGTGTGGAGTGCGATTGAGATTGCATCTGTGGATCTGTTGGAGCAGTATGCGAATCGGAGGGGAGGTTACCCGGGATGCTGCTGTTGATGTGAGCCATGACCAGCCTTTCAAAGCACTTTATGGCTACCGACGTGAGTGCTACGGGGCGGTAATTATTTAGGCAGGTAACATTTGCTTCCTTTGGCACACAACCTTTGATGGTCTCCCTGAAACATGTAGTTATTACAGACTCGGTCAGGCAGAGGTTGAAATATCAGTAAAGTCACTCGCCAGTTGGTCCGCGCATGCTTTGAGTACACGTCCTGGAAATCCGTCTGGCCCCGTAACTTTGTGAATGTTCACCTGTTTAAAGGTCTTGCTCACATCGGCTACCGAGAGCATTATCACACAGTCGTCCGGAACAGCTGGTGCTCTCATGCATGCTTCAGTGTTGGTTGACTCAAAGTGGGCATAAAAGGCCTTTAGCTGATCTGGTAGGCTTGTGTCACTGGGCAGCTCACGGCTGGGTTTCCCTTTGTAGTCCGTAATAGTTTTCAAGCCCTGCCACATCCGACGAGCGTCAGAGCCGGTGTAGTAGGATACAATCTTAATCCTGTATTGATGCTTTGCCTGTTTGATGGTTCGTCTGAGGGCGTAGCGGGATTTTTTATAAGCGTCCGAATTAGTCTCCCGCTCCTGGAAAACGGCAGCTCTAGCCTTTATCTTGATGCGGATGTTGCCTGTAATCCATGGCTTCTGGTTAGGATATGTACGTACGGTCACTGTGGAGACGACGTCGTCGATGCACTTATTGATGAAGCCGATCACTGAGGTGGTATACTCCTCAATGCCATTGGATGAATCCTGGAACAAAGTCCAGTCTGTGCTAGCAAAACAGTCCTGTAGCGTAGCCTCCGCGTCATCTGACTACTTCCGTATTGAGCGAGTCACTGGTCAGATTTTCCAAATGGAGGGCGAGGGAGAGCTTTGCATGCGTCTCTATGTGTGGAGTAAAGGTGGTCGAGAGTTTTTTCCTCTGGTTGCACATGTGACATGCTGGTAGAAATTAGGTAAAAATGATTTAAGTTTCCTCGGCCACTCAAGATTAATATTATCTTGTTTTCTTATACAGCTGGTTGAGTGCGGTCTTAGTGCCAGCATCGATTTGTGGTGGTAAATAGATGGCTACGAATAATATACGTAAATGAGAACTCTCATGGTAGATTTTATGGTCTACAGTTTATCATAAGGTACTCTTCCTCAGGCGAGCAATATTTCGAGACTTCTTTAATATTAGACATCGCACACCAGCTGTTATTGACAAATAGACACCCCCCCGCCCCTTGTCTTATTCATAAGCAAAGGTACCATAACCAATGCAGACTTATAATGAAACAAGATTAATATAACACATACATTGTATCAATGCCTGTTTGACCTTGAAACTAGTTATATACCTCCAGTCACAAAACAAAGCCTAATTTCTGTTCACTTCAACAATATTCAGTGCATTCGGAACGTATTCAGACTCCACAACTTTATCAACATTGACACATTACAGCCTTATTCTAAAATGGATAAAATGGTTTTATTCCCTCATCAATCTACACACAATACCCCATAATGACGAAGCAAAAACAGGTTTTTACAGGTTTTTGCAAATGTATTCAAAATAAAATACTGAAATATCACTGTTTAAGTATTCAGACCCTTTACTCAGTACTTTGTTGAAACACCTTTGGCAGCTATTACAGCCTTGAGTCTTCTTGTGTATGACGCTACAAGCTTGGCACACCTGTATTTGGGGAGTTTCTCCAATTCTTCTCTGCAGATCCTCTCAAGCTCTGTCAGTTTGGATGGGGAGCGTCGCTGAACAACTATTTTCAGGTCTCTCCAGAGATGTTCGATCGGGTTCAATTCCGGGCTCTGGCTGGGCCACTCAGGGACATTCAGAGACTTGTCCCGAAGCCACTCCTGCATTGTCTTGGCTGTGTACTTTGTGTCATAGTTCTGTTGGAATGTGAACCTTTGCCCTAGTTTGAGGTCCTGAGCGCTCCGGAGCAGGTTTTCATTAAGGATCTCTCTGTACTTTGCCCCGTTCATCTTTCCCTCAATCCTGACTAGTCTCCCAGTCCCTACCGTTGAAAAACATCCCCACAGCCACCACCATGCTTCACCGTAGATATGGTGCCAGTTCTGCTCCAGACATGACGCTTGTCATTCAGGCCAAAGAGTTCAATATTGGTTTCATCAGACCAGAGATTCTTGTTTCTCATGGTCTGAGAGTCCTTTTGACAATTCTTTCGACATTTCCAAAAGTAGCTAACGTCACGTTAGCAAGCTATCTTTATTACCATTTTTTAAATATATTTGGACAGTACTTGATTAGACAGTAATTGGTTAGTTAGTGATACTTTGTCGAGTGGTGACAGAGCTCCAGCAGTCGGATTCAGTGTCCAGATAGCTAATCAATAAATGTGCTGTCAAAACTCTGCTCATAAAATTTGATAGGTTTCTAATTAAGCAGCACTGCTGCTAGCTAGACTGGGTAGTCCCTCACGTTAATTAGTTATCTTAAAAGCTGCACTGACAGATAATGTTGAGTCAACATGTTTAAATGTAAGTTAGTCGAATCTGTCTTAATGTGAGGTCAATAACATCATCATGGGCTAACAAAATGTGCTATAGTAATAGCAAGCCAACAAAGTTTTACCTCCGGTTCTCCTTCTCATCTTTACACTTTCTCCCTCAGAGAATGAACAGTCGCCCGCAGGTGCCGAAATATACTTTTTTGGGATGAATCAAAAATGACTTTGGAAAACCACTTTGTCTCTGCCTGCTAAAGAGACATCGTACACAAAAATGCTGGTTTGAGGCAGCACTAAAAAGGCAGAGCCAGGCCAGGGCTCTAGTTTGGAGTATTCATTGCCATGTGTAATACAGTATAGCCTAGCTTGTTTTACACCATCCCAGCAGGGCAAAAGAATCGGGCTGAGGCAAAATCATTCGGGCGGCTAAAGCCACGAAAGCCCGGGTCTGGTGATGTCAATGGCTGTAACGTAACAAAATGTGGAAAAAGTCAACGGGTCTGAATACTTTCCGAATGCACTGTAGTCAGAACAGGACAAAAACTCACATTGACCTCTATCCTCTGTGGCCATTTTGGTGTGTAGGTCTCCTCTCGGACAGAAAGACACACTTTTTTTCTGTGGGTATTGCGTATACTCACTTCTTAATTCCTACTGATGCATATGAAAGTAGTGTAGTGGTGGTATACAATTTATGTAGTACAATAAAGAAATCATGCATAAAGTAGCCTACACAATCGCAAAGCACGTGAAATACATTCACATGTGCGCTGCACATAGCCTAGTTTCAGCGGAATGTCATCTGCAGGCAGGAAGAGTTTTCAGTTCTAAACTGGTTTTGGCATTGAGCAGCTCACAGAAGAATCGGTAGCCGGTAGGGTAGGAAAGACATTTCAACTTATGATATCTACCAGTAAATGCTAACTAAGGCAACAATGTGTATGCAAACCAGGTATTGAAACATTTTAGTTCGAAGTGTTATTTGTGATGTGCAATTGTCATGTTGCGTTGTTTGCATCAGGGGCGTAGACATGGATGGGCCTGGGTGGACACAGGCCCACCCAATCAGATTAAAGTGGTTTAAGCATGATGTTAAAAGGATAAGCAGTCCGTAAACTCGGACATAATAAGCCAGTATGTCCCAATCATAAAAAATAAAAATAAAAACAATTAAGCATTTCCCAATCAAAATGTAAAACTACTACTTCCCATTGCAAAAAACATTTCACGTTCAGCACATAAAGTAACCGGTGACCTAAAGTTTTAGGTGGAATTGACAGTTTTAACTACTTTGCAGACATTAAACAGACAAAAATATCAAATTCCCAGTTTATGCTACAAAACCAACTTCATAAGAGGTTTTAAAAATAGGTTCTATTTCACTCAACATTCCATGACGTACACGAAGACATTGTTGGCAGAATAGATGGATTCAGTGCAATGCATGATTAATATAATTCAACAATACATTTCTTGGTAGTCCAAAACATATTGCTACCAGGTTGTAAATCATTGCTGGCCTGGTACATTGTTTGCTGTCTCCATTGGGAATGCACTGTTTTCAGTTTCAATGACTCAACATTCTGGGCAAAAACGGACAAATGTAACTAAGGCTGGGAATGTCAATAAAATCAAATTAGCAAGGGCAATGATCACGTCAGCCATCATTTGTCAGTGCAATTTTGACAGCCAACTAGCTGAAAACGTTTAAGTTTTTAATGTTCCTTCATTGGATTTTAGATAATCTTCCTCTGGCTAGCATTAGTTCTTGATTGTGAGTGAGTGCCTACCTTTTCATGGACTGTAAAGTTCCAAAATGTAAGAGGACTCCTGTGGCATTTACAAAAGTGCAGAAATCCATTCAGGGGTGTTTCGTGGCTTTTGGTGAATGTGTTCTAATGATCCAAAGTCGCGCTGTAAACACAGTCCAGTTCAAGAGACCAATTAGTGAAACAAATATCAGAATTGGGCTGCCTGTGTAAATGCAGCCCAGGAGTCAAAAATCACCTGCTGGGCAAAACATGTCTGAGGTGTGCACAGATTATTTGGACAATGTTGTGTGTAGTCGTTTTTATTAACAGGAAGAATTTTAACTGTTTAATTATGGGGTCTTTAGTAAACAAAAGTGTCACAATACATTGGGCATATTTCTCAATCAGGGCATTTAAAGCAGAGCAGAGATCTGCCAAACCTGTTCTGATATCACAAAGAGGATTTGTCCTGACCCTTTGGTGTCCTCCAGCACAGGTCGTCTCCAATGAAGACTGACGCCAAAAAAAGTCTGCAGGCTGTACAGTTTCAATTATGGTCTTATTCAAAGTTGACTTAATATCTATCAATGTGCTCAATTTTACTAAAAGGTCAATGGTACTCGAGACTAGGGCTGTGGCAGTCCCGAAATTGTCAGCCGGTGTTTGTCAACCAAATAACTACCGGTCTCACGGTAATTGACCGTTAATTAACAAACACATTTAGCATCACCTGGCTTCAAAACATAGCCTACAAGCCACTGATGTAGACCTTTGGAACATCTACATTTTAAAAAGTCTAATAAATCCATGTAATATAGCCTACACCTTCACAATAAATCCCTTATTTATTTTAGACAGGTCTAAAGAAGCACGATATGAAGAAAATGAAGTCTATTTCAGAAGAACTGAATAGCATACTCTGAATTGTCCTTATGTTAGGTCCTGATCTGGCTATGCCATATGGCTGTGGGCTATACTCAATTAGCAGACGAGATTTGCTTAGAATTCCGTGGCATTATTTTATTGTATTTCATAGTATGAAGAATACAACTGAACAAAGCTGAATAAAATAGAAAGGATATTTTCTCCACAGAATTGCCGCATATGCGGCTATTCTGGGTAGAGCGGTTAACAAAAAAAAAACAGGTACTCCTATGCGCTTCATTTAGAGTTATTTATGTAACTTTCATTGTGATACAAACGTAGGGCTATATGGTTTAAATTTTTAATACATTCTAAGGCTGCATGATGCAACTAATGATGTTTTGAAAAAGGTTGCATGAAAGGCATGAGCTCTGCTATGTATTTGTGCAGGCTGAACACTTCATTAGTCTCTCATTCACAATTTGACAAGCACTTGCTAACGCCTTGAATTTCCCTACGGCATCCCCTTTGTGTGACCTTAATGCCCCCTAAAAATATCCATGCCTTTTGCGGCCAGTAGCCGTTGTGCCCTTGGGCTGAATATAATCATTTTAATTCCCTTTTCCCTGCATGCTTAATGCTCTGAAGCATCTCTCACTCACATGGCTCTGTCAGGTGATCGGGTCTTTCTCACAGGCTACAGGTGTAGACATAGGGGACACAACTGCAAGCGTTCTTATCCAATTCCGAGGCGCAATTTGAAGATATTGGAAGTGTCCACTGTCCACATTTACTTTTCGTTAGCCAACAAGATGAGTAGGCCTAACGAACAGCAAACGCACTAGGCTATGTCAATCTACTATCCCCTATAGTACAAAAGTTTAACTATACTATTCCGTGCGAGAGATAAATATTCCAAACATAGACTAGGACAGTTGTGGGATGCGATAGATCCCACATTTATACAACCACTAGCATTAAAAATATATATTTTTTACACAATGAGGCTGATGCAACAGATCAGAACATTCAGCTTAAAATGTTGATAAACTATTAAGCTATTTCTTCACATAAGCGCAGTAATGCGCCCACGGCAGGCTATAAGCCTGGATGTTCCATTAGCAGGAAACATCACTATCAAAAGTGACCGCTAATGCGATTATGCATGTAATGCTTTTATTATAAAGGTGCATTTTTATGGTGAAAATTCTCCCCCAAAATTGAAACTCACGCGCTACGTATGTATGCCAGTTACGCTCTACACCCATTGTAAAGCGGAATAATGTGCTTAATTTTAAATAAGTTATTTTGGCCATTTTAGTTGTGATACAAACATATAGGCCTATGGGCTACGCTACAAGACTTTGAAAAAGTTGCAAAAAAAGGTATGCATTGTTTCTTGTCTCATGCTGGGCATCATTCACAGGTGATTATATATAATTCACAAGCGATATGCTAATATTTTCAGCCATTAGACTATTCTTGATTTAATATTGTCTTGACTTATACTAACTAATATGTGTGAAATTTGTTTTGATTTAGAATGGACCATATCATGCACCTGTCTCAAAATGGGCAGAAAAAAAAATCCATGTCATCTATGCACTTAAATAGCAAATGGAGGACGCTTTTCCAGTGGTTCATTTTTATGCCAGTCAGGTAGGCTATACTCATGTTGTAAAGACAAGCAATGTGCCTCATATTAGGAAAGTCTAGATATTTGTTAGTGTCGACACCATATAAATAACTACATTGAATATGTATTGTCCTTACCTCCAGTATAGAATGATTGGTATTCATGTGTGCATGATTATTATTTGCATTAGCATTGACTGTGACCTTTCCCCTTTGATGAGGTCATCACCCACAGTCGTATCTGTAAAAGGTGACTATCACATGTTGAGTGGGCTGTATCGTTTTGCTATATTGGTAACATTTGTACATGGCTGTACACCTTTTATTTCTTAAGTTGAAAATAAAGGAAAGTAATATAGAAATGCGTGTGGGCATTCCTTGTCAAGTTACTACATTTATATACTAGGCCTAGCCTATAGAAAGCTGATGGGATCCTCCTCTTTTTAATAGAGGCCAAAGCAGTTTTCTCACGCAATAGCATAGCCTAAGAAATGTTGCGTAACATGAGCTCATGGGATCTAATGAAGGGTTTGATTAGATTTTTGATTACATTTGGATTGATGTCAAAGTGATTAGAGGGACAATAGAGTGCTGAGTACCAGGCAGTTAGTACGTTTGGTAGATTACTAATAACCAAAAGCAGCATCAGGGCATGGAGAAGCCTAATTACTGTGACTAAACGGTCACGTGGAATTTGACTGGCATCACGACTCGTGACCACCGGTGTAGCTGTAATACGGTCACCATAACAGCCCTACTCCAGACATTGGAATAATTTCCCAATTTAAATATAACTATTTGAAATTAATTTCAAGTACATATGATGGTGAATGCGTACTAAAAAGATTTACACCAAGTGTGATGTTTCATGTTTTACTTCAATATCAAGGAGGAAGTGTTACAGCAGTCAAACAACAATCAATGTCGAAATTTCACTATCAATGTTACTAGTATACAAATCAGACACATTTCAGCATGGAATTAAACAGCAAGGTAGGTAGTCTATTCAGGTAAGAATCATGCAAGTAATAAATAATCAAAGCGGAGAAACAGAATTAATTGCAATAGTCAACTCAATACTTCCCCCCCCCCTGCCGAGGTAGGATTTACCCTGCCTCTCTTCCGAACGTCTCCTTTCCAATTTGAAGGGTATTTTTTCCTGGCTGGCCCATTCTCCTCCCCCTTGGTTGTGTTACAAGCTGTAAATAAAGACACACACACACACACAACAAAAAGTCATTTCTAGTATGTGGCACAAAAAGCTTACTGAGATGATGCACTGTATGATAGATATGCTTATAGGCCTTGCCATAAAAAATGAATAACATTTAGACCCCCTGGCACTGGGCTAACCGGTTGATCTACTGTAGATAACGTTAGCTAGCTACTTAGTTGACACTGCAGCTAGCTAGCTTAGCCAGTTTATCTAGCGGCAACCTAATGTGATAGCTAGTTAGCTATTGTCACACACATCTGATTAATCTGTTCATTCTTTATGCCAATGACAAGGTGGCTAGTTAACCAACAAGCAGAGATTGGGAGCTAAAAACAGGAGATAAAACTTTGTTTGGGAAAGTGAAAAACCCAGCGTCGTTGCAGCTCTTCCTGTACTCAAACCGGTGCGCCTGGCACCTCCTACTACCATACCCCATTCAAAGGCACTTAAATATTTTGTCTTGCACATTCACCCTCTGACTGGCGCACATACAAAATCCATGTCTCAATTGTCTCAAGGCTTAAAAATCCTTATTTAAACGGTCTCCTCCCCTTCATCTACACTGATTGAAGTGGATTTAACAAGTGACATCAATAAGGGATCATAGCTTTCACCAGGATTCACCTGGTCTATGTCATGGAAAGAGCAGGTGTTCTTAATGTTTTGTACACTCAGTGTATAATATTACAAAGGCAAACGGTAATTAAAGTGCAACTTACCTCTGACATTCTGATTCCCTGGTGCCAGAGTGTGTGACATCACTCAGTTGATGTCACACAGGGTTTGACGGACAACTTTGAGAGACAATGGAATTAAAAGTTTTGATGACAAGCTATTTTGAATACATTTCATTTGGCATGGGGTCATGAAACGTTCATACAGACAAAGGGTGTAAGAATACTTCCAAGATAAATACACAATGCAGAGGATGAGGTCAATAAAGTACTAAAAATCAATGGAAATTTTCTGTAATATCAATAGGTCAGAGACATGGGAGGAATTTCAGTCCGGGACTCATAGCTACATGGCAAGTTCTCATTGGTCCAAATTGTCTATACTTTGAACCTGAAATAGGATACTTGTTATTTGGCCATTGGCCCAGTTTTATTGCAAGGATTTCTAAATTGGTCAACCACAGGCTAGGGCTGGGTTATAAAACTACATCCTGTCCCTTAGTTCTGTGGAGAGTCACTGAGGACAGTCACTGAGGACAGCGGAGAATGAACATCTACCTCCCAAACATCTACCTCCCCGCATGATTTGTTCTCTTTGAATAAACCTATTTTCCTCCCCATGATTTGCTTTGGGGTCTGTGTTATTGAAGAGTAACATCAACTACTAACACTTCTTGCCGTGACCCGGATGTATTGGTCATGAAAAACTCAACTGTGAGTTGATCCAGGGAAAGAGGGCTGAAATGTTAAATGTTTTTTACAGTGGTGATGGACAGCTGGTGACATTTTAAAAACAGGTTTTCAAACACTTGTAACCCGATTAGCAGCATAATCGGCGATCTGCTGTATACTTACGGCCTATTGTAAACTGAAAGTCACACCTTTCCAGTTCTCCTCACCCCGCCCCAAACTCCACCCATAACACAGTTACCATTCATAAACTAGCTGTTTATCTAAAGAAAATTACATTGCGACCAAAGAAAACAAACTAAATGGACATTGTTTTCATCAAGCCAGCATCTTTCTACGGTGTTACCCATTCCAGGGTTAGGACCATAACCACGAGATGAATTGAAAATAAGCAGGAGCTGAGGATCACCAAAACAAAAAAGGTATTTTGGTTTCAGTGCATTTTCTTAAATAAAATAAAATGTATATAGCCTATCAATGTGTAGGCATACTGTGTAATGAAATCGAGGGTTAAATAAAAAATAAAATATTGTGTACTAAAATCATGACTGTGTTTTTGCAGAGCATACAACCATGCCGACAACCATTCGTGGAGAACAGTGGACAAAGGGCTGGACACGGGCCGCACCGAAAAAACGCATGGTTGCCAAGAAAGCGGTTAGAATTACTAGATTCTTAAAATGTGTACGCAGAATTTGTGTGTTAGAGTCACTTTTAATTAATCTACCATTTCCATCATAGGCCACTGTAATCGATGGTGGCTCAAGGCGGTACCATTCTGCTCATCTGATGAAGGTGCACATTGATCAGATTCAATCTTTGAAGACAGAGATCGAGTCATTGAAGGCAGACCAGCAGAGAGCGAAACATTATCTGGAGGGCAGAGATACGGGCGACAGCTGATGCATTGTTCCAGAGCCAGGCGGCATTGGCGGAGAGTCAGGCGGAGAATGACGCATTGAAGAGGGCGAGGAACGAGATGGAGTCACAATCTATGCCAGGAGCACCTGTGAGCTCTGGAACTCCACCTCTGCCAGGCAGAGTCAACATAACTGGAAGGTTCGTCAGGTCGTCGGTTCACCTTGACATTTCCATTCCTCTTCTGACAACGTAACTTGACCAAGGCAAATGTGGCTTACCAGTGAACCTCCGGGTGTTCATCATTAACACTGTCTCAGAAGTTTCTGTCCATGACAGATGCAACCCGAAAAAGCATTAAGGACAGAGTTAATGAGTACTTGAGGTCACCGACAAAGTCTGGACATGGCCTGCTCTCCCTTATGTAAGGAATTAGGCACTTTCCCATGTACTGTAGGCTATGTTTATTTGTCAGACTGCACAGTAGCCTAATAAACAAATGCAGGTGGCTTATATCTTAAAAATGCTTTACTATCCAAATGTAAAAGCATTTACTGTACAGTACTGTATTTCTTTATCAGAATCTTTATACTTTCGTTAATAAAATAATGATAAAAATACAATTTTTAAAATGCAGATGTTTATTTAGTTATGGATCCATAATGAATTACTATGGGAATAAATATCACTGAAATCCAGAAATATTGGAACAAAATTGTCTAATGAAGGTAAACAAATTGTTGCTTACTGGAAAATACCCATTCAAAACACACACGGTCATGTTGTACAGCGCCATTATGGCTATTAGGAGGTAGCTGGACAATAGACTTGCCTAGAAGGAGGGTAGGGGGAGAATTATATCGTCAAATGTAGGTTGGTTAGGTTAGTTAGGTTGGCTGTATCACAACCGGCCGTGATTGGTTGCAATTTAATCCACCAGAAAATACAAAATAAATAATACAAAAAAGTATTATTATTATTGTGTATCAATTCCGACCGTGATTGGGAGTCCCATAGGGCGGCAGACAAATGACCCAGCGTATCTCTCCCTCTAAAAAACAGAAATAAATGTTTTGGCCTTTAAAAATATTATTTTGGCCTTTATTCAAATTGCAAATCGCTTACTTTCTTTTGAAAACTAAATAACCTCCAATATATTGTTATATATTATCAAGTTGATGGCAGAGTAATATAGCCCGGCACCTACATAAAGCTGAGTAACTCACTCATTCTTGGCTTTGGATCAAAATAAATAAAAGAAATAACTAACATTCTTTCTGATAGTCTTTAACTTCTCTAGGGTAGGGGGCAGCATTTTCACATTTGGATGAAAAGCATACCCAAATAAATGGACATTTTGGATATGTCGACGGAATTAATCGAACAAAAGGACCATTTGTGATGTTTATGGGACATATTGGAGTGCCAATAAAAGAAGCGTGTCAAAGGTAAGGCATGAATTATATTTTTATTTCTGCGTTTTGTGTCGCGCCTGCAGGGTTGAAATATGCTTATCTCTTTGTTCACTATGGTGCTATACTCAGATAATAGCATCGTATGCTTTCGCCGAAAAGCCTATTTCAATTCTGACATGTTGGCTGGATTCACAACCAGTGTAGCTTTAATTTGGTATCTTTTATGTGAGATTTAATGAAAATTTGATTTTATAGTAATTTTCATAGTATTTAATTTGAATATGGCGCTCTGCAATTTCTCAGGCTTTTTGCCAAGTGAGATAGTAGCGTCTTGCCTAAACTCATATAAATATGAACTTTACCGAACAAAAAATACATGTATTGTATAACATGAAGTCCTATGAGGGTCATCTGATGAAGATCAAAGGTTAGTGATTAATTTTCTCTATTTCTGCTTTTTGTTACTGCTCTCTTTAGCTGGAAAAATGGCTCTCTTTTTCTGTGACTTGGCTCATACCTAACATAATCGTTTGGTGTGCTTTCGTCGTAAAACCTTTTTGAAATCGGACACTTTGGCTGGATTTACAACAAGTGTAGCTTTAAAATTGTGTAAAATACTTGTATGTTTGAGGAATTTAAATTATGGGATTTCTGTTGTTTTGTTTTGATTTGGCGCCCTGCAGATTCACTGGCTGTTGACGAGGTGGAACGCTACCGTCCCACATACCCTAGAGAAGTTAATAAAGAAATGTTTTGGTTATCCTGACCTGGACACCATGTAGAGTATTATAATAGCCCATTTTGGGCTGTTAGCAGGACAATATACCTTTACGAACACCTCTATGTATTTTGATACTTGTGGATAGAGCCTCCTGTTCGGCGCAGTGGACTAAGACACTGCATCGCAGTACAAAATGCGTTGCTACAGATGCATGTTAGATACCCGTGCCGGTGACCCATGTGTAATTATTCGCGGTCACTTCATTGAAAAAAATATTTTTCCCGATATACTGTAGGCCTACCATAGGCGACATGAGTTGCACTAGTGTTGAGAAATGTGCTGTTAATGTAAGCCTTCAACAAGCTTTTGAAGTGAACACACGTGTTATGGGTAACCAGGCCCTACAGAAACAATGTGATCTATAGTTAGGAGGTTTGAGTTCAAGGGGTGATATATATTTTTTTCTTTAAATAAAGAGATATATATTATACAACTTTTGAAGTTAATGTAATGCCATTGTTAAGTGAGAAATACACTTTAGAAAGGGTGGGACAGCTCCTCCGGATGTGAGCATGAAAAAGATTTTGTGATCTGAAGAACCATTTCAAGGTAGAGAGGTGTAGGCAAGAGATAAAGAAATACTCTGTCATTGTTGACAAAGACGGAATCTGTCTGATACACAAAAAGCTGGGGAAAAATAGAGGAAATCTAACTAGTTGAGAAATACAAGATGGTCTTTAACTGTTTTAGCCAAAGTAAGAAAACGGGATGAGAAATTGTCTCTGGAGAATCATGACAGGACATTGCAGAGAGATAAAGATAGTTTGAGAGCTCTTGGTGAACAGATAAAAACCCTGAAAGTAGAAATACAACAATTATAGGCAACGGTCGTAAAAACAGACTTGGTTCCAACATGTGGACCTTTTGTTCCCTCAATCTACCCACACTGAGTTGCGCAAGGCAGATCAGGTTTCAAGCATCTGGTCAGCATTGCCTGGCTTCGAGTCAACATGTTTCCACAACTAATGACTGGGAGACAAAACTTTGGCGACAGGTTGTCACAACTGGACAAAGACATCAATCAACGTAATAAACCGGCTGTCAGAGTTGTGCAGGTTCCAAGTGAAACCAACATTATTCTTTCAGCAGAAGAGAAACCTGGTGAATGTCATTGCGGGATTTCTGGTCACTGGCAACAAGAATGTCGGGAAATAAAACGTGTTCTTATGACAACAGCCACAACGACACAATGCTGATGCAGAAATGGAAGAATCTCTCTCCGGCTCAGCAGCAGAGTTTGCTGGACGCTGTGGAGGTAAACTAATAGACCCCCTCTTACGTCCTATCTCAGCTGGGTACATATGAAATCGGATGGAATATATGTGAACATGGCTAATAGCTTAGCAGTAGATACAGGTGAAGAAGTCACTGTATTGCCCATATCTTTTGCAAAACATATACATTTGAAGTCGGAAGTTTACATACTGTACACCTTAGCCAAATACATTTAAACTCTGTTTTTTACAATTACTGACATTTAATCCAAGTAAAAATTCCCTGTCTTAGAATCACCACTTTATTTTAAGAATGTGAAATGTCAGAATAGAGAAAATGATTTATTTCACCTTTTATTAATTTCATCACAATCCCAGTGGGTCAGAAGTTTACATACATTCAATTAGTATTTGGTAGCATTGCCTTTAAATTGTTTAACTTGTGTCAAACGTTTTGGTTAGCCTTCCACAAGCTTCCCACAATAAGTTGGAGGAATTTTGGCCCATTCCTCCTGACAGAGCTGGTGTAACTGAGTCAGGTTTGCAGGCCTTTTTAAGTTCTGCCCATAATTTTCTATAGGATTGAGGACAGGGATTTGTGATGGCCACTCCAATACCTTAACTTTGTTGTCCTTAAGCCATTTTGCCACAACTTTGGAAGTATGTTTGGGGTCATTGTCCATTTGGAAGACCCATTTGCGACCAAGCTTTAAATTCCTGACGGATGTCTTTAGATGTTGCTTCAATGCCATCTATTTTGTAAAGTGCACCAGTCCATCCTGCAGCAAAGCACCCCCACAACATGATGCTGCCACCCCCGTGCTTCACGGTTGGGATGGTGTTCTTCGGCTTGCAAGCATCCCCCTTTTTCCTCCAAACATATAATGGTCATTATGGCCAAACAGTTCTATTTTTGTTTCATCAGACCAGAGGACATTTCTCCAAAAAGTACGATCTTTGTCCCCATGTGCAGTTGCAAACCGTGGTCTGGCTTTTTTAATGGCAGTTTTGGAGCAGTGGCTTCTTCCTTGCTGAGCGGCCTTTCAGGTTATGTCGATATAGGACTTGTTTTACTCTGGATATAGGTACTTTGTACATGTTTCCTCCAGCATCATCACAAGGTCCTTTGCTGTTGTTCTAGGATTGATTTGCGCTTTTCACACCAAAGTACGTTCATCTCTAGGAGACAGAACGCGTCTCCTCCCTGAGCGGTATGACGGCTGCGTGGTCCCATGGTGTTTATACTTGCGTGCTATTGTTTGTACAGATAAACCGTGGTACCCTCAGGCATTTGGAAATTGCTCCCAAGGATGAACCAGACTTGTGGAGGTCTACAGCTTTTTATCTGAGGTCTTGGCTGATTTCTTTTGATTTTCCCATGATGTCAAGCAAAGAGTCACTGAGTTTGAAGGTAGGCCTTGAAATATATCCACAGGTACACCTCCAATTGACTAAAATGATGTCAAATTAGCCTGGCAGCAGCTTCTAAAGCCATGACATCATTTTCTGGAATTTTCCAAGCTGTTTAAAGGCACAGTCAACTTAGTGTATGTAAACTTCTGACTCACTGGAATTGTGATACAGTGAAATAATCTGTCTGTAAACAATTGTTGGAAAAATTACTTGTGTCATGCACAAAGTAGATGTCCCAACCGACTTGCCAAAACTCTAGTTTGTTAACAAGAAATTTGTGGAGTGGTTGAAAAACAAGTTTTAATGACACCAACCTAAGTCTATGTAAACTTCCGACTTCAACTGTACGTCCTCAGTACACGGGGAGAGGCTAGGGCTGGGTTGTAAAGCTGCATCCTGTCTCTTTGTTCTGTGGAGAGAATCACTGAGGACAGGGGAAAATGAACCTACCTCCCACCACAATTTGTTCTCTTTGAATAAACTTATTTTCCTCCACCTGCTTTGGGTTCTAATTAAAATAGTGATAAAGGAAACAATAAATGTTAGGCAGATCATGCCCAGAGCTTGTGGCTGAACAGTACCAGAGCAAAACTTGAGCAGGAGAGAAGGCCGATACAATTGTTTTATTCTGCTTGAATTATGTTTCTGCTCCAAACTCTCCCCTTTTACATGCTCCAGTATTCAAAAGCAGTTCGGCTTTAAGCGATCAAAGAACTGTCTATGAATGAATGGCTGCATCAACCATTACATGGTATGACAAACTGCATAATAAAAGAGGCCTAATCAGGCAAAACAATTAAGTCATTTAAAACGAAATACTAAGGTGTTCAAACAAGGTAATTGCAACAACAAAAAAAGGGGGGGGGGGGGGGGGGGCGGGCTTGGGCACAATTTATAGTCCAATATTTACATGTGTCTTGGGGGGCAAGTTTTTAAATTGTGCAGAATTTTGCGGTTGTGATGTGTGTGTAGCATTTATGTCTATGTGGGTGTGTGTGCGCGTGCGTGGATGAGTGTATATCTGTGTGGGTGTGTGCGTGAGTGAGTGCATGTGTGCGGAGAGTTCGTGCAGGTGTTTAGTCCAGCTCATGTGTTCAGCAGACTGATAAGTTGTAGATAGAAACTGTCTCTGAGCCTGTTAGGATCAGACCTCATGCTCTGATGTTGTCTGCCCGACGGTATAGGAGTGATCAGCTCGTGGCTGGGGTGTGTAAGGTCCTTGATGCTGCGGGCCTTCCGCAGGCACTGTTTCAAGTAGATATCCTGGATGGGTGGGAGCACGTTTCCAGAGATGTACTGGGCTGTCTTCACCATGTGGTCTTGGTTTGAGCAATTCCTGTACCAGGCCGTGATGCAACCAGTCAGGACGTGCTCAATGAATCAGCGGTAGTATTTTGAGAAGACCCGGGGAAGCATGCCAAATTTCTTCAGCCGCTTTAAGAAGAAGAAGAGATGCTGTTGTGCCCTCTTGACGAGAGTGGTGTTTTTGGTCCATGTCAAGTCCTCAGTGATGTGGATGCTGACTCTCTACTGCAAGACCCGTTGATGTGGATCAGGGCATGTTCCCTCTGCTTCCTGAAGTCAACCACCAACTCCTTTTCTTTTGCTGACATTTAGGGAGAGGTTGTTTTCCTGGCACCACAATACCAGTTCACTTTCCTCCTCCCTACAGGCTGATTCGCCATTGTTGATGATTATCAGGCCTATAACCGTGTGGTCGTCAGCAACCCCCCCCCCCCCCCCACACACACACACACACACACACACACACAGCACCCTGTCTATTAGCACCACTACGGCTACAAACACAGAAAAAGAGACGAGATGAGAGAGCGAAAGAATGAGCGAGAAGTTTCTTACCCTGCTCTGTAGGTGTCTCTGGCTCAGGAAAGGCAGGTTCCTCAAAATGAGTGAAATACTTCCATTCCTTCTCCTTCTTCCACTCTCTCAGGTCACTGAGACCTGGACAGACAGGACACCGAATCACAGTGTCATGTTTACATTTACTGTTGCATTTTTGTCAATTAGCAGATGCTGTTATCCAGAGCGACTTACAAGAGCAATTAGAGTTAAGTGCCATGCTCAAGAGCATCAGATTTTTCAGCTTGAGCATCAGATTTTTCACCTCGTCGGCTCTGGGATTCAAACTAGTGACCTTTTGGTTACTGGCCCAACGCTCTTAACCGCTAAGCTACCTGCCACCCTATTTTGAAACCAGTGGAGGCTGCTGAGGGGAGGACGGCTCATATTAATGGTCAGAATGGAGTGAACGGAATGGTATCAAACACATGGTTCTCATTGTTTTGATACCATTTCATTCACTTAATTAAAGGCCTTTACACTTCATTACAGCCATTATTATGAGCCATCCTCCACTCAGCAGCCTCCACTGGTTGAAACGCCAAACCATGAAGCCTCTGTCTCTGTCTAAGGTATGGTTATCAACTCTGGTAACGATTGATCTGAGAATAGCATCTACTTCCTCAATGAGGCGTCAACCTACGAACCTCTCATTATATCAACTTAACCTATTGCACCACTTGGCCACCTTCCAGAGTTTCTGTTTCTCTTTGAACCAGCAGTCATCCACATCAAGAGGAGTTCTGAACTGAACATAGTGTTCATCATCTCCCTATATGGTCTGATACACACCATTCCTCTTGGCTTTGGGCGTCACAGGCTGATCATCTCTACAACAAGAAAGAAAGTTAATTTAACAACAAAAACACACACTTCAGTGCACACACACACATGCATGCATGAAGAAGATACACACACAAGCACAAGGGCACGCAAACACACACACACACCGCCCTCCACAAACACACCTGGTGGCCTTGAGTTTCACTTTGCGTGGAGCGTTCTCACAGGCCTTGACAGCATCCTCTAAAGTCATTCCCATGGTGCATCGGCCACAGATGTACAGGATCCTGTCGTTTGGTTGGATGCTGCCTTCCTCACAGGCAGGTGAACCAGGAACCACCTCCAGACAGTAGATCCCCTGCCTCTTGCTGCCTATACCACCTGTCAGCTTTATACCTGAGAGGTGTTCATTAGACTCAGTGAAACGACGAGACCTTGACTAACAATGTTTTCATCTTACAAATATTTGCTAAGGTGTGCCCTAATGAACACCATCCAGATATACAGTGCCTTCTGAAAGTATTCATACCACTTGACTTAATCAACATTTTGTTGTGTTACAGCCGGAAGTGAAAATGGATAAATCAATGATTTTTCCCCCTCACCCATCTACACACAATACCCGATAATGACAAAGTGAAAACATGTTTTTAGAAATTTGTGCGAAATGTATTGAAAATGAAATATCACACACCTGTGTCAATACTTTGTAGAAGCACCTTTGACAGCGATTACAGCTGTGAGTCTTTCTGGGTAAGTCTAAGAGCTTTCCACGCCAACATTTTACCATTATTCTTTTTTAAATTCTAATTGGGTTGTTGATCATTGCTAGAAAATCATTTTTAGGTCTTGCCATAGATTTTCAAGTAGCTTTAAATTAAAACTGTAACTTGGCCACTCAGGAACGTTCACTGTTTTCTTAGTAAGCAACTCCAGTGTATATTTGGGCTTGCATTGTTTTCCTCTAGGATTTTGCCTGTCCTTAGGCTCCATTCCGTTTTTATCCTGAAAGACTATCCTTAACGATTACAAGCATACCCATAAGATGATTCCCTCAACTAAATCCTAATTGTCCCGCTCCCACTCAGTTTTTTACCAAGCTGTCCAGTAGGTGTCTTGTGTAGAATGATGTCTTGCAGGTTGTCTGGAGAAGGTGGAGCTATCAGGTTGGTCACTGCCCTCCCCAGGGTCATACTCAGCCTCCTAGGAGATGACCTCAGGATCGACATGGCAACCTCATCTGTCACGTTTGTCACATCCTGGCCGTTGACCTGGGAGAGGGGAAAATGGAAGAAACCGGTAAGGGATAATGTGTGCCTGTGGGTGTGTGTGTGTGTGTGTACCGTAGTGGAGACTGCTGAGTGGAGGACGGCTCATGATAATGGCTGGAATGGAATCATATCAAACACATGCTTCCCATGTAGTTGATACCACTCCATTGACTCCATTCCAGCCATTATGAGCCGTTCTTCCTTCAGCGGCCTCCACTGGTGTACCGTGATTAGTCTGTCCCCTGGTCTGAGCCGTCCGTCAGTCTTAGCAGGGTTGTCCAGTATGTCCTGGATGTAGTAGCAGGCATCCAGTTTGCTGCGTGTGATGGTGAACCCAAAACTACTGCGCGACAACTTGGTCAGAACCACACACATCTCAAACTCCATCATAACCTGGAGGGAAATAAAGATAGATATATAGACCAAAGGACTGGACACCATCTCTGCTGTTTTACATTATATTCTGTCAGAACATGTTATTGTTAGACATCGGGAATCCTATAGAGAAGGGCCGAAATCTGATTCCAGTCAACAGGACAGCCGTGAGTTGGGGAGGAATGAGGAATCTGGGCCGAGGTCAGGTCAGATGAAATGAGAAAGAACAGTTCTCACTAATGTCCTGTCAAGCAACAGAGATGTATTGGCTGTCCAGATGTGTAAGGAGGAGACACAGCATAGAAGGAAGGTATTAAAACCAGTGCTTGTGTAAATAAAGTGCATTCAGAAAGTATTCAGACCCCTTGACTTTTTCCACATTTTGTTGCACTACAGCCTTATTCTAAAATTGATTAAATATTTCCCCCCCTCAATCATATACACACACACACACACATAACGACAAAGCCAAAACATGTTTTTGCAAATTCATACAAAAAAATAGGAAATATTACATTTACATAAGTATTCAGACACTTTACTCAGTACTTTGTTGAAGCATCTTTGGCAGCGATTACATCCTAGAGTCTTCTTGGTTATGACGACACAAGCTTGGCACACCTGTATTTGGGGAGTTTCTCCCATTCTTCTCTGCAGATCCCCTCTAGGTCTGTCAGGTTGGATGGGGAGTGTCGCTGCACAGCTATTTTCAGGTCTCTCCAGAGATGTTCAATCGGGTACAAGTCCACTCAAGGACATTCAGAGACTTGTCCAGAAGCCACTCATGTGTTGTCTTGGCTGTGTGCTTAGGGTCATTGTCTGTTGGAAGGTGAACCTTTGCCCCAGTCTGAGGTCCTGAGCGTTCTGGAGCAGGTTTTCATCAAGGATCTCTGTACTTTTCTCAGTTCATCTTTCCCTTGATCCTGACTAGTATCCTGGTCCCTACCGCTGAAAAACATCCCCACAACTTTGACTGGTACTGTAGGTCCATTTTTTCTTCTTCTTTACTTATCTTTTGTTTACCTAATACCTATTTTTTACTTAAAAGTTTCACTGTTGGTTAGGGCTTGTAAGTAAGCATTTCACTGTATTCAGCGCACATGACAAACTTTGATTTGAGTGTGGAAGGAACGTAATAGAGTCTAAAGAACGAAACTAGATTTCCTCTTTTGCCGCAGATGGACATAAGGTGCCGGGGTTCTAAATCAGCTGAAGGTCAGTCGATATATTTCAGATTAATGCTACCAGGACTAAAACCATTTCAGGAGGTTAATAGCATTGACACAACCATTGCTGACAATGGAGCAGCAAAGGATAGTGTTGGGGAAGTGCTATCGCGTAAAAGGAGGTTTTATTCACCAGTGATCCCCCTTAGTACAGCAACTAAGGGAGTGAAGTGGCCAGGGAAAGTTTTAGACACCAGTGGACTAAGAACATGGAGAAAGATAGCTTGTTGGGGGTAATTATACTCTGGACAACATCCTAAGGGGTGAATATGGGAACCAACTAATTATTACGGTCAAGCGTCAGGGGGAAGAAGATGCATATGGAGCAGATGAAGGCATACTTAGTCTCAATTAGGGGCTGAACTAGTGACTGAGACAGAAATCCATCAGTGTAAATGGTATGATGGCGGGGGAGTGTCAAGGGTCAGTCTTATGGAGTGTTGGTTGTAGATTATGGCAGGACCGATGTCAGTGCATTCTATGGAGTCCCAAAAACCAAGGTGTTAACATCACAGGGAATTGGGGAAGCAAAATTTAATATGACTGTGGTGGAGATTAGAGTGGCTAATAAATTAAGGAAGTGGGTAATAGAGTCTCTGGGGAACGATACCACTCCTCTATGTATATTGTTACAGAGGATAGCTCGTAGGAGAGGAAGGACAGCTAACTGTGCACAATATAGAGACTACTATGAAGTTAAATTGAACGTCACACATACTCAGATCATGGTGAGAGTAGCAGAGATAGTGTTGTCATTTCAGACACTTTCAGTGATGGGATTGTCAAAGAAGGTACAACGCCTGAAAGAATAGCCACAGATCCCTGTATACAGGAGGCCACATCAACGGAAGAGAAGTTCGCTGTAGTAGTAGCATCACATCTCCTGCAGAGTGTGATTAAGAAACATGTGGCTCAGAGTTTTGTAAGGTTGGATACTCTTCCAACACCACTAATCTCTCCTCCATTCCTAACAGCCAGCAAACACTTGGCATATCTCCCAAAAGATTGGGACCGAGTGACGTTAAACGGAAAGTGTCAGAAGGTGGCTGCTTATCAACCGTTAGGACCCAAAGTTTACACTAACGAAAGCGTTCACAAAGGGGTGGGGTGTACATCGGCCTTGGGATGAGCGATGTTTACCTAACCTGAGCACAGGAAAGTGTTATCCACAGGTACCGACTGTAGCAGAAAACAGGTCATTGGAGAGGTTGGTGACTATGGGACCGGGTATGAGTTGGGAGACAGGTAGGGAGTATCTGAAAGGTTCAGTCCTAGATCTATCAGTGAACCACAAAGGCAATAGGAGAGCAGGAGACAGATTCCATGTAATAGCTATTCTCACGGCAGTCGCTGTAGGGACAGTAACTGAAGGAGCGGTAGTAGTAGTGAAGGATGTTATAGTCACAGCATGGAACTGGACTAAGGTGTAAATGAGGGGTATTTTGAAGTATGCGTCATGGGCAGTGTTAGTAGTAGCAGGGGTTAGCTTGGTAGCATTGTTGGGATATCATCTTCTGAGGGCATTTATGTTGAAACTTATATACAGTGCTGATTTTCCTGAGGTAAAGTTGATTAGGGCCACAGCATGTGTATATACGATGGCCATGGAGGAGGAAGGAGATTGGGAGCGAAGTGAAAATGACATGGCTTGGGAACACCTCTAGTAACCAGTGTCTGGGCGGGGAAGACTGGGTGAAAGCATGAGGAAGTTTTCATTTTTGTGTAACCCAGCAGAAAATGTTCCAGAAGGCATAGATTCAGGTGAAGAGAGAGTGGGTATCATCGTGTTATTAAACTTCAGATTTTCTTTGCATATATAATTATGCATAGCTTAACACATTATTAATACTTATGTTTTGTTTCTTTCTGCTTTCCAAGTCTTGTGCTATCACTCTCTTAGGAATCAGAAGGAAATCGAGAAAGTAAAAAGCTAAAGCTGAAATGGAGGAAGTCAAAAGCTCCAGCTGAAATGTCATTCTCAGTTGTCTGACGAGAGATGCGTGCATAGTGTAAGTCGAGATCAGAAGCCATAAGTCTGGGGTGTAAACATAATAATCAACTGTGAATGTTCATGTATTATTTTCTGTTCGTTTAAGCTGTGAGTTGGGGAGGAGTGAGGAATCTGTGCCGAGGTCAGGTCAGATGAAGTGAGAATGATCAGGTCTCACTAAAGTCGTGTCTAGCAACAGATGGATTTGCTGTCCAGATGTGTAAGGAGGAGACGCAGCATAGCAGAAAGGTAAATAAATACCAGTGCTCGTGTAAATATGTCTTGGTCTTTGCAGCTGTTTGATCCCTTTGGTGAATGAACTTGGTTTGAGCTTTGACTAGTTGTCTGTTCTAACAAAGAGAGTGAAAACCAATCAACTTACTTACATATGTATTCAGACCCTTTGCTATGAGACTTGAAATTGAGCTCAGGTGCATCCTATTTCCATTGATCATCCTTGAGATGTTTCTACAACTTGATTGGAATCCACCAGTAGTAAATGCAATTGATTGGACATGTAGAAAAGCACACACCTGTCTATATAAGGTTCCACAGTTGACAGTGTATGTCAGAGCAAAAACCAAACCATGATGTCGAAGGAATTGTCCGTAGAGCTCTGAGACAGGATTGTGTCGAGGCACAGATCTGGGGAAGGGTACCAAAACATTTCTGCAGCATTGAACATCCCAAGAAAACAGTGGCCTCCATCATTCTTAAATGGAAGAAGTTTTGAACTACCAAGACTCTTCCTAGAGCTGGCCGCCTGGCCAAACTGAGCAATCAGGGGAGAAAGGCCTTGGTCAGGGAGGTGAACAAGAACCCAATTGTCACTGACAGAGCTCCAGAGTTCCTGTGCAGAGATTGGAGAACCTTCCAGAAGGACAACCATCTCTGTAGCACTCGATCAACAAGGCCTTTATGGTAGAGTGGCCAGACGGAAGCCACTCCTCAGTAAAGGACACATGACAGTCCACGTTGTGTTTGCCAAAAGGCACCTAAAGGACTCTGACCATGCGAAATAAGATTATCTGGTTTGATAAAACCAAGATTGGCACCATCCCTACGGTCAAGCATGGGTGGTGGCAACATCATGCTGTGGGGATGTTTTTCAGTGGCAGGGACTGGGAGACTAGTCAGGATCGAGGCAAAGATGAAAGGAGCAAGTACAGAGAGATCCTTGATGAAAATCTGCTCCAGAGAGCTCAGGACCTCAGACTGGGGCGAAGGTTCACCTTCCAACAGCAAGCTGACCCTAAGCACACAAAGACAACGCAGGAATGGCATCGGGACAAGTCTCTGAATGTCCTTGAGTGTCCCATCCAGAGCCCGGACTGGAACTCAATCGAACATCTCTGGAGACCTGAAAATAGCTGTGCCGTGACGCTCCCCATCCAACCTGACAGAGCTCGAGAGGATTTGCATAGAAGAATGGGAGAAACTTCTCAAATACCCAAGAGTGTAATTGCTGCCAAAGGATGCTTCAACAAAGTACTGAGTAAAGGGTCTGAATAATTATGTAAATGTGATATTACATGTTTTGCTTTGTCATTATGGGGTATTTTATCGATTTTAGAATAAGGCTGTAACGTAACAAAATGTGGAAAAAGTCAAGGGGGCTGAATACTTTCCTATGGCGCTACTGCAAGCGCTTGGATTTACCATTGCATTAGGTTTATTACAATAGAGCCCTAGGTCTTACCTTTCTTGGATCCTCATCATCATTTTCATCCTCCTCCCCTTCTGTCTCCTGTCTCCAGGTAGTATTTGTGCATGGGAGGGGTGCAGGCTGAATGAGGGGAGAGAGTGAGGATGGTGGAGGCTGGGGAGAGGGGTGGTGTGTGGGGGGTTGAGAGAGGGGCAAGGTGTCAGGGGGCTGGGGATGGTATTGGATGACTGTACTAATGATGTTGGAGGCATTGGTAGTCTTGAATGTGATGCTGGGTTTGCAATCAGAGGTGATGCTATGTTTACGATTGGAGGTAAAGCTGTGTTTGCAGTCGGAGGTCCTGGAGTTAGGGTTTGCAGTATGGGAGGAGAGGCTGGGAAGAGGGGGTGTAGCAGGCTGGGGCTGGGGATGATGCACAGAGTGGCTGATGTTGAGGTCAGACATCCTAGAAGAGAGGCTGGATGGAGGCCTAGAAGAGGGCTGAGATCGTGTCTGCTGGACAGAGGCGGTTTTCGAGGACAGATTGGGGTTTGTTGAGCTTGTGGTCTGCGAGGACAAGCTGTGGGGGATGGAAGTACAATTGGGGCTGGTGGATCGGACACTAGTAGGGGTGGTGGATCTGGGCCTGGGTGTATGAGAGGTGGTGTGTGAAACCACACTAGGGGTACGTGAGGTTTTTGAGGTGAGGCTAGAGGGACTGTCAGAAGTTGAACTGATGGTCAAGTACTCTTGATCAGCCAGAATGGTTATTTGATCACCCATAAGGCAGTATGTCAAACCGCCATCCGCCTCGTCTCTGATGCAACTGAAAGTGCATACAGAGTTCAATCACAGTTCGGTTGTGTGTGTTAATTTATTTGATCCTTTAATTATATGGGTAAATCCCATTGAAAACAAAAATGTATTTTACAATAGAGACCTGTTTCCAAAAGGCAGCCATCAATAATATGTTACTGTACATAGAATGTTCAATAATGTTACCTGGCGTACATGAGACTAACGCTGGTCTTGGACCCACCAGATGCCAAGCTAATTTCTTCGGAAACTTCATCGTCCACAACAGACAACTTTTCATGGTCTGCTGGGTCACTTCTGCTGGCGAGGGAAATCGGGGAGGGGGGTGAGGGAGGGGTGGGAGAGAGTGAGGATGGCTGTTTCTCAGCTGCTATCATCTCGCTGTCCTGACTCTCTTGACTGGATGCTTGTTCCTGGGCATATGATGACTTCATAGGCCCCTTCTGGGCCTGGTTCTCCTTGTTGTACTGATGGTCCTGGTGAATCTGGTGTGACTGTAGCTTGAGTAGCTGGCTGTAGTCTTCTCCCAGTCTGATGTCTAGAGACTTGGACCTCACCCCACTGGTAGGAGATGGGAAAGGAACCTATTTAAAGAGCGAGATAAAACTCAGTGCTCAGTATGTGTTTGCCTGTTACTGTGTGTGTGTGTGTGTGTGTGTGTGTGTGTGTGTGTGTGTGTGTGTGTGTGTGTATGTGTGTGTGTGCGCAAAATCACCAGTGTGTCAGCGTGCAGTTGAGACAGTACTCCAGGAACAGGTCTGCAGAGAGTCAGGTGGACCTCAGACAGAGCCCCACTGAGCAGGAACAAGACCCTCTGTTGATGAGAGGTCAAGGGTCAGTACAAGGAATTATGGGTGTGTGTGTCTGCTGCAGAGGGCAGGGGCATATTGGTAGGGAGGTCTGCAGGCTTTTACTAACCACAACAAATGATCTGAATCAGCCTCAATTTATTTTTCACCATACTTTGTGCACTAATGTAAAATTAGATTGTGTGGTTACAATGGTGGGCCACAGATACATACAGTATCAATTTGCACCAAGCATTCCATGACAACTCATTTGCATGTTAACTAGACTGAGGCAGACCGTCTGATCGCTGTGTAATCCTGAATTCAGAGTCAGAGGTGAAAGTGAGACACACAGAGCTAATTTCTACTAGATCAGAGAATGAACTTCTTCGCTACCGTCCCACCTGCCCAACATCCGGTGAAATTGCAGAGCGCAAAATTCAAAAATACCAAATTCAAATATTTAACTTTCTTGAAAATATATGTGTTATACATCAAAATAAAGCTTAATTTATAGTTAATCCAGCCGGTGTCAGATTTCAAAAAGGCTTTACGGCGAAAGCCGATTATCTGAGGACAGCGCCCCGCATACAAACACATGAAAATCATATTTCAACCAGGCAGGTGCGCCACAAAGATCAGAAATAGCGATACAAATTGCCTTTCCTTTGAAGATCTTCTTGTGTTGGCACTCAAATGTCACAGAAACATCACAAATGGCCCTTTTGTTCGATAATGTTCTTTATGTCCCAAAAATTTCAATTTATTTGGCATGTTTGATTCTAAAATACACCGGTTTCAACTTGCTCAACATGCCTACCAAGTATCTAATAAATTACCTGTAAACTTGGTCCAAACATTTCAAACAACGTTCCTAATCAAACCTCAGGTACCCTAAAACGTAAATAATCAAAATATTTAAGACGGAATAAACTGTTTCCAATACCGGATAAAAACATGAAGCGCGCTCCAGTTCACGCGCACCAAAACAGTAGAGTCCACCTGGAGTGACACTTACAATGAATAGGACTACTTCTTAATTTCTCAAAAGAAAAACAAAGAACAATTTCAAAAGACTGTTGACATCTAGTGGAAGCCATAGGAACTACAACCAGGTTCCTATTAATAAGGGTATCCCAAAGAAACCCATTGGAAAATCCTATGACCTCAATTTGTTTTTTCCCCCTGGATGGTTTGTCCTCGGGGTTTCACCTGCCATATCAGTTCTGTTATACTCACAGACATCATTTTAACAGTTTTAGAAACCTTTGTGTTTTCTATCCAAATCTACCAATGATGTGCATATCCTAGCATCTGGGCCTGAGTAACAGGCAGTTTACTTTGGGCACGCTTTTCATCTGGAGGGGAAAATACTGCCCACTACCCAAGAGAGGTTAACTGTAACATGGAACAGAGAGAGGAGGTATAGCGAGGGAGCGTGCTTAATAAAGCACAGAGCTAACATACAGAGACACACACTGCATTATAACGCTGAACTAACCCTATTTTCAGAAACCAGAACCAAATCTTGCATGCTTTAGCTAGCTAGCTGACTAACATAACTACCCACACTTTCTGGTTAAAATCCTAACCTCCTCTTCAAGCAACTACTCCATAAATTGTCAAAATAATCTGTGATGCTGACTCACCAAAGAACATAAGAGAAGACCCCCATGAAACGGACAAAAATGAAGGGTATCTTATTGGCATTGGGCGAACCATATACACAATCGCAAATACCACTCAAATGGACAGTAGTACATTAAAAAGATATTGCAAGTGGACATGGCAAATGCCAAGTGTCATAACTCCAAAAATCCTAAAGGCAGTGAACACGCTCCACTGTAGGATTTCATATGGGAAATGGTCAGTCAGGTCTCAAGGGTGAAATATTCAAAATAAAAAAAATACAATTTTTAAACCTCATATAAAGTGCTTTTTTGGACCGTTTTTAGAAGAACAATTTTTTTTGTCAACTATGCATATGTAGCAACCGTAAGGACATACATTTCAATGTTATTGAATTTGTCCATAAGGCCTATGTTTTGTCCATTTGCCATATATGATCATAGGATGTCGGCCAGAGCCCAAAAGTCAGTGAACCATGTCCAAATGACATATATCAGTATTGAAAGTACTAAATCAGTATGTTATATCCATTTGCCATATATGATCATAGGAAGTTGGACAATATAGCATGTGTGTAATGGACACTGTCCAATCGCTCGTTTGTGTTGATTTCAGCCTGTCCATTTGGTGATGGAAAATCCCTCATTAAATACATTGGAAAAGTACAAATGTACTGTCCATTTGCACTGTATTACAATGGGCATTTACCATCACAAAGTGGACATGCTCTAATATACTGCTGAAATGCCCAATTATCTGGCACGTTGAACTCGGGATGGCCTAGCAGTGATAGTGGTCCCCCTCCATCGCTTGCTGGTGTTGATTTTAGCCTGTCCATTTTATGATGGAAAACCCCTCATTAACTTCTTGCAACTATAGGGGGTGCTGTTTCGCATTAGCATAATTTGCTCTACAGATTAAACTGCCTAGTACTCAATTCTTGCTCGTACAATATGCATATTATTATTATTATTATTATTGGATAGAAAACACTCTAGTTTCTATAGCCGTTGGAATTTTGTCTCTGAGTGAAACAGAACTCAATCTACAGCACTTTTCATGATAGGGAGTCAGATTTCAGACATCTTGGCCCCTGATCTGGAGTCAGTTTAAAGGTCCGTGTAAATGCTATGGAGAAACAGACACTTCTTACGTCTTCCCCTGGATGTCAGTACGTGATGACGCTTTGAATTGAGTCGATTGCGCAATCAGTGCCTCTATAAATCACTAAATACCGGAAGTAACTTTCTTTGGCTGCCTGCGCCTGGCGCACGAAGGATGTCGGACTCGCCTCCTTCCAAGCTGTTGTTTAGCCAGTAATATTTCTCCGGTCATATTTTTACTCGTTATAGGTGTTAACAACATCGTAAGGTAGTTATTTTGAACCCTTTTATACCAATTTATATCCGTTTAGTGCGATTTTGAGGCATTGCTTTGTTGTGCACTTTGAAGCGCCGGGCACGTTTCGGGGTCCCGGTCGAACGTTAGTGGGCATTTCGACAGACAAGAGGACATCTTTCGACCAAAAGAAGATTAGACCCAAGAAAGGATACATTGCCCAAGATTCTGATGGAAGATCACCTCATAGTAAGAAATATTTAAGATGATAAATCGTATTTAAGATGATAAATCGCATGTTCCGCCATTTTGTTAGGTGTAGCTTCGCTTGGCGCAACCTGTATTGAAAAGTAAGGATAATTTAAAAAATGTAATTCCGCGATTGTATTAAGAATTAAATTGTCTATCAATCGCTGTCCACCCTATATTTTTTAGTCAAGTTTATGAGTATTTATGTATAAGACTAGATCACTGTCTAATATGGCGCACGACATTTTCTGACCAGCTGGGCTACTTTTGTCATTGTCTAACCATGATTTTGGTGGCTAAATATGCACATTTTCGAACAAACTCTATATGTATGTTGTAATATGATGTTACAGGAGTGTCATCTGAAGAATTCTGAGAAGGTTAGTGAAAAAATTAATATATTTTGGCGATATTTACGTTATCACTCTCTTTGGCTAGAATCAATGCTCTGGTAATGTTTGCACATGTGGTATGCTAATATAACGATTTATTGTGTTTTCGCTGTAAGACACTTAGAAAATATGAAAAATTGTCTGTATTCACAGGATCTGTGTCTTTCAATTAGTGTATGCTGTGTATTTTTACGAAATGTTTTATGATTAGTAATTAGGTAATACACGTTGCTCTGTGTATTTATTCTAGTCGAGTTGTGATGGTGGGTGCAATTGTAAACTATGATTTATACCTGAAATATGCACATTTTTCTAACAAAACCTATCCTATACCATAAATATGTTATCAGACTGTCATCTGATGAGGTTCTTTCTTGGTTAGTGGCTATCAATATCTTTATTTGGCCGAATTGGTGATAGCTACTGGTGGAGAGAGAAAATGGTGGACAAAGAAAAATGGTGTCTTTCGCTAACGTGGTTAGCTAATAGATTTACATATTTTGTCTTCCCTGTAAAACATTTTAAAAATCTGAAATGGTGGCTTTATTCACAAGATCTGTATCTTTCATTAGGTGTCTTGGACTTGTGACTTAATGATATTTAGATGCTACTATTTAATTGTGACGCTATGCTAGCGATGCTACTCAGTGTGGGGGGGGTGGGGGGTGCTCCCGGACCCGGGGTAGATACTCGTGAAAGGTTAAACACATTGGAAATGTACACTGTCCATTTGCAATATAAAATGTACAATCCCAATATTATACTGCCATCAAGTCTGCCACCAAACGTATACATACAGACACCAAACCCACTTTGTCTAACTCTTCTAGAAGCCAACTATCACACATTTCAGAGCCGGCCCACAATTCATAGTACCTTCTGTTAAAACCATAAAAAACCATAAAAACCATAGTTATATTCGAGCTGGAGGTCCAGTTCTGACATTATGTGTAGGCCTAGCTGAGGCGACCTCGAATCTTGGCTCGATAGGTCATTCGGAGCCCGAGCAGTGATGTTAATTAGTGCTGAAAATGCACTTATTTTGGGGGTTGCTACAGGGACCTTGAACGAGCTAGAGGACAGAAACGTGTAGGGTCAGTTTATGGGCCGAGGCGGTTTCAATGCACCTAGTCTTATGATTCTGGGCCTTTTTTAAATGTCGTTATTTTTACACCATTAAAAATGTATTGAATATATTGAAAATGGCCGAGGCTGTTTCTCAGCCTGAGAACCGCCTAGAGCCACATAACTCACCGTGCACTACTTACTTAAGCTCTAGAACAGGTTTATTAAGTTTCAGCGCTCTAGGTCTGACGGTTCTTTGATGGTGTGTACGCCGGTAACTATTACAGGCTCTGTGTGTCTAAGTACCACACTGTCACTCCATCCTGGCAGTGTGTGTGAGTTTTTTCTTGGACATCTGATGGGAGAAATGACTGATTTACAATTCATGAGGGTTGCCTAATCACACATATGACATTTTGGAAAGATGTGACCTTTTTAACCCTTTGAAACAGCCCCTATGACCCCAATTTATGGCACTTCCAGTTGTCACAGGAAGCTGAAAGTAAACATATCCTCCTTGGGGCAGGCTTTTACAGAATCCTGAGTTTCAAGTTTTTACATTAACTTCTTTTGGCTGCAAGCCCGACGTCGGTACACTTATGACAACAGCCAGCTCAAGTGCAGGGCGCGAAATTCAAAATACACTGCTCAAAAAAGTAAAGGGAACACTTAAACAACACAATGTAACTCCAAGTCAATCACACTTCTGTGAAATCAAACTGTCCACTTAGGAAGCAACACTGATTGACAATAAATTGCACATGCTGTTGTGCAAATGGAATAGACAAAAGGTGGAAATTATAGGCAATTAGCAAGACACCCCCAATAAAGGAGTGATTCTGCAGGTGGTGACCACAGACCACTTCTCAGTTCCTATGCTTCCTGGCTGATGTTTTGGTCACTTTTGAATGCTGGTGGTGCTTTCACTCTAGTGGTAGCATGAGACGGAGTCTACAACCCACACAAGTGGCTCAGGTAGTGCAGCTGTGTACGTGTATCTAGTCATGGTGGGTTTCATTGCAATCCTCTGTTTGTTAGTAACACAACCATACCTGATGGTTATTTTTTACGGGGCGTATTAACCAAAAGGAACTGATTTGAACACACCAAACAATGACCTCATTGCGCGCCAATGATATGACCAGTGCTTCTTTGATTGTATTTTGGCCCAATGACCACTGATCGTCTTGAAATCTAGCTTGGTAGAGAGCCAATGAGCTGAGGTAAACGCCAATATCTAATGGTTCTATCCGGGAAGACCCGGTCTTGAACGAAAGTCTTGCGTTATGCAGACATTCGCCATTAATTTCTAACTGAAGGAGCCACTTTGTTTGCGCGTAGCAGTATTGAGTCGAGATCATTTTCCGTTATTTTATTGAAAGAATTATGGCGAGTAAATCTGGAAAATCGAAGGCAAAGTCCAGCTATAAAGATCTACATGCAATTATTGACAAAATTGATAACGAAATTGATAGAGAAAGTGACACAGATTTACAAGAAGATGATTGTATGTCACGTTTGGACTCCCAATTTGAGGATATGTTTTTGGTATGGAGAAGACGCAATTCTCGATCGGTAAGTAACTCTCATGCCGTTGTTTGAAAATAATACCAAAATGATTGAGTTTCCCTACTCTATATATAATCTGTGTGTCTGTATATATGTGATTTTTTAGATTTATTTTATCTAAATATGGAATAGAACCACAGATCTCCAAAATGATTTTGTTTCACTACTCTATATATAATCTGTGTGTGTCTGTCTTTATTTCACAGTCCCTCCGATTCTGATTGGGAGCCCCCACTGCCAAGTTGCCCATCCCCCAGGGGAGCTCGTTCATCTAGCCGGACCCCTGCTGTCTCCGGCTCCACATCTACCCCCGCCCTGCCAGGTGTGAAGTCTGTGACAAAGAAGCGGAGATGGGGAAGAGATACACCTGCAATCAGAGAGGAGGAGGGTCATTGGCACTCTGTGCTGGAGGAGGATGTGGCGCCTCCACCTCCATTATTCAGACCAAAGAGGCCATCAGGCCCTCAGCTGGATATGACATCCAAGTACAGCCCCATGCAACTTTTTCAGCTGTTTTTCACCTCATCTGTTGTTGATTCCCTGGTGTTGAACACTAATAAGTATGGTGCTAAGAAGCAGGTAGGCAAGAAAGAGGGATGGAAGCCCATTTCCATGTCAGATCTTTTTTGTTTCCTGTCAATGGTCATTTACATGAGTCTTGTGAAGCTCAAAACCCTGAAAGACTACTGGAAAACTGCTCCCCTCTATCAACTGCCTTTCCCGTCCACTGTCATGTCTTGAAAAAGGTTTCTGACAATCTCACGGGCGCTTCACATCAGTGACCCAGAAGTTAATGAGGACAACGAGAAGAAGAGAGGCACAGCAAGGTTTGATAAGCTTTGCAAAATAAAACCTCTACCCCAGTATCGTTGAGGCATGCAAGACTTATTTTCATCCTGCCCAGAACCTGTCCATCGATGAGAGGATGGTAGCCTCAAAGGCCAGAATTTGCCTAAAACAATACATGCGTAACAAACCAACTAAGTGGGGTTACAAGCTGTTTGTTTTGGCTGATTCTGTGTGTGCATACACGTGCAATTTTTTTGTCTATGAGGGGAAGAGCAGTTTTGGGACCGGTAAGGGACTCGGTTATGATTCCGTTATGCAGTTATTAGATTTTCAGCTGCTGGGGAAGGGCTACAAACTTTTTGTGGATAACTTCTACACTAGCCCTACCCTGTTTGCAGACCTGAGGAAGCTGGAGGTGTGGGCTTGTGGCACCATTCGGACCAACAGAGTGGGCTTTCCGAAGACAAAGGTGAACGACATGCCTAAGCGTGCTGAGCGGGGGACCATGAGATGGATTCGCCAAGACGGCCTGCTGTTTGTGAAGTGGATGGATACCAGAGAGGTGGTCATGTGCTCCACTATCCACAAGTCCTTCAGTGGGGATCATGTCATCAGGCGTGTGAAAGATGCTGCCGGGGCATGGACCACCAAAAATGTCCCCATTCCTTTAGCTATCAAGGACTACAAGAGCATGGGAGGTGTGGACCTGTCAGATGCACTGATTGGCTACTACAATGTGCTCCACAAGACAATGAAATGGTACAAGACATTTTTCTATCACTTCATTGACATTGCTGTGGTGAATTCCTTCATCCTCCAGAAGGAAATGGCTAAGAGCTGTGGACAGCCCCACATCTCACAGCTAGCCTTCCGAGAGCTGCTCATGCAGGAGCTTGCTTGCTACAGAAAGTCTACTGCAGCCCTTTCTGTCCCCTCTACCTCTGTTCCCTCTACCTCTGCCCCTTCTGCTCCAACCAGTGCTGTTCACCTGCCCAGATTCATCTCTGCAGGCATGAATGTGCCTTAGGGCAAAAAGGGCACAGTGGGGAGGCGTTGATGTGTGCTTTGTCACAGGAAATGCCCCATCACCTGCACCACCTGTTCAGTAACCCTCTGCTTTACAGCAGAAAGAGACTGCTATTGGGCATGGCATCTGCAGAACAATATTATGTAGAGGACTGAGGGTCTTCACAATATTGTATATTATACATTGAATGTGTGTACATAGTTAACCTTGTTATTTATTTATTTTTCAAATTTTCATATTATTTTTTTTTTTTTTGGGGGGGGGGGGGGGTGTGTTAGAATAGCATTTTAGTATTTTGTATATAGTCATTTTCTTCAAAATGCATCACTGTACCAATTTGGCCACTTGGTACATTTGGGCAACTTGTGTGGGACACCTGGGTAACTACATGCTCACTCGTTCCTGAAGATATCTTTTTTAAACTTTTTTCTAATACTGTTGCCATCTTATGTTCTGCATCAAAATTATCCCCAGCATAATATCTGAATGTTTGCCTGTTCTTGTTCAGTTGAAAGATGATGCAAAATCTTGTAAAGGCCAGTAGCCCGAGTCAGGTTGAGGAATTTCTCTTTAACCTGAAAGAGCCAAAGGAATATTTACTAAAGATGGAAGAGCAGCTAATGGAGAATGATTTTCGAAAATACATGGTGAGAAATTAAATGTTTCATTGGTATGAGTTGATATAAAAAGGGCTTTATAAACAAATTTGATTGAAATTGGCGTGTTGCTTGTAAAGTACATATTTTGTGTTCTATAGAGAAGCTTGACAAACGGCCTCATGTCAACGATGAATATGAAAGGAAACAAAAGGAAGAGGGTCTTTGAGGTCTCCAACCTTTGCAGCATAATTATAGGTACAGTGGAGGCCAAATTATGACATTTTACATGACATTTGAATACCTTCTCTAGCTAATCATTTGTTTTCCCCCTTTGCAGGAGGTGTGAGTCTTTGCGAATCAAAGGCTACATAGGCAGAAATACTACAGGCGATGTCAACCTGCCTGAGACATGCACCTGATTGCAAGAGGGGCAGTGGGAGGACCAATGACTAAGGAGATAAAATAGCACTTAAGAAATTAAAAGCATTAAAGCCTTTTCCGACAGTGACTTTTACTGATATATTGAACTTCTCATTTGTGTTTCCAGAAGCCTGTGCCAGAAATGACTTTTTTTGGCTTTTTTAAAATGTATTTTAATGGCTTGTACATCTACAGTATTATATGGTGCATAGCATTTTCTTTTCAAGTGTAATAAAATGTTGACCTTTTTATTTACTTTGAATAACAGTTTTTACATTGACAAAGGTTTACACAATCCAAGTTACTGCTCTAATTGTGTTACACAGAATGACAATAGCCAACAGTAGCATAGACCCTAAGTCTAGAAGATACATTTTGCACCAAGAGTAGAATTGTATTATACATCAGCATGCTTTTCAAGAGTGTGCAACATCAGAAAGGTCCTGCTTGATACAGTTTGTTTTCCTATTCTTAGCTCAGGAACTTATCCTTATTTAAAGTAAACAAGCCTACTTCACAAAATGGCAACTACTTCTAAACAACTAATCAACAAACTTCATGGATTGATGGTAATCCTTGTTGAATTCATGGTGTGTTTTGGTCAAATCAGATCCCAATGTTTTCTTAACTTCTCTTGGGTAGGGGGCAGCATTCGGAATTTTGGATGACAAGCATGCCCAAATTAAACTGTCAGCTACTCATCCCCAGAAGATAAGATATGCATGTTATTAGTAGATTTGGATAGAAAACACTCTGAAGTTTCTAAAACTGTTTGAATCATGTCTGAGTATAACAGAACTTATTTAGCAGGCGAAACCCCGAGGACAAACCATTCAGATTTGTTTTGTTTTTTGAGGTCACTCTTTTCAAAGAGGTTTCATTGGTAAAACAGATTTCTAAGGGACCTTCTTGCAGCTTTTTTTTTTTTAATTGCTAAAAATATTTATATTCATGAAATCACAAGTGCCAAATAGATTTGGCACACTCCAAATAGTATCCGTAAAGTTTGTAGAAACATGTCAAACGTTTTTTATAATCAATCCTCAGGTTGTTTTTAACATAAATAATCGATCATATTTCAACCGGACAGTAAACTATTCAATAGAAGACAGAAATAAAATGTTGAGCTACAATTTTCGCGCGCAAGAACTAATCAAGGACACCACTGGATTTGATAAATCTCGCTCATTTTTCAGAATAAAAGCTTGAAACTATGTCTAAAGACTGTTCACACCCTGGGGAAGCCATAGGAAAATGAATCTGGTTGATATCCCTTTAAATGAAGGAAAGACAGGCAATGGAACAGGGATTTTTCAAAATAAGAGGTACTTCCGGGTTGGATTTCCTCAGGTTTTCTCCTGCAAAATCAGTTCTGTTATACTCAGACAATATTTTGAGTTTTGGAAACTTTAGAGTGTTTTCTATCCTAATCTGTCAATTATATGCATATTCTAGCATCTGGGCATGAGAAATAGGCCGTTTACATTGGGAACGTTATTTTTCCAAACATAAAAATTCTGCCTCCTAGCGTCAAGAAGTTACTGAAAGTTAGATTTTTATAGTAATTAATGTGAATTTGGCGCTCTGCATTTTCTCTGTCTTTTTGCCAAGTGAGACAGTAGCGTCCCGCCTAAACTCAGATTTTTGGATATAAATATGAACTTTACCGAACAAAACATTCATGTACTGTGTAACATGAAGTCCTATGAGTGTCATCTGATGAAGATCAAAGGTTAGTGATTAATTTTATCACTATTTCTGCTTTTTGTTACTCCTCTCTTTGGCTGGAAAAATGGCTGTATTTCTGTGACTTGGCTCTAACCTAACATAATCGTTTGGTGTGCTTTCATTGTAAAACCTTTTTGAAATCGGACACTTTGGCTGGATTTACAACAAGTATATCTTTAAAATGGTGTAAAATACTTGTATGTTTGAGGAATTTAAATTATGGGATTTCTGTTTTGAATTTGGCGCCCTGCAGTTTCACTGGCTGTTGAAGAGTTGGGACGCAACCGTCCCACATACCCTAGTGAGGTTAACCTCACTCCAATATTTAAATGTAGTTGATTATTAGTTGTGTATAGTTTTCAAACTCGATAGTACTGAAATTAAAAAATAACTGTTGGCTGTCTTTTCAACAAAGGTTGAGATCTCATTTATCAATGTCTCAACCAAATATTACCCATATTTCCACGATGAAATGACGGTGTGCTGACGGTGTGCCCAGTGGGCAGTGTTACCTGAGCGTCTAGGATCCGAACCACAGGGTTGTGGAGTCTCTTGCCATGTTTAGATGTGGCCATGTTAGACAGAGCCAGTGCTTCCTCTGTCCCATTCAGGGTGGTCTGGGACCCAAAGCCCCTCTCCAACATCAGACTCTGAGTACTGGGGGCCAGAGAAGTCTTACTGTCCCTCAGAGAATCTGCATGGGAGAGAGAGGACTCAGAAGGGCTTTCACACTAATGAGCCGTATCAAGCCAAACCAAGCAGTACTGAGCTGGCCTGGTTACTCAACCACCACAGTTGCTGGAAAAGTGCTGAAAAAGACTATGTAAAAAGAAAATGTCCAGCCCAGCACAGTTTGACACAATAGTCTGAAAAGGGCAATATAGAAGTTGTTACTGGTTATACAGCACCAGATGGTGGGTGGCTTTTTGAACTCCCTCTCCAACATCATAACCTATGTTCCCCGAGAACAAAAGTGTTGAAGTCAATTCTTCAATGTCATACCCCGGGTACTGGGTGGCAGCAAGCCCTTACTGTCCCTCAGAGAACCTGCATGGGAAAGAGGATAGAGGGAGAGAGGGAGAAACAGACAGACATGGTCTGTCAGAGAGTGTATGACAGAGAGAGAACTGTGACGATGAGAGAGTATGTAGCGTATAGTTGGGTGGGGATGTATTTTATTGTAATAGGTGCTACGTACATTTGGGCTGTGAGACGATGAGCTCCACCTCATCAGGGCTGCTCTGGAGGATGGCTGCTGCATTGGTGAACGTCACGCCCTGCAGACTGATCTTATTCAGAGAGATCAGACGACCACCTACATAATCAATCAACCCAACCACAGTATCAGTCTAACCATCAACCAAAGAAAACTGAAAAGACTAGTATGATGTGTTTGTGTGTCTGTTAACTTGATGAGTAACCTCGTCTGAATCCTGATGACTTAGCTCCCTGTTCAGTACCTGGTCTGATTTTGCCGTCTCTGTCCGCTGGTCCGTAAGGTACGATGGAGGCTATGAAGATTCCCAGGTCCAGGATCCCTGTGTTGTCCTCCCCCACTATCACAAAACCTGAGAAAAAGAGAGAGAGAGAGACACACATACACACAGAGACAGAGGACCAGAGTCATTGTATTTCTATGGCTAAAAACAAATCTAGAAAACCACCCAATCACCCCTAAAACCCTACTACTCACCAAAGCCCAATTTAGGGTCTTTCCGTAGGACCAGACAGATGATCTCTCGCTCTGGAGAACCCCTGGTTAATGTGTCTACTGTAAAACAACGCACAGGTCAGGGGTTAAACACAATACCAAGAGCATTCATAAAATAAGCTAAGATAAGAGTGAAGAATTAAGTTAATGCAAAGAGTTAAACATATGCAGCTTGAGAGTATATATTTCAGATATAGCATACTCAGTCCTCACCTCGTATGGAGGAGCTTGTGGAGGGGGCCTCTAAGAAGCCCTCAGAGTCCTGTTTCTGTAGAGAGGCATTGGAGATGATTCTGGGGATGGGCTCTGAAGTACTGGAACACAAACACAGTCATGGGTTTACATAGATAATTAGTATAATAATAAACTGATGGAAATAATTATGGAGTACTAGAACACAACGACAAACAGTTTGTCAGAATAATGGTTATTATCATCAACGGATGAAGTCAATGTAAGTAAGCAGAGGGTCTCTCCCTTTGTGGACGAATAAAAAAAATGTTGTACAGATGTCAGATCTTAATATGTCCCATTTTGTTGCAGGAGGGAAAAATCCTACAGCAGGAGGATTTGAAAGGATATTTAATATTTAGAAGCACTGCCACGGGAAAAATCCTACAGCAGGAGGATTTGAAAGGATATTTAATATTTAGAAGCACTGCCACGGGACAGCTGGAAGTGGTGTTGTATGCTATACAATCACTTAGACTGCAAGTCCACTGAGCGTCAGTTCAAGTAGCCTATGTAAGCTAGTCTTGTATGAATTCTTACAGTGCCTTCAGAAAATATTCACACGCCTTGACTTTTTCCACATTTTGTTGTGTTACAGCCTGCATTTTAGGGAAAGAGGGGGGGGGGGAAACAACATTGTAGTGTAACCCTCTCACCGGGCTTGAATATGACTCTCGCAATATTAACTTATTAACGTATCTCAACAGCATGGGATGTTAGGTGAGAAGGACATCTCCAATTAGAACTCCTATTGTAAACTTTCTAGGGTGATGACAATTGGTATTAACCTCAGATGAAATTATTATATGTTTCTGTTATTGTATCAGGATAGGCTATCCAATGCATTAAATTAGATTGAAACATTAAATAACTCCACCAAAGCAACATACATACGGTTCAATATGTGTGTTATTACATATTAACATAGCACAACATAAAAAAAATATTATAATAATAAACCCCAATGAGTCGTGCACATGTCCAAATTATTTCAAGCTTTCTTAATAACCCGTTGGCGCACGTTGGAGCTCCAAAAAATTAAGACACACACAAAGTCCAGAAGCACCTCACCTTGTGGTTACTCACTAACGTTACTTGTAGATATTCCTTTAGCGAAGTATGGCAGTTCCTTGCAGGTTTCCTCACAAGATCCACAGCAAGCACCGCTATCAATGCAGACAGTACTCCTTAGTCATAAACGACATCCCATGGGAACATGAACTCGTTTAAGCTTTACAAAACAATTCTCTCTCAGTATTACACGATGCTAGGCTAACCTCAAGGCTGTCAAATACCTTCACGATGAGATGCTAGCTTCAGTCTTCACTAAGTCTTAACAAAATTATAACAACTCTCTTATAAAATAAAATCGGTATTTCCCTTCATGTGTTAGTAGGTATGGGTTTTGTTCTAGTTTTGTCGTCTTCTTTATAATTTTTCCTCACCAACGGTCCTAATGTAAAAACCCATCCTTTTCTCAAGGTCTCTCTCCCTCTCTTTTTTCCCAGGCCTCCAATTAAGCAGGTCCACTCCCATTGGCCACAGCTTAACAGGCGACATTATTGGTCAAAACTTAAACTTAAAAGTAAACCAACCTTTTCACTTATACATTAAATAAATATTTATTCAAAATAAATATTTATCAACATTACAATTTAGGAGCAATTCAATCACCTTTTAAATCTAATACCAATTAATTATAACAAATAAACTCACTACTTGGTTTTAACAAGGGTATTGCAGTAGTTAGTCCACAATACTAGCTTAAAAGACAGAACAGTGTACAGAATATAAATATTCCAAAACATGCATCCCGTTTGCAATAAGGCAATAAAGTAAAACTACCAAAAAATTGACAAAGAAATTAACTTTATGTCCTGAATACAAATCGTTATGTTTGGGACAAATCCAACACAACACATCACTGAGTACCACTGTTCATATTTTCAAGCACGGACGCTCAGGTTATGGGTATGCTTGTCATCAGCAAGGCTAAGGAACTTGTTATGATAAAAAAAAAACAGAATAGAGCTAAGCACTGGAAAAATCATTAGCCCTCTCCTGTACTCCCTGTTCACCCACGACTGCGTGGCCATGCACGCCTCCAACTCAATCATCAAGTTTGCGGACGACACTACAGTGGTAGGCTTGATTACCAACAACAACGAGACGGCCTACAGGGAGGAGGTGAGGGCCTTCGGAGTGTGGTGTCAGGAAAATAACCTCACACTCAACGTCAACAAAACAAAGGAGATGATTGTGGACTTCAGGAAACAGCAGAGGGAGCACCCCCCCCCCACCCCCACCCCCCCCCCCCCCCTCCCCATCCACATCGAGGGGACAGTAGTGGAGAAGGTGGAAAGTTTTAAGTTCCTCGGTGTACACATCACGGACAAACTGAATTGGTCCACCCACACAGACAGCGTTGTGAAGAAGGCGCAGCAGCACCTCTTCAACCTCAGGAGGCTGAAGAAATTCGGCTTGTCACCAAAAGCACTCACAAACTTCTACAGATGAACAATCGAGAGCATCCTGTCGAGCTGTATCATCGCCTGGTACGGCAACTGCTCCGCCCACAACCGTAAGGCTCTCCAGAGGGTAGTGAGGTCTGCACAACGCATCACCGGGGGCAAACTACCTGCCCTCCAGGACACCTACACCACCCGATGTCACAGGAAGGCCATAAAGATCATCAAGGACAACAAACACCCGAGCCACTGCCTGTTCACCCCGCTATCATCCAGAAGGCGAGGTCAGTACAGGTGCATCAAAGCAGGGACCGAGAGACTGAAAAACAGCTACTATCTCAAGGCCATCAGACTGTTAAACAGCCACCACTAACATTTAGTGGCCGCTGCCAACATACTGACTCAACTCCAGCCACTTGAATTGATGGAAATTATGTAAAAATGTATCACTAGCCACTTTAAACAATGCCACTTAATATAATGTTTACATACCCTACATTACTCATCTCATATGTATATGTATATACTGTACTCTATATCATCTACTGCATCTTGCCATCTTTATGTAATACATGTATCACTAGCCACTTTAAACTATGCCACTTTATGTTTACATACCCTACATTACTCATCTAATATGTATAGACTGTACACTATACCATCTACTGCATCTTGCCTATGCCGTTCTGTACCATCACTCATTCATATATCTTTATGTACATATTCTTTATCCCTTTACACTTGTGTGTATAAGGTAGTAGTTGTGGAATTGTTAGGTTAGATTACTTGTTGGTTATTACTGCATTGTCGGAACTAGAGGCACAAGCATTTCGCTACACTCGCATTAACATCTGCTAACCATGTGTATGTGACAAATAAAATTTGATTTGATTGGATTTGGAAAACTCATTAAGGAAACGCTGGTTCAGTCTGCTTTCCAACAGACACTGGGAGACAAATTCACCTTTCAGCAGGACAATAACCTAAAACCAAGATGACTTTGAATGTTCCTGAGTGGCCTAGTTACAGTTTTGACTTAAATCAGCTTGAAAATCTATAGCAAGACTTGAAAATAGCTGTCTAGTAATGATCAACAACCAACTTGACAGAGCTTGAAGAATATTAAAAAGAATAATGTGCAAATATTGTACAATCCAGGTGTGTAAAGCTCTTAGAGACTTACCCAGAAAGACTATTAGGTTATTCTAACATCTATTGACTCAGGGGGTTGAATGATTATCTAATCAAGATATATTAGTGTTTTATTTTTCATAAATGTTTTACAAATGTTAAAATGTTTTTTTTTTTAAAGACATTTAAAACTATTTTAGTTCCACTATAACACAACATAAAGTGGAAAAAGTCAAGGGGTGTGAATACTTTCTGAAGGCACTGTTTGCGGATTATAATAAATGTACAATATTTGCAGGGGGTAGATGTAAAATCTGTTTTTTTAGATCAATGGTTTATTATATGTTCAGGGCAAGCATCAGACAATATATATATATATATATATATGTATATATATAATCTCAGTGCCTGTGTGGTCCAGCAGGTACTGCTGCTGGCAACAACACACGTGCCAGAGTAGGCATGTGTTTGAATCTGGCCCACTACTTACCTTTACATTTTTGGAGGAACTAGTACCTTTCCTAGTTACTCTCCTTGGGCTGTACTTGTAATTTCAAGTAATTTCTGAAGGAAGTAACTTACTTTTTACCAAATCACTTGAGTTACAAAAGATTTACAATGGCTACGGAAAGTATTCAGACCCCTTGAGTTTTTTCCCCATTTTTTTAAGTTACAACCCTATTCTAAAACTAATTAAATCGTTTTTTTCTCATCAATATAATAATGACAAGGCCAAACAGGTTTTTAGAAATTGTTGCTAATTTACTGAAAATATGAAACTGAAATATCACATTTACATAAGTATTCAGACCCTTTACCCAGTACTTTGTTGAAGCACCGTTGGCAGTGATTACAGCATTGAGTCTTCTTGGGTATCACGCTACAAGCTTCGCACATCTGTATTTGGGGAGTTTCTCCCATTCTTCTCTGCAGATCCTCTCAAGCTCTGTCAGGTTGGACGGGGAGCGTTGCCGCACAGCTATTTTCAGGTTTCTCCAGAGACGTTCAATCTGGCTGGGCCACTCAAGAACATTCAGAGACTTGTCCTGAAGCCACTCCTGCGTTGTCATGGCTGTGTGCTTAGGGTCGTTGTCATGTTGGAAGGTGAACCTTCACCCCAGTCTGAGGTCCTGAGCGCTCTGGAGCAGGTTTTCATCAAGGATATCTGTACTTTGCTAAGTTAATATTTTCCATGATCCTGACTAGTCTCCCAGTCCCTGCCGCTGAAAAACATCCCCACAGCATGATGCTGCCACCTCCATGCCCACTGTAGGGATGGTGCCAGGTTTCTTCAAGATGTGACGCTTGGCATTCAGGCCAAAGAGTTGAATCTTGGTTTCATCAGACCAGAGAATCTTGTTTCTCGTGGTCTGAAAGTCTTTATGTGCATTTTGGCAAATACCAAGTGGTTTGTCGTGCCTTTTACTGAGGAGTGGCTTCCATCTGGTCACTCTACCATAAAGGTCTGATTGGTGGAGTGCTGCAGAGATGCTTTCCTTCTGGAAGTTTATCCCATCTCCACAGAGGAACTCTGGAGCTCTGTCAGAGTGACAATTGGGTTCTTGTTCACCTCCCTGACCAAGGCCCTTCTCCCCCGATTGCTCAGTTTGGCTGGGCGGCCAGCTCTAGGAAGAGTCTTGGTAGTTCAAAACTTCTTCCATTTAAGAATGATGGAGGCCACTGTGTTCTTGGGGATGTTCAATGCTGCAGAAATGTTTTGGTACCCTTCCTCAGATCTGTGCCTCGATACAATCCTGTCTCAGAGCTCTATGGACAATTCCTTCAACCTCAAGACTTGGTTTTTGCTCTGACATGCACTGTCAACTGTGGGACCTTATATAGACAGGTGTGTGCCTTTCCAAATCATATCCAATCAATTGAATTTACCGCAGGTGGAATCCAATCAAGTTGTAGAAACATCTCAAGGATGATCAATGGAAATAGGATACACCTGAGTCTCATGGCAAAGGGTCTGAATACTTGTGTAAATAAGGTATTTGTGTCTTTTATTTTTTATTCATTTGCAAAAATGTCTAAAACCTGTTTTTGCTTTGTCATTATGGGGTATTCTGTCTAGATTGCTAAGGATTTGTATTTATTTAATCAATTTTAGAATAAGGCTTTAAAGTAACAAAATGTGGAAAACATCAAAGGGTCTGAATACTTTCCGAAGGCACTGTATATTATTATATTGTTGCTGTCGGAGGAAAACCACCTAACCAAATGTTTTGATTTAGATTTTTTTTTTACATGAACCGATACTATTGGTTCCCTTTTATGTCTGTATGAACGTTTCACAACCCCTTGACCAATGAAATTCAAAATAGCTTCTCATAAAAACTCTTAAGTCCAATGGCTCTCCAAGTTGTCCATCAAACCCAGTTTTATCTCCACCAAGGCTCTTGAAGTGAAGCGCACTTCACTTTGTTCTTGGGTTCTCAGCCAGACACGATCAGAGGTATATTGGACTTTAATTAACTTCTGCCTTTGTAATATTATATATTTCTGGAGTAAGAAATCTATTTCTAAGATATAATTCTAATGCTGAAATTGTGTTTTGTGGACAAGTGCAAATTAAATGGCTAGGTAGCTAACTAGCTAGATAGTTAACTAGCTTCGGCTGACCCAGATTCTGACAGAAAAAGTTTAATATACATTTTTTAGATTCCCACATAATCTCTGTTTTTTGGCTAACTAGCCACCTTGTCATTTGCATAAAGCGTGCACAGATTAATCAGATATGTGTGGCAGTGGGTAACTAGCTATCACATTAGGTTGTCACTAAATAAGCTGGCTAAGTTATCTAGCTAGCTGCATTGTCAACCATGTATTTAACTAACGTTAGCTAGACCAATGGGTCAGTCCACCACAGCATCCTCCTACGCATTGCTCTCTCTCGCTCTCAGTGTATGTTTGTCTATGTGTGTTTAAATGTCATTCTGTTTTTATGAAAAGGCCAATAAGCCCCTCTGCCATACAGTCAGTGTATCATCTCCATAAGCTTTTGGTGCCATATACTAGACATCTAGTTTTTCTGTGTCTTTTTATTTACAACTTGTAGCGACACAACCGAGGGTGTGAGAATGGGCCAGCCAAATAAATTAAATAACTTTCAAAGTGGAAAGGAGCGGTTGTCACGTTCCTGACCTGTTTTCTCTTGTTTTTGTATGTGTTTAGTTGGTCAGGGCGTGAGTTGGGGTGGGCATTCTATGTTATGTGTTTCTATGTTTAGGTTCAATGTCATTTAGCCTGATATGGTTCTCAATCAGGGACAGGTGTTTTACGTTTCCTCTGATTGAGAACCATATTAAGGTAGGTTTTTCACACTGTTTGTTTGTGGGTGATTGTCTTCCGTGTCTGTGTCTGTGCACCACACGGGACTGTTTCGTTTGTTCGTTCGTTTGTGTAGTCTGTACCTGTTCATGCGTTCTTCGTGTTTATGTAAGTTCTCTAGTTCAGGTCTGTCTACATCGTTTATTTTGTTTTGTAGTTTGTTGAAGTATTTTCGTGTTTCGTCATTACTTTAATAAATTCATTATGTCATATAACAACGCTGCGCTTTGGTCCAATCCCTACTCCTCCTCTTTGGACTAAGAGGAGGAGGACAACCGTTACAGCGGTTCAGAAGAGAAGGAGGATGGAGGGTAAATCCAGGGTAAATGAAATTGCACATTGATAGAGAACAAGTCAACGTTGAATAACCGTAATTGAAACAGTACAGCCTACGGACTTTGTTTGATGTCAGTCTTCATTGGAGACTTCCTATGCTGGAGGACATCTGCAAGATGTTGTTGGCAGGCTTTAATAATAAATTAAATGTCAAATTAGCTGTTGTCCTTTTTGTTTGCTGTCATAGTTTACCATAAGGTATAAACAATTACCAAACTAAATTTGTAATAATACTTTTTTTACTCTTACTTGAGTAGTTTCTTAAGGCGGCACATTGTACTTGAGTAAAATACAATCTAAGTCAATGTTTACCAACATTTTTTGGTTACTGTACCACCAACTATGTGGTCCCCGAAAATTGCGTACTACGTTACAAATGTGCAGATATGTGCTCTCTGTCATTCTCTCTTTCGGTCTACTGTGTGTGTATCTTACTAGCTGTCACTCAAATTGCAAGGGAATGAAGGTCATTAACTGAACATCGAATCGCTAGGGGGCTTGCCTACGTGGGTGTAAATGTAGGGAAAATGGCACCACACAGTTTCCAGAAAACAGTTGCTTTCAAACTGGGGATTTCATGGCTAATTGAGGTAAGACAGTAATTCTGCTCATAGATTATGCATTTATGAACTACATATTAAAAAAATACCTACTAGTTGCCAAAACTTTAATATAGACCACATGGAAAATTAAATTAATCTGATATTTTATATGAATAAAGACTTGCTAAAGTGCAAACATTTACCATTTTGAAATGTCCCTCTGCTCATTTTAAGCCAATGAGATAAATTTTTGTACATTTGAATGTTGCAGTAATAGGACCTAGGCCTATAGCGTTTGAGCGAGCGCTAGATTAAGATAGCGAGCCTTGATTCCATTGACTCAACTGCCCCCCGCATGGAGAGAAAGAGAAATGCTAATTTTTAGCCAATCACGAGGCTCATTTGAATTTCCTGATGCATCACGAAAATTATCCGCAACCATCTGCAACTGTTAAAGCCATTACCCAAATAATGTTGTTGACTCGTCCTATATTCGAATTTGGACAAAGCATAAATTGGAGAAAAAACACTTCAAAAACCCTACCTCAAACTTGCCTCTCAAACAGCCCGTTTAAAAATTGTGACTCGTTTCAGGAAAATAGGTCACAGGTCACTACTTCACAGGAGGCAGTTGAACGTAAACATTTATTTTGTTAAAAAATGCATTTTTGGGGGGCAGAAATGCCTTCTGGAACATGTGAACTTCCATGTGCTTTAATAACAAATGTGTATGCCATCCGTAAATGCGAATACAATTTTTAAATTACGAGCTTCGTTGGTTTAGCCACGGAGAAAATCAGGAACCTTCTCTCTAGCCATGATTGGCTGAGTTAATGGATGAGCTGGAGATGCCAGGAGATGAGTTTGGATTAGTCTGCCATGTAGCATGCTTCTATCTATAGCGTGAGCTGGTCAGTATGTCTTGATAGTCCTTTCCACCACTCGTTTTTGAAAGATATAATGTACAAAAGTTTTGCTACTTTTCTCAACAAGATTGATGCCCTGAATTTAGCAGGTGCTATCAACAGATCAGTTGGTAGATACAAACAAAACAGAGTTAAATGGTTCCAGTCTGATGTGAAGCATTCACTCATGTATACTGGTAAGAACATGTAGAACATGTAGTCTAGCTACATGTTCAGATATTATACATTTCATTGCAAGTTAAAGCATACTGATAGCTACAGTAGCTAGCGAGCGTAAGCTAACATTACGTGTATGATCTGTGTAGTAATATTATTCGAATCAGAAAGTAATTTGCATTGCTAGTCATAGCCTAATATTAGCTAGCTAACTTTGAACCTAGTTGGTTAGCTCTTTAAAGGGCTAGGGTCCTTTTTTCTGAATTTCCGACTGACTGACGCGCCCAAAGAAAACTACCTGTTACTCAGGCCCAGAAGCCAGGATATGCATATAATTGGTATCATTGGATAGAAAACACTTTGAAGTTTGGAGAAATGTTAAAATAATGTATGACACTATAACACAATTGATATGTTAGACAAAGAAAAACCAACCTGAATTTTTTTTTTTTTTTTTTAGATCCCATGCTCTTTCAATGGAATCCTATGGGTCCTATGCAATTCCAGGTCCCAGATTACAATTCCTATGGCTTTCACTAGATGATGTCAACCGTCTCTTTGTTCAAGGTTTCAAGCTTGTTTCTTCCAAAATGAGGAAGAATTCTGAGTTTTAGTACCAGGAGTCACAGTTGGAAATCAGTCTGGTGGGCACGCGATGAAGAGGACTCGCACTTGCTAATTTTACTTTTCCATTGAACATACTTCTTTCTGTAAGAAATATTATAGTTTATTTACATTTTAGGGTACCTAAGGATTAAATAGAAACATAGTTTGGCTTGTTTTAAAACATGCTAGTGTGTAGGGGGCGCTATTTTAACTTTGGGAAAAAATTGTGCCCAAATAAAACGGCCTTTTACTCTGTTCTAGATCGTACAATATGCATATTATTATTACTATTGGAAAGAAAACACTTTCAAGTTTCTAAAACTGTTTGAATTATATCTGTGAGTAAAACAGAACTCATTTGGCAGCAAACTTCCAGACAGGAAGTGAAAAATCTGAAAACGATGCTCTGTTCCAGGGCTTGCCTATTCAATTGCCTAATATCTATGGATTTGCATGCACTGCATACGCCTTCCACTAGATGTCAACAGGCAGTGGAAGGTGGAATGGGGTGTCTAGCTTGATCTGAGGTCAAACAAGAGCTCTTGGAATGACGTGACCACAATTTCCTTTCTCTACCTAGGCGCGGGAAGGACATCGACATTGGCTTCTGAAAAGCGTTCGGTATAGACGGTGGATATCTCCGGCTCTGATTTTATTTGATAGATGTGATAAAAACATCATAAAGTAGTTTTTTTCAACCGAGTTGTATCAGTTTATTCAACGTTTATTGCGACTTTTGGCATTTTCCTTTCTTTGCGTCAGGAGAAGATGGGCATGTTCGCGCCACATGGCTAGCTAAGGTTGCTAATTCGACAGGAGAAGAGGACATTCTAAAACCAAACAACGATTTATTCTGGACCTAGGACTCTGTCACGGATTTCTTCCTGGGATGAAGGAGAGGACCAAAATGCAGCGCGGCTAGTGTTCAACATGTTTAGTAGATGAATAAACGGTAACACTAATACAAATAACAAAATAACAAATGTGAAAACCGAGACAGCCCTATCTGGTGCAGACAAAACACAGAGACAGGAAACAATCACCCACAAAATCCCAACACAAAACAAGCCTCCTATATATGATTCTCAATCAGGGACAACGATTGACAGCTGCCTCTGATTGAGAACCATATTAGGCTGGACACAGAAACAGACAAACTAGACACACAACATAGAATTCCCACCCAGCTCACGTTACAGACTCCTTGTACAAGATTCTGATGGATGCTCAACAAAAGTAAGAACAATTTATGATGTTATTTCGTATTTCTGTGGAAAATGTTGAGTCCTATTTTCCGCCCTTTTTGCAGGCGCTGTCTCGCTATAACGTAAGCTGTTTGTTATGGTAAAGTTATTTTTAAAAATCTAACACGGCGGTTGCATTAACTTCTTTGGGCTGCAGGGGCAGTATTGAGTAGCTTGGATAAAAGGTGCCCATTTCAAACGGCCTCGTACTCAATTCTTGCTCGTACAATATGCATATTATTATTACTATTGGATAGAAAACATCTAAAACCATTTTTCTATCCAATAGTAATAATAATATGCATATTGTACGAGCAAGAATTGAGTACGAGGTCGTTTTAAATGGTCACATTTTATCCAGGCTACTCAATACTGCCCCTGCAGCCCAAACAGGTTAACAAGAATTTAAGCTTTTAACCTTTCTGGCGCAGGCGTTCCGCTAGCGACCCACCTCCACAACATCCGGTGAAATTGCAGAGCGCCAAATTCAAAATATAGAAATAGTCATAATAAACATTCATAACAAATTAATGACTTAACTTCTTGTTAATCCAGCCGCTTTGTCAGATTTCAAAAAGGCTTTACGGCGAAAGCATACCATGCAATTATCTGAGGACAGCGCCCCGCTTACAAAGCATGCAAACATTTTACAACCAAGTAAAGGAATTACAAAAGTCAGAAATAGCAATAAAATTAATCACCTACCTTTGAAGATCTTCATATGGTTGCAGTCACAAGAGTCCCAGCTACACAATAAATGTTTGTTTTGTTCAATGAAGTCCCTCTTTATACCCCAAAAACTCTGTTTTGTTGGCTCATTTTGTTCAGTAATCCACTGGCTCAAAGGCGGTCAAAACATGCAGACGAATACATCCTAATAGTACCGGTAAAGTTCGTTGAAACATGTCAAACGATGTTTATAATTAATCCTCAGGTTGTCAATTGTCTAAATAATTGATCATATTTCAACCGGACAATAGAAAGGAAAAACAATGAAGGGCGCGCATTCGGTCACACGCGCAAACCAGCACTGCATAATTCTACAGTCCACTGACAGGAAGATCTCATTCTTCTTCGTTTATCAGAAAACAAGCCTGAAACAATGTCTAAAAATTGTTGACATCTAGTGGAAGTCATAGGAACTGCAATCTGGGTCCTAACCCATTAGATACTCTATAGGCATTCAATTGAAAATACCCACATCAAAGAAATCCCACTTCCTGGATGGATTTACCTCAGGTTTTCACCTGCCATATCCGTTCTGTTATACTCACAGACATCATGTTAAGAGTTTTGGAAACTTTAGAGTGTTTTCTATCCACATCTACCAATTATGTGCATATCCTAGCTTCTGGGCCTGAGTAACAGGCAGTTTACTTTGGGCACGCTTCTCAACCAGACGTCGAAATACTGTCCCCAAGCCATAAGGTAATTACCGATATAAAACACTTGTATGTTCATAAATGTTTAATATTACGATTATTTATTTGAATTGCAGGACAGGACGCAACTTCTACCCCCAAGCCAAAAGACTGCTGAACAATTAACAACCCCCCCCCCCCCACCATCATTAGTTTTTTACACTGCTGCTACTCGCTGTTTATTATCTATGCATAGTTACTGCTGCTACTCGCTGTTTATTATCTATGCATAGTTACTTCACCCCTACCTACATGTACAAACCTACACCCCTACCTACATGTACAAATTACTTAGACTAACCTATACCCCCGCACATTGACTCGGTCCTGTATATAGCCTCGTTATTGTTATTTTATTGTTATTACTTAAATATTTTCTTAACTCTTTCTTAAACTGCACAGTTGGTTAAGGGCTTGTAAGTAAGCAGTTCACGGTAAGGTTTACACATTGTATTTGGCGCAGGTGACAAATAAAGTTTGAGTTGTTTTCATATGCATAGCAGCATGAGTAGGCCTAAGGGTCACTAACTATATATAGGGTGTCCAATCAAAAACGCATGTCTATGTGAACATGTAGTTGCCTCCACCGATGTAAATGTGATATTTTAGTTATTATCATTTTTATGAACTTCCAAATATTTCTAAAAACCTGTTTTTGCTTTGTCATTATGGAGTATTGTGTGCAGACTAATGATGGTAATAAACAATTTAATCAATTTTAGAATAACGCTGTAACGTAACAAAATGTGGAAAAAGTCAAGGGGTCTGAATACATTCCGAATGCACTGTAGCTAGTGAAATGAGTTAATCCCAAAATGTTGCACTTCTGTGTTAAGCAGAGTATCATTCTGTCCTATCCAACAGGCCCCCGGATGTGAGAACTAATATTATAGTTGCCTATATGCCATTTTCTATTTGGCCACCCATATACATTTTAGTAATTTAACAGACACACTTAAACAGAACAACTTACAGTAGTGAGTGCATACATTTCCCCCGTGGTAATCAAACCCACAACCTTGGCATTTCAAGCGACATGTTCTACCAACTGAGCCATACAGGCACCATCCAAGCCCCCCTCTGCTCTATATGGCCACAGAAGTGAAACCATGGCCAGACAGACACCTTCCTCTCCACGGAGAACACTTGAGTATGTCATTGTATCTTATTGTCAAGTTCAAATAATTTAGGCTATATGTTGATCCATGACAGAGAGGCAATGCGACTATTCACTAACTCCACATTTGTGTCTGTGTTTCAGGAGTCAACAGACAACAACAATTCAGCCTCACTGGAGTTTGTCTAGAAAAATGCAGTGTACACATTCATTTGAGTAGCTTATTGTGAAGGTAGGGCTATGTCACTGTAAATAATGTCATAGCTCACACATGCCCAGAAACAGAGAGGATTCTCTCTTTCTCAAAAAAATCTCTACAGGTGAAGTAGAATAGAATCAGGACTACCACAAGGCTGGACAGTCATGGCTGGCTTGACCTCGGTGTTGATGTACACCGTGGGTAGGCTCCTGACAGCACTGTCTTGACTGTATACAGTACAGAGAGAGAGTCCCTTCCCGATTCTCAGTTCTCTGGGATAAACTAAAGAGTAAACTAATGTAATCTTTCTAAAACCTATCTGCCCCAGTTGTTGCAACCACTATTACTAGCCTGTTCAACCTCTCTTTCATATTGTCTGAGATCCCCAAAGATTGGAAAGCTGCCGCAGTCATCCCCAGCTTCAAAGGGGGAGACACTCTAGACCCAAACTGTTACGGACGTATATCTATCCTACCCTGCTTTTCTAAGGTCTTCGAAAGCCAAGTTAACAAACAGATCACCGACCATTTCGAATCCCACCGTACCTTCTCTGCTATGCAATCTGGTTTCCGAGCTGGTCATGGGTGCACCTCAGCCACACTCAAGGTCCTAAACGATATCATAACCGCCATCGATAAAATACAATACTGTGCAGCCATATTCATTGACCTGGCCAAGGTTTTCGACTGTTTCAATCACCACATTTTTATCGGTAGACTCAACAGCCTTGGTTTCTCAAATGACTGCCTCGCTTGGTTCAAAAACTACTTCTCAGACAGAGTTCAGTGTGTCAAATCGGAGGGCATGTTGTCCGGACCTCTGGCAGTCTCTACTGGGGTGCCACAGGGTTCTATTCTCGGGCCGACTCTTTTCTCTGTATACATCAATGATGTTGTTCTTGCTGCTTGTGATTCTCTGATCCACCTCTACACAGACGATACCATTCTGTATACTTCTGGCCCTTCTTTGGACACTGTGTTAACTAACCTCCAGATGAGCTTCAATGCCATACAACTCTCCTTCCGTGGCCTCCAACTGCTCTTAAATGCAAGTAAAACTAAATGCATGCTCTTCAATCGATCGCTGCTCGCACCCTCCCGCCCGTATAGCATCACTACTCTGGACGGTTGTGACTTAGAACACGTGGACAACTACAAATACCTAGGTGTTTGGTTAGACTGTAAACTCTCCTTCCAGACTCACATTAAGCATCTCCAATCCAAAATTAAATCTAGAATTGGCTTCCTATTTCGAAGCAAAGCATCCTTCACTCATGCTGCCAAACATACCCTCGTAAAACTGACTATGCTACCGATTCTTGACTTTGGCGATGTCATTTACAAAATTTACATTTACATTTAAGTCATTTAGCAGACGCTCTTATCCAGAGCGACTTACAAATTGGAAAGTTCATACATATTCATCCTGGTCCCCCCGTGGGAATTGAACCCTGGTCCCCCCGTGGGAATTGAACCCACAACCCTGGCGTTGCAAGCGCCATGCTCTACCAACTGAGCCACACGGGACCGTGTGGCTCAGTTGGCTCAGTCCAAAACAGTTGGCTCAGTCCAAAACAGTCCAGTTGGCTCAGTCCAAAATAGCCTCCAACACTCTACTCAGCAAATTGGATGCAGTCTATCACAGTGCCATCCGTTTTATCACCAAAGCCCCATATACTACCCACCACTGCGACCTGTATGCTTTCGTTGGCTGGCCCTCATTACATATCCGTCGCCAAACCCACTGGCTCCAGGTCATCTATAAGTCTTTGCTAGGTAAAGCACCGCCTTATCTCGGCTCACTGGTCACCATAGCAACACCCACCCGTAGCACACGCTCCAGCAGGTATATCTCACTGGTCATCCCCAAAGCCAACACTTCCTTTGATCGCCTTCCTTCAAGTTCTGTGCTGCCAATGACTGGAACGAATTGCAAAAATCTCGGAGGCTTGAGTCTTATATCTCCCTATCTATCTTTAAGCATCAGCTGTCAGAGCAGCTTACCGATCACTGTACCTGTACACAGCCAATCTGTAAATAGCACACCCGACTACCTCATCCCCATATTATTACTTACCCTTTTGCTCTTTTGCACCCCAGTATCTCTATTAATGCTAAATTGTAATTATTTTCGCCTCTAGGGCCTATTTATTGCCTACATCCCTACTCTTCTACATTACACACACTGTACATAGATTTTTCAATTTTAATTTTATTTTGTGTACCTTTGTTTATGTGTAACTCTGTGTTGTTGTTTTTGTCGTACTGCTTTGCTTTATCTTGGCCAGATTGCAGTTGTAAATGAGAACTTCTTCTCAACTGGCCTACCTGGTTAAATAAAGGTGACATAAAAATAAATTAAATATCAAATTAAATCTAAGTTTATTTGTCACATGCACAGGATACAGAAGGTAAAAACGGTACAGTGAAATGGTTACTTGCAATGTCAAAAACATAAGTGTCCAGATCTAAATATTTTATAAATGTTAATGATGCTTACCCGACAAAGTTGTCTAAATTGATGCATCATGTGAAGGAAATGCTTTAAGGAGCCTTTTGGTCCTAGACTTGGAGCTCCGGCACCGCTTACCGTGCGGTAGCAGAGAAAACATTCTATGGCCTGGGTAACTGGAGTCTTTGACAATTTTATGGGCTTCCCTCTGATATCGCCTTGTACATAGGTCCTGGATGGCAGGAAGCTTGGCCTCAGTGATGTACTGGGCCGTACTCACTACCCTCTGTAGCGCCTTAAAGTCAGATGCCGAGCAGTTACCATACCAGGTGGTGATGCAACCAGTCTAGATGCTCTCGATGGGGCAGCTTTAGAAAACTTATCTGGGGACCCATGCCAAATCTTTTCAGCCTCCTTAGGGGGAAAAGCTGCTGACGTGCCCTCTTCACAACTGTCTTGGTGTGTTTGGACCATGATAGTTTGTTGGTGATGTGGACACCAGGGAACATAAAACTCTCCACTACAGCCCGGTCGATGTTAATGGGGGCCTGTTCAGCCCGCCTTTTCATGTAGTCCACGATCAGCTCCTTTGTCTTGCTCACATTGAGGGAGAGGTTGTTGTCCTGGCACCACACTGCCAGGTCTCTGACCTCCCCCCTATAGGCTGTCTCATCGTTGTCAGTGATCAGGCCTACCACTGTCGTCAGCAAACTTAATGATGGTGTTGGAGTTGTGTTTGGCCACGCAGTGAATAGCGAGTACAGGAGGGGACTAAGCACACACCCCTGAGGGGCCCCAGCTTTGATGATCAGCATAACGGACGTGTTGTTGCCTACCCTTACCACCTGGGGACGGCCCGTCAGGATGTCCAGAACCCAGTTGAAGAGGGAGGTGTTTAGTCCCAGGGTCCTTAGCTTAGTGATGAGCTTTGACGGCACTATGGTGTTGAACGCTGAGCGGTAGTCAATGAATAGCATTCTCACATAGGTGTTCCTTTTGTCTAGGTGGGAAAGGGCAGTGTGGAGTGCAATAGAGATTGCATCATCTGTGGATCTGTTGGGGCGGTATGCAAATTGGAGTGGGTCTAGGGTAGGATGATGTTGATGTGAGCCATGACCAGCCTTTCAAAGCACTTCATGGCTACCGACGTGAGTGCTACGGGGCGGTAATCATTTAGGCAGGTTGCATTTGCTTCCTTGGGCATGGAGACTATGGTGGTCTGCTTGAAACATATAGATATTACAGACTCGGTCAGAAGGAGTTTGAAAATGTCCGTGAAGACACTTGCCAGTTGGTCTGTGCGTGCTTTGAGTACATGTCCTGGTAATCCGTCTGGCCCCGCGGCTTTGTGAATGTTGATGTGTTGAAAGGTCTTGCTCACATAGGTTACCGAGAGCATTATCACACAGTCGTCCAGAACAACTGGTGCTCTCATGCATGCTTCAGTGTTGCTTGCCTCGAAGTGAGCATAAAAGGCATTTAGCTCGTCTGGTAGGCTCGCGTCACTGGGCAGCTCGCAGCTGGGTTTCCCTTTGTAGTCCGTAATAGTTTTCAAGCCCTGCCACATCCGACGAGCATCAGAGCCGGTGTAGTAGGATTCAATCGTAATCCTGTATTGACACTTTGCTTGTTTGATGGTTCGTCTGAGGGCATAGCGGGATTTCTTATAAGCATCCAGATTAGTGTCCCATCCTTGAAAGCGGCAGCTCTTGAGTAAATGAAGGATACAGAACCTATTGAAAGCAGGTGCTTCTTGAGTTAATTATGCCTTTTGCTTGATGTGGATGTTGCCTGTAATATGGCTTCTGGTTGGGATATGTACGTTCGGTCACTTTGGGGACGACGTCGTCGATGCACTTATTGATGATGCCAATGTCTGAGGTGGTATACTCCTCAATGCCATTTGATGAATCCTGGAATATATTCCAGCCTGTGCTAGCGAAACAGTCCTGTAGCATAGCATCCGCGTCATCTGACCACTTCCGTATTGAGAGAGAGTACTTCCTGCTTTAGTTTTTGATTGTAAGCAAGAATCAGGAGGATAGAATTATGGTCAGATTTGCCAAATGGAGGGTGAGGGAGAGCTTTGTATGCATCTCTGTGTGTGGAGTAAAGGTGGTCTATAGTTTTTTCCCCTCAGGTTGCACATGTGACATGCTGGTAGAAATTAGGTAAAACTGATTTAAGTTTGCCTGCATTAAAGTCCCCGGCCACTAGGATCGCCGCTTCTGGATGAGCATTTGGCGTTATACAGCTGGTTGGGGCCTTATACAGCTGGATGAGTACGGTCTTAGTGCCAGCATCAGTTTGTGGTGGTAAATAGACGGCTACGAATAATAAAGATGAGAACTCTTGGTAGATAGAGTATCTTATGATAAGCTGTAGATCACACTACCTCAGGCGAGCAATTCCTCGAGACTTCTTTAATATTAGACGTTGCGCACCAGCTGTTATTGTCAAGTAGACACATACCCCCACCCCTCGTCTTAGCAGACATATCTTCTCTGTCCTGCCGGTGCATGGAAAATCCCGCCAGCTCTATATTATTCATGTCGTCGGTCAGCAATGGCTCATTGAAACATAAGATATTACAGTTTTTTATGTCCCGTTGGTAATATAATCTTGATCGTAGGTCATCCGTTCTATTTCCAATAATTGCACGTTGGCCAATAAAACGGATGGCATTGGGAGTTTACTCATTCGCCTACGAATTCTCCGAAGGCAGCCCATTTTCCTCCATCTTTTCTTCACGCAAATTACTGGGATTTGGGCCCGTTGGTGAGAAAGCAGTATATCCTTTGCGTCGGACTCGTTAAAGAACAATTGTTCTTCCAGTTCGAGGTGGTTAATCGCTGTTCTGATGTCCAGAAGTTATTTTTGGTCATAAGAGACGGTAGCAGCAACATTATGTACAAAATAAGTAAAACAATAAGCAATGTGAAAAAACTAACAAAATAGCATAGTTGGTTAAGAGCACGTAAAACATCAGCCATCCCCTCCAGCGCCTTTCTACATTTCATGTCGTTTCATAGATATGAAACGGGGCATTGAAGCTGTTCTATGCCAAGAGGCATTGAAGCTGTTCTGGCAGCTCTGGGTGGCCCAACGCCCCATAAAGAAACGTTATGTTGGTGTTTCCTTTATTTTGGCAGTTACCTGCATGTAGTGTATGTAGTGTTATGTAGTGTTATGTAATGTTACCTCCAGGCCTGTTCCTTCACCTCTGACAGTGGGCATGGCTCGGGTAGATCTCTGTTGATTTCCCTCATCTCACTCTGTTGCCGTAGACATGCCTCCACCTTCGCTGTGATGTCATCACACAACTTACTTAGCGACTCGCGTTGGCTGAGGTTGGCCGGTATCTCTACACTGTTCAGGACGACCTCGGAACATGAAAGACGCTTCATATGGGAGTCACGTGTCCGACAGATAGACTGGTACTTCTCAATGTTCTCATCTGTAAGTACAACAAATAATCATAATGAATACACAAATGTGTGTGTGTTTGTGTGTGTGTGCATGCGTGCCTTCCTGCCTGACTTTGTGCTTTAAGAGTCCTGTACCTTGAGCGATGCTGTAGTTGAGTTGCCTGGAGGTCATTTCACTGTGGAACTTGTGCTGCGCGGAGCAGAGACTAAGGAGGTACTGAGCAATCTTAGAACTCTCTGTCACAAAACTGTGCTTCTTATTGCTGGGACCACCACACTCTATTGTCAGTTTACAACGCTGGGGAAGGGGGGGAGAGACAATCGTCAGGGGCTTGTCTTTTAAATCAAGAGCATTGGAGCTGTTAATGTCAAACACACTTCTGAAAGCACAGTATAGAATACAACACTAGTATTCCAGTAGTACTCACATTGGCAGAGATGGTATCGGTCTCCCTCCAGAGGAATCGTCGTGTGACGGTACGGAGGTGGTTCTTCAGCTCATAGACAATGATTCCAGTGGCACAGACTCCCAGCACCAGCTCCCCCACCACCGGCTTCTTCTCCCGGCCTACCCGATGGAACATCATCCCATACTCTGGAAGCTGCTGAGCGATCTAGAGAGTAGATAGAACAAGTGTGTTGCAAGGTTGATCTCAGTAGAGGAGAACATGCTCAATTCAAAATCTTCTTGTGTAGACATGTAAAAAGGGTCCTGGGAACCAAAATAGATTAAAGAAAATTGAAAGGGCAAGCACTAAATTGATTATGATTTGCAATAATAGAAGCTTTGTTTTACTGTATCTTTAAGCCCAGTTGAGATACATCAGCCGAAATAAGACGAGACAAAACTACCCAGTTTTAGAATGTTGTGTTGTAAAACTGACTGAAGACCGGGCATTCAGATCAAACAAACGAGACGTGGAGTTGAGACCATTCCCGCTTTAATGGTGCCTCTTCACAATGACGTGATGAAATTTTGAAACAAGTGGCCACTTGTTGTAGCAAGTTGTTGTATCAAACGAGTATCATGAAACACATGCACCAGAAACAAACCACACATTGGTATTTTGTCAGAGAAGTATCAGCAAGCTAGGCTAGCTAACTAACTGCTTGGCTAAAACAGAACATCAGCTCATTGTTCTCTGACTGGCTAAACAGATCCGTCTCGTCGCAAGACTTTAGCTAAAGATTTGACATGTTGACTCCAGCAGCAGACATGAGCCGTTTTAAAACTAGGCTGTTCAGATCAAGAAAACTTTGTTCTAAAACTGCAGGAAACCGTCTTGTCTCGTCTTATGTATCTGAACTGGGGATTCATTTCCAAAACTTTGATTTCTGCAAATAATAATACATTTAATACAGTGTTCAACCACTGTTCAATTTTCTTACTTTTAGGAACTCGGTCTCAGCCTCCTCGGGCAGCATCTGGGCATTGTTAGCGTGGAAACGGGACAACTCCTCCTTTAGAGTGGGCAGAGCCATCTTCTCCAGCATTCTCTTGGACACATACTGCTCCGGCTGGTAGTAGTTCCTACCATACAACTGAACAGAGATAACAGTCCTGTCAATGACATATACTGCCACTAATGTAGTAGTCTTTACCATACAGATATAACAGGATTTCATTCAATAGGTACCAAACTCAATAAAACTAACTGCAACAGGGAAGGACTACCTTGACTTAATTATTTTTCTGTTTCAAAATGTTTTGGTACTGTGTGCCATACTGAACATTACCCAGGTCAGTCAATATTGCCATTGATGTTGTACTGAACAGATATAACAGGTCTATCAATGAGATACTACTTCCTCATAAACATACTGCTTTGGCTGGAAGAATGATTAAGAGCCATATAATCTCTCAGGATTTTATGGAGAACCTAATCCATTATGGGGTGGCAGGTAGCCTAGTGGTTAGAGCGATGGGCCAGTAACCGAAAGGTTGCTAGATTGAATCCCCGAGCTGACAAGGTACAAATCTGTTGTGCTGCCCCTGAACAAGGCAGTTAACCCATTGTTCCTAGGCTGTCATTGTGTAACGGAATTCCTCCTCCTCTTCATACGTAGAGGAGGAGTAGTGATTCGACCAAAATGCAGCGTGGTTATGTGACATAATGATTTATTAAACAAGACGAAGACGAAATACACTTGATAAACTACAAAACAAATAAACGATGTAGACAGACCTGGACACGAACTTACATATAACGTGAAGAACGCATGAACAGGAAACAGACTACATACAAAACGAACGAACGATACCGAAACAGTCCCGTGTGGAGTAACATACAGACACTGACACAGGAGACAACCACCCACAACCAACAATGTGAAACCACCTACCTTAATATGGCTCTCAATCAGAGGAAATGAAAACCACCTGCCTCTAATTGAGAGCCATATCAGGTCACCCATTTACCAACATAGAAACACAAAACATAGACTGCCCACCCAAACTCACGTCCTGACCAACTAACACATACAAAACTAACAGAAAACAGGGCAGGAACGTGACACATTGTAAATAAGAATTTGTTCTTAACGGACTTGCCTAGTTAAATAAAATAAAAAGTAGATCATTAAAGAAAAGAAAAACACTGAAGGAAAATTCTGTTTCTGAGACAGTGGTTCACTCAGTTTACCTCAGACATGTAGTCCCCAAACTCTGCCTGAAGAGCAAGAGCCGCCAGGAACATGCATGTCTCCTCGTTGCAGTACAACCTGTCCTCTAGGATATCCTTCCGCAGCTGCAAGTAGTATTGGTGACGCGTCACCCTGTGTCTGGAACACCCAATGTGCAGTTCTTTAAAGAGACAACTAATAACTGCATTTCACTAACAGTTCATGATACGAAAACGAGGTACTTTTCAGTAAAATGAAAGATATAAAATAATGATCAGACTCACAATATGAAAGAGATGTCGTCAACGAAAAACTTGACCCGTAGAAAAACAAGAAAAGAAGTCGACACTACTTTTTTCCAACTGTCAGGAGCAACTTTTGAGATTTTAATCTCGTGGTCCAGGAAAAAATATTCATCATCTAAAAGAAAGAATGACATAGGATACGTAGTATGATTATAAATCAATAAATCAAGTACAGTATATGTTTATGAGAGACATAAGATGGGTTGTTGTCAGTTTCCTACCATCGATGAAGGCCAGTCCGAAGTAGAAGTGCTCTACCAGGTTAGCGTGAGCCACCACCATGTCGAACACATCTCTCCCTCTGGACTTTTTGTCACATCTGACCAATACAGACTGACCACTGGGCAACACCACACTAACCTCTCTCTGGGACGAACTAGACCTACCCTTCTTAGACTGGGGGAAAGAAGATGGATTAGGTGGAGGGAGAGAGAGGGGGAGAGAGAGAGAGAGAGAGAGAGAGAGAGAGAGAGAGAGAGAGAGAGAGAGAGAGAGAGAGAGAGAGAGAGAGAGAGAGAGAGAGAGAGAGAGAGAGAGAGAGGAGAGAGGAGAGAGAGAGAGAGAGAGAGGAGAGAGAGAGAGAGAGAGAGAGAGAGAGAGAGAGAGAGAGAGAGAGAGAGAGAGAGAGAGAGAGAGAGAGAGAGACACACACACACACACACAGAGAGAGAGAGAGAGAGAGAGAGAGAGACACAGAGAGAGAGAGAGAGAGAGAGAGAAAGAGAGAGAGAGAGAGAGAGGATAATCAATCTTTAGTCAACAAAAAATACACTCAAAACCCCAAAACATAAATCTTCCAGAACATTTCTAGAAAAAAAAGTTTATGTTTTTACCACTATGGATCCGGGAAGCTCCAGATCTACATGGGGTTCGTCAGCCATCCTGATAAATTCAGGACCCAGAGCCTGAAAAGACACAACACAATGTAAACACAGCAGTGCATATACACAATCACATCATGCTAACATCACTACACGTGGAAACAATTCATACACCACAATATACACACACACACCTTCACACACACAGGATGCATCAGTCCTGGCTATGACCGTCACCATGCTCCAGCAGCACTGCAGTCTCAAGTCAAGACTGATAAACCAGAACTGGGTCGGAGGTGACAGCTACCTCAATCTAACTGGGGCAGTGACGTCACAGGCTACGCTGACTACACCCAGCTTACTGTATCTTCGTTTCATCCCCATACACACTCCGCTGTGCGTACACATCCTAGTTTTCAAAGACAAATTATTTTCAATGAACGTTCATTGAGTAACATACAAATCAATCTAATTATCATATTTGCTTTAGTGTATGAGACTGGGATTATATCTTAAACTGTCAAGGAGCTGTATGCGTCAGAGGAAAAACTATGAGAATAATAAGAAGTATGGAATCTATAGAATGTATGACTCAGAGTCATGCATTCTGTTGCATATTATTTGTGTATTATCACCTCCAGAGCTCAGCAGATAACTCGACGGGGTCTCAGAAGAACATCAACCCACATCACAGGGTGCCATAGATCAGGGATCATCAACTAGATTCAGCAGCGGGCTGATTTGTTCTCAGGTCAGGGGGCCGGAACATAATTACAAATAAATTGTAGACTGCAAATTGTCCACAAAAAGCCCAAACAGATATAATATTTGGGTCCCTCTTTAAATCACATTCAGCTTATAAAGGCTTCATAAAGCCTTCATAAGCCCTGCATAAATGTGTTACAAAGCATCTATACGCGTATGTCATGCTTTATAAAGGGTTCATAAATGTGGCATAACTGTGTGACATTTATTTATTTATTTTTTATTTCACCTTTATTTAACCAGGTAGGCTAGTTGAGAACAAGTTCTCATTTGCAACTGCGACCTGGCCAAGATAAAGCATAGCAGTGTGAACAGACAACAACACAGTTACACATGGAGTAAACAATAAACAAGTCAATAACATGGTAGAAAAAAGAGAATCTATATACAATGTGTGCAAAAGGCATGAGGTAGGCAATAAATCGAATAATTACAATTTAGCAGATTAACACTGGAGTGATAAATCATCAGATGATCATGTGCAAGAAGAGATACTGGTGTGCAAAAGAGCAGAAAAGTAAATAAATAAAAGCAGTATGGGGGTGAGGTAGGTAAATTGGGTGGGTAGTTTACAGATGGACTATGTACAGCTGCAGCGATCGGTTAGCTGCTCGGATAGCAGATTTTTAAAGTTGTTGAGGGAGATAAAAGTCTCCAACTTCAGAGAGTTTTGCAATTCGTTCCAGTCGCAGGCAGCAGAGAACTGGAAGGAAAGGCGTCCAAATGAGGTTTTGGCTTTAGGGATGATCAGTGAGATACACCTGCTGGAGCGCGTGCTACGGGTGGGTGTAGCCATCGTGACCAGTGAACTGAGATAAGGCGGCACTTTACCTAGCATAGCCTTGTAGATGACCTGGAGCCAGTGGGTCTGACGACGAACATGTAGCGAGGGCCAGCCGACTAGGGCATACAGGTCGCAGTGGTGGGTCGTATAAGGTGCTTTAGTAACAAAACGGATGGCACTGTGATAAACTGCATCCAGTTTGCTGAGTAGAGTATTTGAAGCTATTTTGTAGATGACATCGCCGAAGTCGAGGATCGGTAGGATAGTCAGTTTTACTAGGGTAAGTTTGGCGGCGTGAGTGAAGGAGGCTTTGTTCCGGAATAGAAAGCCGACTCTAGATTTGATTTTGGATTGGAGATGTTTGATATGCGTCTGGAAGGAGAGTTTGCAGTCTAGCCAGACACCTAGGTACTTATAGATGTCCACCTATTCTAGGTCGGAACCGTCCAGGGTGGTGATGCTAGTCGGGCGTGCGGGTGCAGGCAGCGAACGGTTGAAAAGCATGCAAGGTTAGATAGCACAGTGTCCAGGGAAGGGCCGGAAGTATACAGAATGGTGTCGTCTGCGTAGAGGTGGATCAGGGAATCGCCCGCAGCAAGAGCAACATCATTGATGTATACAGAGAAAAGAGTCGGCCCGAGAATTGAACCCTGTGGTACCCCCATAGAGACTGCCAGAGGACCGGACAACATGCCCTCCGATTTGACACACTGAACTCTGTCTGCAAAGTAGTTGGTGAACCAGGCAAGGCAGTCATTAGAAAAACCGAGGCTATTTAGTCTGCCGATAAGAATATGGTGATTGACAGAGTCGAAAGCCTTGGCCAGGTCGATGAAGACGGCTGCACAGTATTGTCTTTTATCGATGGCGGTTATGATATCGTTTAGTACCTTGAGCGTGGCTGAGGTGCACCCGTGACCGGCTCGGAAACCGGATTGCACAGCGGAGAAGGTACGGTGGGATTTGAGATGGTCAGTGATCTGTTTGTTGACTTGGCTTTCGAAGACCTTAGCTAGGCAGGGCAGGATGGATATAGGTCTGTAACAGTTTGGGTCCAGGGTGTCTCCCCCTTTGAAGAGGGGGATGACAGCGGCAGCTTTCCAATCCTTGGGGATCTCAGATGATATGAAGGAGAGGCTGAACAGGCTGGTAATAGGGGGTGCGACAATGGCGGCGGACAGTTTCAGAAATAGGGGGTCCAGATTGTCAAGCAGAGCTGATTTGTATGGGTCCAGGTTTTCCAGCTCTTTCAGAACATCTGCTATCTGGATATGGGTAAAGGAGAAGCTGGGGAGGCTTGGGCGAGTAGCAGCGGGGGGGGCGGGGCTGTTGGCCAAGGTTGGAGTCGCCAGGTGGAAGGCATGGCCAGCCATTGAGAAATGTTTGTTGAAGTTTTCGATTATCACGGACTTATCAGTGGTGGTGGTGGTGGTGGTGACATAATCACCAATGTCTAAAGTGACATAACACGATATGTCGAATATGATATGAACATGTGCTTTATAAAGGGTGACATGTGCTGAAGGATGGCATACGCTCTAAAGTGATAACATCTTAGTCACATTACACCTAATCTCATTCCTAGATACTTCTGCCCAAATGTGCGGAAGGTCTGGTGGACCAACCCATCAAACTTGGACTTCATTAGTTAGGTTTAAAAATAAATATAAAAAAGATAACTTGTGGAAATGGGCAGGGTTTAACAATAATTATGACTTTTTGACTGTGGTATGTGTTCTATCACAAATACCTCTCACACCCTACAGTACCCTGTGGATCATGAGAGAACTTTATAAATAAGCAGAACGTTAATAACCTATTTATTGACACTTCATGTAGTGTCCTGTAATACTTAGTTTGAAGTGAGACACAGGAGATAACCGAGAGCATGGGCTGAATTCTGGAGATTGAGTGTACATAAAGACACATCAGGTGGGGGTGTTGGGACAGCGTTGGTCTGGTCCAGACACAGTACTCCTTGCAACATGTAGGGCGGTAATGATCGTCATGTCTCTCGTCGGTGGGTTCACAATTCTCATGTTAAAACTTCTTGGAACTATAGGGGGTGCTGTTCCGCATTAGCATATTTGTGTCTCCAAATTAAACTGCCTCGTGCTAAATTCTTGATCGTACAATATGCATATTATTGTTATTATTGGATAGAAAACACCTTCTAGTTTCTATAGAAGTTGGAATTTTGTCTCTGAGTGGTACAGAACAATTTCTACAGCACTTTTCATGACAGGGTTCAGATTTCAGAAATTTTTACCTCTGATCTGGGGTCTGTTTTTAAGGCGACAGTGAATGCTATGAAGAAACCGACACTGCCTACGTCTTCCTCTGGGTGTCTGTACGTCATCACGTTTTCAATGGAATCGATGGGACATTCACAGCCATTATAAAAGACCAAAATGTATAGAGACCGCCCTTTCTCGTCGTGCGCCTGAAGCGTGAAGGACATCGGACCTGCCTCGTTCCAAATCGTTTTTTAACCAGCAATATTTCTCCGGTCATGTTTTTACTCGTTATAGGTGTTAAAAACATCATAATGTAGTTAATTTGAACCGTTTTATAGCAATTTATATCCGTTTAGTGCGATTTTGAGGAATTTATTTGTTGTGCACTCTGAAACTTTGGACACGTTTTGGGGTGTCGGTCGTTGGTGGTGGACATTTCGAAGGACAGAGGACATCTATCGACCAAAAGACGTTTATAACATAGAAAGGATACATTGCCCAAGAATCTGATGGAAGAACAGCTCAAAGTAAGCAATATTTAATATGATAAATCGTGTTTCTGTCGAAATATTTTAAACGCATATTTCGCCATTTTGTTTGGTATAGCTTCACTTGGCGAACCCTGTATTGAAAAGTAAGGATAATTTTAAAAATGTAAATCAGCGGTTGCATTAAGAACTAATTTGTCTTTCGATTCCTGTAAACCCTGTATTTTTTAGTCAAGTATATGATTAGCTTTCAATTAAACTAGATCACTCTGATAGATGACGTCAGACATATTGAGGCTTGATTTCCTAGTATTTTTATTGTGTAACCACGGTTTTGTATGGCTAAATATGCACCTTTTCGAACAAACTGTATATGTATATTGTAAAATGATGTTACAGGAGTGTCATCGGAAGAATTCTGAGAAGGTTAGTGAAAAAATTAATATATTTTGGCGATGTTGACTTTTATCGCTCACTTTGGCTAGAATCAATGCTGGGCTGCTATGTGCTATGTGCTATGCTAATATAACGATTTATTGTGTTTTCGCTGTAAGACACTTAGAAAATCTGAAATATTGTCTGTATTCACAGGATCTGTGTCTTTCGATTAGTGTATGCTGTGTATTTTTACGAAATGTTTGATGATTAGTAGTTAGGTAAACACGTTGCTCATTGTAATTATTCTAGTCCATTTGTGACGGTGGGTGCAATTGTAAACTATGTCAGCTACCTGAAATATGCACATTTTTCTAACAAAACCTATCCCATACCATAAATATGTTATCAGACTGTCATCTGATGAGTTTTTTTCTTGGTTAGGGGCTATAAATATCTTAGTTTAGCCGAATTGGTGATAGCTACTGGTGTTGGTGGACAAATAAAAGATGGTGGATTATGCTAATGTGTTTTTAGCTAATAGATTTACATCTTTACATATTGTGTCTTCCCTGTAAAACATTTTAAAAATCTGAAATGGTGGCTTTATTCACAAGATCTGTATCTTTCATCTGGTGTCTTGGACTTGTGATTTAATGATATTTAGATGCTACTATCTACTTGTGAAGCTATGCTAGCTATGCTAAACAGTGTGTGGGGTGTGGGGGGTGCTCCCGGATCCGGGTTTCTGAGGCAGTAGAGGTTAAGAGAGATCCAACTGCATAATGGGTGAGCTTGAAGATGCCATGACAGAGGAAGTGGAGCTAAAGAGAGAGAAATACTAGATTCCACTGTAAACATGCAGAGGGGTTGGGTCTGGGAGCTACCTTAACCGCCATGAATGGGTTGGGTTAGTTGCTTTATTGGTTAATGCATCATATAAAAGGATAGATGTTGGGGTAATTGTACTCTGGACAACATTCTTAAGGCATTGATGTGAAAGCATATACAGTCGTGGCCAAAAGTTTTGAGAATGACACAAATATGAATTTTCACAAAGTTTGCTGTTTCAGTGTCTTTAGATATTTTTGTCAGATGTTACTATGGAATACTGAAGTATAATTACAAGCATTTCATAAGTGTCAAAGGCTTTTATTGACAATTATATGAAGTTGATGCAAAGAGTCAATATTTGCAGTGTTGACCCTTCTTTTTCAAGACCTCTGCAATCTGCCCTGGTATGCTGTCAATTAACTTCTGGGTCACATCCTAACTGATGGCAGCCCATTTTTGCACAATCAATGCTTGGAGTTTGTCAGAATTTGTAGGTTTTTGTTTGTCCACCCTCCTCTTGAGGATTGACCACAAGTCCTCAATGGGATTAAGGTCTGGGGAGTTTCCTGGCCATGGACCCAAAATATCGATGTTTTGTTCCCCGAGCCACTTAGTTATCACTTTTGCCTTATGGCAAGGTGCTCCATCATGCTGGAAAAGGCATTGTTCGTCACCAAGCTGTTCCTGGATGGTTGGGAGAAGTTGCTCTCGGAGGATGTGTTGGTACCATTCTTTATTCATGGCTGTGTTCTTAGGAAAAATTGTGAGTGAGCCCACTCCCTTGGCTGAGAAGCAACCCCACACATGAATGGTGTACTGTTGACATGACACAGGACTGATGGTAGTGCTCACCGGACAAGCTTTTATCCAGATGCCCCAAACAATCAGAAAGGGGATTCAGAGAAAATGACTTTACCCCAGTCCTCAGCAGTCCAATCCCTGTACCTTTTGCAGAATATCAGCCTGTCCCTGATGTTTTTCCTGGAGAGAAATGGCTTCTTTGCTGTCCTTCTTGACACCAGGCCATCCTCTAAAAGTCTTTGCCTCACTGTATGTGCAGATGTACTCACACCTGCCTGCTGCCATTCCTGAGCAAGCTCTGTACTGGTAGTGCCCCAATCCCGCAGCTGAATCAACTTTAGGAGATGGTCCTGACGCTTGCTGGACTTTCTTTGACGTCTGAAGCCTTCTTCACAATAATTGAACCGCTCTCCTTGAAGTTCTTGATCCGATAAATGGTTGATTTAGGTTCAATCTTACTGGCAGCAATATCCTTGCCTGTGAAGCCCTTTTTGTGCAATGCAATGATGACGGCACGTGTTTCCTTGCAGGTAACCATGGTTGACAGAGGAAGAACAATGATTGCAAGCTCCACCCTCCTTTTGAAGCTTCTAGTCTGTTATTTGAACTCAATCAGCATGAGTGATCTCCAGCCTTGTCCTCGTCAACACTCCCACCTGTGTTAATGAGAGAATCACTGACATGATGTCAGCTGGTCCTTTTGTGGCAGGGCTGAAATGCAGTGGAAATGTTTTTGGGGGATTCAGTTCATTTGCATGGCAAAGAGGGAATTTGCAATTAATTGCAATTCATCTGATCACTTTTCATAACATTCTGGAGTATATGCACATTGCCATCATACAAACTGAGGCAGCAGACTTTGTGAAAATTAATATTTGTGTAATTCTCAAAACTTTTGTCCACGACAGTACAGTGCTGCGTTACCTCAATAGGATGTAGCGTTGATTAGGGATACGCACTTGCCTATCAGGTGACTTGCCTATCAGGTGGCAATGGAGGAAGATGGAGATGGGGAACAAAATGAAAAGAACATAACTTGGGAACACCTCTCGGAGCCTGTGACCGGAAAGGGGGCGACTGGGTGAAAGCATGAGGTTCTCTAGGGCCTCCTCATGGAGGCATAGTCAGGCGAAGAGAGAGTGGGAATTTTCATGTTGTCAGACTTTGGTTTTCTGTGCATATATAATTATGCATATCTTGCCACATTGTTAATACTGTTATGTCTTGTCTTTCTTTTTGCTTTTCAAGTCTTGTGCTATCACTCTCCTAGGAACCAGGAGAAAGTTGAAATGGAAGAAATCAACAGCTCCAGTGGACAAGTTATTATCAGTGTTCTATGAGAAATGGAAATAACAGTTTGCATGGGGTGACTATGGAACAGAGGCCATCAGTCTCTTGAGTTTGTAAACCTCACTGTGAATGTTGATCATGTTTGTTAATTTATGAGTATATGTCCAAGTTTATTTTAGTTGAACAGTAGGAAGCTATTGTTCAAGAGGAAGGACTGTTGGTTTCTGATTCATGAAATATCTGTATTCCTTTCACTGAGGGAGAGAGGGTAATTTATAATGTTTACATTATGTCAAGACATGTTATTGTTAGCCATCAGGGATCATATGGGAGGAGGAAAGACGCAGTCTGGTAAGAGTCAACATGACAGCCGTGAGTTGGGAAGGAGTGAGCACTTTGGGGCAGAGGTCAGGTCAGATGAAGTGAGGAAGAACAGATATCACTAAGGTTCTGTCTAGCAACAGAGATGCATAGGCTGTTCAGATATGTAGGAGGAGACAGCATATTAGAAAGGGTTAATCAGTGCTTGGTGAATATGTATTTTGTCTGTCCAGCTGTTCGATCCTTTGGGGTGAATAAACTTAGTTTAAGCTTTCATAGTGTCCGTTGAGTTTAGACTCAGATATTTAGAACCTAACAGATAATTCATAACACATCCATAAAGACTCTATATCACATGACGCTGTACTTAATTTAAACTCAGACACCTTTGGTCATTCATAACACATATATAAATGTCTTATATCATATGACGCTTTACTTACTATAAAGTCAGACACCTTTGGGCATTCATAACCCATACATAAAGGCTTAATGATGTAAACACAAATGTATTAACACTTAGGGAATTATCACTAACAGCTAAAGCAAATAAACATTAAAGACATGTTTAAACCATACATTTCCATTTATTTGTACATTGTTAAAACAATACAAATAGTTCCAAAAGTTTCAAAAAGTCTGGCAATAAAATGACATTGAACATTACACAGGGCTGTGAATAGTGTAGCTTGTCCCTGTGCTGGCAGACAAATTAGTTCTAGCCTCTCTTCCTGCTGGTGGAAATGCATGTTGGTTCCAACCTTAAAAGTAACAACAAAGTAAGTTAACAGGTCTGTTAGGAAATTCCTTTGTCACACCAATTGGATAAGGGAAACTATGTGCTGCGCCAGAAACTCTAAATGGGAACTCGATTCAATCCGTATTATTATATTCTTCTTTCATGTACAGATCTCATGGCATGACTAAGACATGGCTGTATCTGGGGGGATTTGCATTTAGCTAGCAAAATGTTGCCTTCTAGCTAGCAAAATGTTGGCTAGACAGCAATTGCTGTGAAGTCACTGAAATTGTATGCAATGTAACTCAGCACTTAACAACTACTACAAGCTCATTTAAATTACAATAAAGGTTAACTTACCTGTTTTTCGCTGTCCAGTGGCAGTACAAGTGGGGACCTTTGATTTGTGAACTCCTCACTTGATCAGCGACTCATCAGCAACACTAAAAAAGTGCTTCCAGGTCACGAAATTTCAGAAATGTTCAAAATAAACGTCCCACACGTTATAGTAGAAACGTGTCAATAACCATTCAGCTAAGAGGTTGGGTAGATGCTATTGATATTTTATGTTGGCTTGTATGATCTGCAGACAGCAGACTGACTGAAGTCCTGAAGTTAAGTTTGAGCTGGCTGGATAACAGATCCTTCACCACAACTAATATTCAACTTCAACTTGAATAATGTCTCTTCAGCACTACTAGCTAGACATATCTAGCTAGCTTGCTGCCCATTGCAAACAGACTGCACAGCTAGCTAGCATTACAGATCGACAAATAAGTCTATAACGTGTTATGCAGGCTAGATATGTATATGCGGTGTCATTTCATTGGGCTCTGAATAATACGGTGTTGCTGGCCTTTTACTTCACCCAGTCCATTGGTGGCAACATCACATCATGTGTGCTTACTGCACAACAGAAAACCCGCTAATGTTGTGGAAAAGGTTTAATCAAATACTTCCCAATACCGGAGTTCGTAAATTCAATTAGACTTTTATTACAAAAGTAACAGAAGCCGGGCAGTTCCATGGAAGAACTGAATCTTCATTCTTAGTGCTTGGTTTTTATACAGTCTTACCCTTACACAACGTCATCACCCCATTTTATGAATCTTTTTTTGTTACATAATTTCCATTCTCTTATTGGCTCAGCTATTGGGGAATAGATTCTATTGGTGGCATGACATGCATACCCCTTAGCTAATGTTGCTGTCCAAAGGTCTTCACAAGTTCAGACCTGTTTTGTCTATGTATGATTAACCCATGTACATGTCCAGTAGCCTTCACAAGATCAGACATGGCCTAGACCAGACATGTCCTGTTGGTTTACCAGATTTCAAAAAGCTTTACGACAAAAGCACAATATTCAATAATCTGAGAACAGCGTTCAGCCACAAAAGGAAGCCATACAGTTATCCGCCAAATTGTGCTGTCAACAAAACTCATAAATAGTATTATAAATCTACACTTACCTTTGCTGATCTTCGTCGGAATGCACTCCCGGGACTCCCACTTCCACAAGAAATGTTCGTTTTGTTCGGTAATGTCCATCATTTATGTCCAAATATCTATTTTTGTTAGCGTGTTTGGTAAACAAATCCAAAGTCAGGAAGCGCACTCACTAAAAGCAGACGAAATGTCAAAAAGTTCCGTAACAGTCAGTAGAAACATGCAAACGATCTGTTGAATCAATCTTTAGAATGTTTTTAACATAAATCTTGAATAACGTTCCAACCGGAGAATACCATTGACTTCAGATGTGCGATGGAACAGAGCTCCCTCTCATGTGAACGCGCATGGTCAGAGCATGGTCACCTCATGGAAGACCTGACTAATTCCTGTCTCCTTCGGCCCCACTTCACAATAGAGGCATCAGACAAGGTTCTTCAGACTGTTGACATCTAGTGGAAGCCGTAGGAAGTGCAAACAGATCCATATCCCACTGTGTATTCAATAGGGGCTTGGTTGAAAATCGATCAACCTCAGATTTCCCACTTCCTGTTTGGATATCTTCTCAGGTTTTTGCCTGCCATATGAATTCTGTTATACTCACAGACATCATTCAAACAGTTTTAGAAACTTCAGAGTGTTTTCTATCCAATACTAATAATAATATGCATATATTAGCAACTACGACTGAGGAGCAGGCAGTTTACTATGGGCACCTCATAAGAAGTTAACAAGAAATTTGTGGAGAGGTTGAAAAAACGAGTTTAAATGACTCCAGCCTAAGTGTATGTAAACTTCAGATTTCAACTGTATAACTACAAAGGATCTGGGTGTCAAACCAGAGACTTTCTGTCGACTGACTCTCCAGCAGACGGACCGGCGATTTCAACAGAGAGACAACAAAGGCATACAATCGTAATATGTAAATTGCAAATCCTTTCGAATGAGTGGCTGTATTAGCATTTCCATGAGCATAGTTATCAGCTGTGTGTACGGTAGTGGAGTCCTTTGTCTTTTCTCCCGCTCTTTCTTACATGCGCCCCTCCCTTTTAATTTGGTGTAACAAGCCGTCATATCGGTTTAGTCTACTGGGGATTTTTCATTGTATCATGTTAGTAACCAATGTATAACCTAGCCTGTGTGTGTTTATGTACTTCTGTGTGATTATTTAGTTTGTTAGTTAATAAATAATTAAGCCAATTGGTATATTGCTGATTCATCATTTATGCTAGATATCCAAGAGTTTGCAACATTCAGAATATGACTGATGAGGAAATAATACATTAATAGGTGACTGTTATTGATAAGATATGAAAATATCTGAAGAGAGTTAAATTAGGGAAATAGTAACTCTTTAAACAACATTTTTCCGTGGTGCCCCGACTTCCCAGTTAATTAATGCTTACATGATTAGTTAATCACATAATAATTACACATAGAGAATTGATTTGATAATATAACAGTCTTCACATTAATGATAGTCCAAGACACGACATCAGCATATGTGAGAACTCCTTCAAGACTGTTGGAAAAACATTCCAGGTGAAGCTGGTTGAAAGAATGCCCAGTGTGTGAAAACCTGTCATCAAGGCAAAAGGTGGCTACTTTGAAAAATCAAAAATATGAAATATATTTTGATTTGTTTAACACTTTTTTGGTTACTATATGTGTTATTTAATAGTTTTGATATCATTACTGTTATTCTACAATGTAGAAAATAGTCAAAATAAAGAAAAACCCTTGAATGAGTAGTTGTGTCCAAACTTTTGACTGGTACTGTATGTATACTATCATATCTCTTTGTTATGATTGGGAATACTTTGGAACAGATTTCCAAAATGAAGATCACTTGGAATGATTTTCTGTTTTATGTCAAATAAATAAACCTGGGGGGCCAAATAAAATCCCCCGTGGGTCAAATTCAGCCTGCTGGCCGCCAGTTGAGGAACCGTGGCATTGATAGATCATAGACGGACGGATGTATGGACAGACGGATGGAGTGACGGACAGACAGACAGATTTACCTTGGCTTTCCTCTCGGTGAGGCTGGCTGAGGGGTCACTGAAAGTGATGGAGGGGCTGTGGGGTTGGGGTGCATCCTTTGAGGGGGCGCCAATGTAGGGGCTCTGACACAGCCAGCTACTGCTACTTTCCATGTGTCTGAGACCTCGTGGCAGTCTGGAGGGACAGTGGAGAAAGAAAGTCAGAGAGAGAAGAGAGTCAGAAATAGATTAAAAGACAGGGATAGAGAGAGCGAGAGAGATTAACAAGGAGAACATTCAGAAGGGGAAAGGGGAGATGAGCGACAGACACTCAAGTTAAAAGACGACAGGTAGCGAGAGACAGATATAGAAAGTTCAGAAAAAGAGCTTCAACCGTACGCCTCAATCTCAAAAAATCAAAACACATTTTCCAATACTTTCACAACATTAGTTGCTCATTATCAAGTTGATTGTAATCAACATAAAATTATTTGTTTATGTCCATTATTGTATAGGACACAGTAATGGATGTGGGAGTGCGTCTTTCTCCAGAGTCTTACTTGTTGTTAACTACCTGAGGTCACACACAGGTCAGTCCCACAGGTATGTGTGTGAGTGTGTGTGTGTGTGTGTGTGTGTGTGTGTCTGTGCAAATGTGTGTGTGTGTGTTTGTTTATCTGCTTTGTTAGGCATGTATACCTGTCTATGTTAGGTGGGTATGCAGGGGTGGGAGAACTTCTGGGTTTCTGTCTCCAGGGTTTGTGAAGTAAACTCTCTGTAACACAAACACCAAATGACACTGATAAAACACATACTTAAGGAAAAGATAGGCCTAATACAAACATTTGTTTCGTTCAAAGACACTAACGAGTCAACCACCCGGATCCGGGATCCCCCCCATTAAAAAAGCTGACTAGCATAGCCTAGCCTAAAGCCACAGGGATATCATATAATAAAATGTCCAAGACACCAAGTGAAAGATACACATCTTGTGAATCCAGCCATAATTTCTGATTTTAAAAATGTTTTACAGGGAAGACACAATATGTATTTCTATTAGCTAACCACCATAGCAAAAGACACAACTTTTTCTCACCATTTTTTTCCTGCATAGGTAGCTATCACAAATTCGACAAAATAAATATGTAAATAGTCACTAACCAAGAAACATCTTCATCAGATGATAACATATTTTATTGTATAGCATATGTTTTGTTCGAAAAATGTGCACATTTCAGGTATAAATCATAGTTTTACATTGCAGCCACCATCACAACTCTCACCAAAGCAACTAGAATAACTACAGAGAGCAACGTGAATTACCTAAATACACATCATAAAACATTTATGAAAAATACACAGCGTACAGCAAATGAAAGACAAAAATCTTGTGAATCCAGCCAATATTTCAGATTCTTTAAGTGTTTTACAGCGAAAACACAATTTAGCATTATATTAGCTTACTACAATAGCCAACCACACAGCAGCATTGATTCATGCACGTTAGCGATAGCGAATAAACCAGCAAAAGATATTACATTTTTCACTAACCTTCTCAAAACTTCATCAGATGACAGTCCTATAACATCACATTACACAATACATATATTGTTTGTTCGAAAATGTGCATATTTAGCGGCACAAATCGTGGTTATACAATGAGAATAGTAGCCAAGCTGCAAAGAAAATGTCGGGAGAAATCTTGGGAGAGGCACCTAATCTAATCAATAACTAATCATAAACTTGACTAAAAAATACAGGTTGGACAGCAAATGAAAGATACATTAGTTCTTAATGCAACCGCTGTGTTAGATTTTTAAAATTAACGTTACTACGACATACAGCATGCGTTAAAGCGAGACCGCGCCGAAATTAATGGCGGAATAGTAGTGTAACATTTTTCAACAGAAAAACGAATTAACATCATAAATAGTTCTTACTTTTTGATGAGCTTCCATCAGAATCTTGTGCAAGTGGTCCTTTGTCCAGAATCATCATTGCTCGGTTGTAGATTGTCGTCTTCAGTTTAGGAATTAGCAGCAAACATTAGCTATGTGGCCCAGACGTGTCCAACTCTTCATTACGCAGGACAAAGAAAATTCCGAAAAGTGCAATATACTGATATAAACTGATATAACTCGGTTTAAAATAACTACATTAGGATGTCTTTAACACCTATATCAAATAAAATCAGAGCCGGATATATCTAAGGCCTATAACGAGAGCTTTTCAGAATGCCATCCTGAGGTCTGTCTTGCGCCATGACGAACGTTGAAAAGAGTGCACCCCACGTTCCAAGACCCTTTATAGGGCCTCAGATCTGCTTAGCAACCCAATTCCAATTCTCACTGCTTACTGACATCTAGGGGAAATCGTATGCAGTGCATGTCGACTCATAGATTACATGCAAATTAATAAACTGACCCTGGAACAGAGTGCCCGATTTCAGATTTCTCACTTCCTGGCAGGAAGTTAGCTGCAACTTGAGTTCTGTTTTACTCACAGATATAATTCAAACGGTTTTAGAAACTAGAGAGTGTTTTCTATCCAATAGTAATAATAATATGCATATTGTACGAGCAAGAATTGAGTACGACGCAGTTTAATTTGGGAACGAATTTTTACAAAGTGAAAACAGCGCCCCCATATTGACAAGAAGTTTAAATATTCTAAACATATATCACACATTATACCGTTGAAACAATTGCAATAAAAAGTATACACATATCACTCATTTACTAAAAAAAGGAAGGTCCACTGCAATATTATCTCAGTAACTGTACTGAGCAAATTAACCATTAGGAGTGCCTAATCTAGACCATCTACAACATTTTTCAAAAACAGATGAAACAGAAATCTAATTTATTGTACAGTAATAACAAATATACAGTTTTAAAAACACTGAGCTCTGTCTAGCTACCCCTTTGAAAATCCAAAATGAATTCACACGATGTACAGTGCATTCATAAAGTATTCAGACCCCTTGGCTTTTCCCAAATTTTGTTACGTTACAGCCTTATTCTAAAATGGAGTAAATAGATTTTTTTCCTCATCAATCTACACACAATACACCATAACGACCAAGCAAAAACTGGTTTTTAGAAATGTTTGCAAATTTATAACAAATGAATGCAGGGAATGTCACATTTACATAAGTATTCAGACCCTTTACTTAGTACTTTGTTGAAGCACCTTTGGCAGCGATTATAACCTCAAGTCTTCTTCGATATGACTCTACAAGCTTGGCACACCTGTATTTGGGGAGTTCCTCCCATTCTTCTCTGCAGATCCTCTCAAGCTCTGCCATGGGACCTTATATAGACAGGTGTGTGCCTTTCCAAATCATGTCCAATACAATGAATCTATCACAGGTGGATCCAATCAAGTTGCAGAAACATCTCAAGGATGATCAATGAAAACAGGATGTACCAAGCTCAATTTCTAGTCTCATAGCAAAGAGTCTGAATACTTATGTAAAGAAGGTATTTCTGTTTCTTATTTTTTTTAAATTTGCAAAAAGGTTGAAAAAACTGTTGTAGCTTTGTCATTATGGGGTATTGTGTGTCAATTATTTAATCAATTTTAGAATAAGGCTGTAACGTAACAAAATGTGGAAAAAGTAATTTCCGAATGGACTGTACATCAGTAATTTTTTTCAGGAGTCACTAAATGAGAGAAAACAATTGTCCAATAAGAACACTAATTCTCCTATTCAAAACACTTTCTATCATTTGTTCCTACCAAAGCATTCTAACCAATGCATTTGACCTGACTTGGTGTCAGAGTTGTTAGAGTACTGTCTGCTCCCTGCTCCAGCCGCACAGCCCTCACTGTAGTCAGGATACCGATCATGCTTACCTGGTAAAACACCAGGTAAAATACCTGGTAGATAACAGGTGAAATACCAGGTAAAACAACCGGTAAAACCAGGGGTGTATTCATTAGCGAACATCGTAGCAAACATAAGAATATGTTTTGCAGCAGGAAATGGAAAGAAGTTTTCTTCCGTTGAGTGCTTTGTGAATACAACCCAGGTAAACAACCAGGTGACTAATGGCTTTACCAGGTTTAAAGGTTCAAACTGTTAGGATTTACCTAGGGGTCATGATTGGGGCTGTACAAATGTTTGGTGTATTAGAATAATTGATTATGCTTATGTTATATTAATAGAAGGGGAGGGGTTAAAATACCCCTCCCTCCTTACATTTATAGGGTTTTAGACTACTGATTAACAATAGATATAGTCATTGTAGTAGTTTAGTATTGTTCTACATTTGTATTTTAGTTCTCTCTCTCTCTGCCTCATTATAAAGAGGCCCTTAGACAGAACTCTGCAGGGGAGTGAAGGAGATAAGACTAGGTAAACATTTCACAATGGGTCAACTTTGGGGGAAGGGGACATTTACTGCTAAGTGTTTAGCTAACAATAAGGGCCCTGTTTATACAGCTTTGTAGGCATGGTTTTGGTCCCAGGAGTAGAGGATGATGATTTAGGCAGTGACGTCACCAGGGCGCGACTTAGCGTTTAATAAAACCACTGGAGACCTTTTGTTTGAGGCAGAACTTACTCAGAAACGTGCGTGCTATGTTCCTGTTTGTCAACTTCTGTCTGCAATTGCATTAATAAAGGTTTTTGAATGATTTAATTAAAGATATTGTCATAATGCTAATTTCACCAATGAACCAATGATTGACAAAGAAGGACGTAAGAAACGAACCCTAACAAAACCAAGGTTCCACGTTCCATAAATACCATAGACTTTCCATAGCACAGTGTTGTTGTTTTTTCAGTGGATAAACGCAAATCTTACCCAGCTTCGTTAGCTGTCTATGTCTTTGTTTGTGGAGTTAAAGCCAGTCAGTCCATAGATGCCAAAATAGTATGGTCCGCGATCAAAGAGTTTAGAGTTTATTTTCTTTATTGCTTCTTGCACAAAGTTCCAGAAATAGGGGTAAGTATGGCTGCCTGTCCGTTTGACCTGGGTAACTACTCCATCTTCGAGTTCCCACGGGGGACCAGTACAAAAAAAAAGTATGAATGTATGTACTTGTAAGTCGCTCTGGATAAGAGCGTCTGCTAAATGACTTAAATGTAAATGTAAATGTCTGTAAGTGTGTGTTTGTGTGTGTGCGTCTACTCTGCATCCATAGATTACGAGTTATCACTGCAGGTCCTAATCCTTGCTGTGCCCCAAGGTTAAACTCTTAATCATTTTTAACAAAAGTCTTACCGCAGGAACAATAGAGGTGGTCTACGTCTTTGTGTTGTCAGTAACGCTAAAAGATAAAAATGACCTTTTATTGTTTACACGCGACATACAGCAACCTAATCCAAACTATTAGATGCGATTAAAGGTAGACTCAGCAATTTGAAGACTCAGCAAACAGAAGTCAAATCACATTGGGAAGATAATTTAGTGGCAGTCAGGGGGATTAGAATTTTGTTTTTGTTTACGACTCTATTTATCCCTATTACCCACTATTATCACTCTGTTGTCATGGAAACAAGAGCTGACAGAGGATGTGATGTTCGATGATGTCATGCTACTTTTTTTTAGGGTAGTAGTTCAAATCTAGAGCTAAGAGCCTCTAAGAGTGATAGGGGGCCTGGACACTCTGACCTGTCCCAGTTTACTAGTACTACTACCGGATTAGTTTATTGTAAGGTCTGGAGATTAGGTCCAATGAAAGGTCTGGACATAATGTCATAAAAAGAAAATCAGACAAGATCCCAGACAGGGCTATAGAGATCGTTTAGAAGCGGTCCTTACCGTTAACCCTTTCTCTGATCATCTGACTCCTCCCACACAGCGGGACAAACGGCTCAGACCCATGGTCCACCTGAGAGAAAAGCATTCTACTGGTTAGATTGCGGCATTACAGAGAGACAGACACACACATACACATGATAGACTCCCCCCCCCCCCACCCCCAACACACACTCACAGCTTCGTGAAAGACATCCTCCACCAGCTGTCGTATGACTCTGTTGGGCGGAGGCAGGAGAGAGGCTTTGTGCTGAGACTCACAGGACTCCAGGATACTGTTCAGATTGACCCTGCGGTGGGCCAGGTCCTCACACATACTCACTAGCAGGCCGTTCAGGTGGTCACTCAACTGGACCGGCTAGGAGAGACAGGAATAGAGACGATAGACGAGGTATCTCTCTCCAGATACTAATACCAATACGGGAATAGAGAGAATAAGAGAAGTGTAGTGGTGTGCCCGAAACCACTGGAAGACAGAACATGCTTGAGAGAAAAACTTGAGAGACTAACTTTGTTGTGTAACAAGAGAGAGCCACATTTGGTATCACTGCTCTAATCAGTCTTCTAAGTCTATATGTGGTGTTTGAAAAAAAATTGGCCTCACCTGATTCTGAGGTAGATGATAATCGACAGACCAGTAGAGAGTCATACCCAGTGAATACACCAGCATCTGGGAGAAGATAGACAGATTAGAGCATGACACTTAATATGAGTCAGACATTAAATCATTCTGAAAACACCCCTGTATGCCAAAACAATTCACCTTAACAGCGCAGATGGTGTATCCTGGTGTATTGTGTTAGGTTTACAAAGGCAAAGCAGTGTCTACACAAGGGCAGCACTTAAAAAAACGTTATTCCTCTCGATAACCACTAGATGGGGTTATGTGCGAAATATTACTTGAGGCTCACTGCTGTAAGTGCTTCCATCTACTGTATCGGGAGTACACGGCGCGCACACACACTATGTTAGTGCTGCCCCCTTGTGTATTAGCTTCAGTACAAGGACTTAGCTCGCTGCAGCAGTGTTTGTGCTGATAGTGCCATTAATGCTTTTAGTTAGTGGTGCTGGCCCAAGGCCATGTGAGGGATGGATTACGCCATACTGTAAATCCTCTCTCTCTCTCTCTCTCTCTGAGGTGAACCATGAAAAACCACATTCACACTTCTCTAACGGTCAACAGCAGAACTGCTACTAATGTCAACATCAGAAACCACATTGTGATAGACGCTAATCTAATGTCAGGTTTACATTTACGCCCCCTGATATATAAGGATAGGATTTGGGAGGGTTAGCTGATTCTAGATCTGTGCCTACGGGAAACGTGTGTTTGGAGCTGGGGCTTGTGTCCGGTGTGTGCTAACCTTCTCCCTAACATCTTTGGTTGAGGAAGCATGGCCTTGCAGCATCTCTGGCGCAGTAAAGTTGCACGCCTCGTCTGATAGGGTACAGTCCTTAAACGCCAGTGTGCCGGTGTCCAAGAGCAACAGGGAGGAGGGGCTTATGATGCTACACATACTGTTATGTCCTGAGAAGGGAACAGAAATAAAGATACTGGAAATGACATGCAATACCTGATCAATGTCTCTAAATCATGTTTCTCTACAAATCCATATCCCCTTAGTTAGCATGTGGTCAGTATGTAATTTAAGCTGTACAACTGAAGTAGTATTTAGTATGCGGTAGTCACTACATTATTATTAGTAGCTGTATAGTATTGTAGTGGGTACCCTTACATAAAAAAAATATGAATTTCACATGTGATCCACTGGCAAAGCAAATAATATTGCAAAGCTATGGGGCTCACAAGCTTTGAGGGCCCCCAAACCCAGGGGCCAGGCCCCCCAGACAGCTATGCTATGGCTATGCTATCTGGGGGGTCCGACTTCTGGGGGTTGGGGGCCCTCAAAACTCATGAGCAAATTTCCTGTAATTTCTTTTTTTAATAAAAAAAACATGTTGATAATTACAGGAAATTAGCTTTAAAACTGCAACACTTTCTCTCAAGCTCATGGTAAAATGTGTAGAATAGCAGGAAATTAGCAAAGGGATTCTTGTAAGTCAGGACAATCCTTGTCCGGCAGTGAAACTTTATTTTGATGTAAAAAAAAAGATTTTGTTGCATTATTTGAGCTAAAATGTACATTTAGAGGAATTTTAAAAAGTGAAAAGAGTTGTTTTTTTCACAATAATTTCTATATTAATAATTTCCATGCCTGCTCAATGCCTGGAAATGCCCTTTTCCGGAGAAAAGGATCCCAATTTCAACCTCTCACAAAAAGTGTTTAATGTTAAAAAAAGAAGATATTAACTGAATAATTGTCTTATGGAGTTTATTGCAATAGCCCTCTGTGACTTTAAATAACTTTCATGTCAAAACTTACATTCCCAAAAGATCTGTCCAGAGAGTTGATTTACTCCGTCAGATTTCTAAAATCCTAAATTAATCAGGAATGAGCATGGTCAGCTCTACCATAAGGACCCCTTATTCATGTGCTCATTACATGTAGTGCAACAAGACCATTAATGTCTGGAAGAAATATTAGAATCACCATGGTCACAACCAACTCCATCTGCCTGAATTTTGGTTCAAATCTGTTACATGTAATTAGGTTGAAGAGTCATAAAGCAACTGAGGAACAACTAAATTGCCACTTTGTATATCACTTGAATGAAGAAGACAAATTACATTTTTGTTTACTTCGCAAAACATGAACTCAGTCAGATTTTTGTCCAACGTCAATTCCATTAGAGTGCTGAAAAATCTGATAGAATGTTTGCTGTTATTGGGGATTTTCAAAAAACAATTTTCCATATTTTACAAATGTTTGTATTGAACTTTTATTTTTAGAGGCAAAAATATGTATGTTTTCAGTGTAACAGTATAACTTTAGTACGTCCCCTCGCCCCGACCTCGGGCGCGAACCAGGGACCCTCTGCACACATCAACAACGGTCGCCCACGAAGCATCGTTACCCATCGCTCCACAAAGGCCACGGCCCTTGCAGCGCAAGGGGAAACCCTACTTCAGGTCTCAGAGCAAGTGACGTAACCGATTGAAATGCTAATAGCGCGTACCCGCTAACTAGCTAGCCATTTCACATCCGTTACATCAGTATCTGTTGTCAACTCTGTCAGTGGCTTGTCAACTCAGTTGCTGATGGCCAACTCCCTCAAGATAGATTTGTCCGTCAACATTGTGAAAAAATATTGTAATCATTGTTCTGCAATGTATACTTAAACAATTTAAGTATTTGCTGTGTTAGACCTAAGGGATAATGTTTGCTTTATAAATTTGTTCTACGTTCTAAATCTAGATAACATGACAAAATGCTAACGGAATTAGCCCTGGAGCATTTAAAAGTGCTCTAAAAATTAAAAAAAGAAGTCTGGAGATATGTTTTACATATTTGAATAATCACATTTTAGAAGGAAACAATCAAAGCATTTTAACACTTGTTGGACAATAATTGTAAAAATTAAATGCCTTTAATGGTGGCTGACGGAGTTGACATGAATTCAGTTAGTTGCATTTTTTATTGAGGTTGTTCCTTCACATGGTGCGATAGCTGATACTTTGGTCCATAAAAAATAAAAAAATAAAAATAAAAATGTGGGGGGGGGGGACCTGCGAAACACCACTGATGTGATCACGTAAGTGTTCCCAAAATGTTTCTCTGTGATCACATGTGATCTTATGTGAAGTTAATGCAAAATCATGTGGTTTTTCAGTAAGGGTTCCCAGGAGGAGTATTAGTATTATTTAGTATTTAATAGTACTGAGTTAGCACATCAGTAGTGTTACTGTACCTTTGTATGAGACATCCACCAGGGATTCTGTGGTGCCCAGGAGGAGGGACCACACTTCATCCTCCAGAAGGGGACCTCCTCGAGTCTCCAACACCTCTGCTAGCGTCACAAATGTTCTGCTCATCCTGCTCACACACCTGGAAACTGAGTTAATTTATCATCAAATCACAGCCTACTTCGCCAAACGGTGATGATATAACAAAGGCGCATTCGCGAAAAAAGCACAATCGTTGCACAAATGTACCTAACCATAAACATCTTTTGCCTTTCTTAAAATCAATACACGGAAGTATATATTTTTAAACCTGCATATTTAGTTAAAAGAAATTCATGTTAGCAGGCAATATTAACTAGGAAAATTGTGCCACTTCTCTTGCGTTCATTGCATGCAGAGTCAGGGTATATGCAACAGTTTGGGCCGCCTGGCTTGTTGCAAAATAATTTTCCAGAAGTTTCCAGAATTATGACATAACATTGAAGGTTGTGCAATGTAACAGCAATATTTAGACTAACACAGAACCCAAACCAGCTGCGCACGTGCACCATCGAGCGCTATCGTGCATACATTTATTTTGTCCCCCCACACCAAACGCAATCTCGACACGTAGGTTAAAATATCAAAACAAACTCTGAACCAATGACATTCATTTGGGGACAGGTTGAAAAGCATTAAACATGTATGGCAATTTAGCTATTTAGCTTGCACTTGCTAGCTAATTTGTCCTATTTAGTTAGCTTGCTGTTGCTAGCTAATTTGTCTTGGGATATTGAGTTGTTATTTTACCTGAAATGCACAAGGTCCTCTACTCCGACAATTAATCCACACATAAAACGGCCAACCGAATAATTTCTAGTCATCTCTCCTCCTTCCAGGCTTTTTATTCTTTGACCTTATATTGTGATTGGCATCTACACTTTCATAGTATTACCTTGACAACCGGCAAAACATTCCGTCTTTCAATCACCCACATGGGTATAACCAATGAGGAGATGATACGTGGGTACCTGCTTCTATAAACCAATGAGGGGATGGGAGAGGCAGGACTTGCAGCGCGATCTGCGTCAGAAATAGGAATGACTTCTATTTTAGCCCTTGGCAACGCAGACGCTCGTTGGCGCGTGCGAGCAGTGTGGGTGCAATAATTGAATAACATGGATTTCTAAATTTATTTTGCAACGCTCGCGCATGCAACGTGTCCGGTCTGGTCAGCATGTTAGGGTTGCCACCAGTTTGATAAAATACGGAACGGTTCCTTATTTCACTGAAAGACTAAACGTTTTGTTATCGAAACGATAGTTTCCAGATTTGACCATATTAATGACCAAAGGCTCGTATTTCTGTGTTTATTATATTATAATTAAGTCTATGGTTTGATAGAGCGGTGGAAGGCAGCAGCAGGCTCGTAAACATTCATTCAAACTTTACTTCGTTTGCCAGCAGCTCTTAGCAATGCTTGATCACAGCGCTGTTTATGACTTCAAGCCTATCAACTCCAATTTTTACCTTTTTTTAAAACCTTTTTTTTACCTTTATTTAAGTCAGTTATTAAGAACAAATTCTTATTTTCTTTGATGGCCTAGGAACAGTGGGTTAACTGCCTTGTTCAGGGGCAGAACGACAGATTTTTACCTTGTCAGCTCAGGGGATTTTATCTTACAACCTTTCAGTTACTAGTCCAACGTTCTAACCACTAGGCTACCTGCCGCCCCACTATGCTTCCTACTAAAGTGCCTATTAGAACATCCAATAGTCAAAGGTATATGAAATACAAATGGTATAGAGAGAAATGGTCGACCAGTCATAATTCCTATACTAACTGCATCCTAATATTTCTTAACTGGAAATATTGAACCACCAGCTTTCATATGTTCTGAGCAAGGAAGTTAAACATTAGCTTTTAAACATGGAACATATTGCACTTTCACTTTTTTCTCCAACACTATGTTTTTCATTACTTAAACCAAATTGAGCATGTTTCATTATATATTTGAGACTAAATAGATTTTATTTATGTATTATATTAAGTTAAAATAAGTGTTCATTGTTCATTCAGTATTGTTGTAATTGTCAATATTACAAATACTGTATATACAGTTGAAGTTGGAAGTTTACATACACTTAGGTTGGAGTCATTAAAACCCATTTTTCAACCACTCCACAAATTTATTTTTTATCAAACTATAGTTTTGGCAAGTCGGTTAGGACATCTACTTTGTGCATGACAAAAGTAAGTTTTCCAACAATTGTTTACAGACAGATTATTTCACTTATAATTCACTGTATCACAATTCCAGTGGGTCAGAAGTTTACATACACTAAGTTGACTGGGCCTTTATACAGCTTGGAAAATTCCAGAAAATTATGTAATGGCTTTAGAATCTTCTGATAGGCTAATTGACAGTCATTTTAGTCAATTGGAGGTGTACCTGTGATGTATATCAAGACCTACCTTCAAACTCAGTGCCTCTTTGCTTGACATCATGAGAAAATCAAAAGAAATCAGCCAAGACCTCAGATAAAATTGTAGACCTCCACAAGTCTGGTTCATCCTTGGGAGCAATTTCCACACACCTGAAGGTACCACTTTCATCTGTACAAACAATAGTACGCAAGTATAAACACCATGGGACCACTCAGCCGTCAGACCGCTCAGGAAGGAGACACAATCTGTCTCCTAGAGTTAACGTACTTTGGCGAAAAGTGCAAATCAATCTCAGAACAACAGCAAAAGACCTTGTGAAGATGCTGGAGGAAACAGGTACAACAGTATCTATATCCACAGTAAAATGAGTACAATATCTACATAACCTGAAAGGCTGCTCAGCAAGGAAGAATCCATTGCTCCAAAACCGCCATAAAAAAGCCAGACTACGGTTTTTCACTGCACATGGGAACAAAGATTGTACTTTTTGGGGAAATGTCTTCTGGTCTGATGAACTGAACTGTTAGGCCATAATGACCATCGTTATGTTTGGAGGAAAAAGGGGGAGGCTTGCAAGCCAAAGAACACCATCCCAACCGTGAAGCACGGGGGTGGCAGCATCATGTTGTGGGGGTGCTTTGCTGCAGGAGGGACTGGTGCACTTCACAAAATAGATGGCATCATGAGGGAGGACAATTATGTGGATATATTGAAGCAACATCTCAAGACATCAGTCTGGAAGTTAAAGCTTGGTTGCAAATGGGACTTCCAAATGGACAATGACCCCAAGTATACTTCCAAAGTTGTGGCAAAATGGCTTAACCTCTAACGAGTCACCCTCCCGGTTCTGGGATCCTCCTCATCAAAAAAGCTGACTAGCATAGCCTAGCCTAGCGTCACAGGGATATCATATAATATAATTTCATGAAATCACAAGTCCAATACAGCAAATGAAAGATAAACATCTTGTGAATCCAGCCATCATTTCCGATTTTTAAAATGTTTTACAGCGAAAACACAATATGTATTTCTATTAGCTAACCACAATAGCCAAAGACCGCATATTTTCACTATGTGTCTACCGCATAGGTAGCTATCACAAAACCGACCAAATAAAGATATAATTAGTCACTAACCAAGAAACAACTTCATCAGATGACATTCTTATAACATGTTATACAATACACTCATATTTTGTTCGAAAATGTGCATATTTGAGGTATAAATCATAGTTTTACATTGCAGCTACCATCAAAAATATCACCAAAGCAGCCAGAATAATTAGAGAGCAACGTGAAATACCTAAATACTCATCATAAAACATTTATGAAAAATACATGGTGTACAGCAAATGAAAGATACACATCTTGTGAATCCAGCCAATATTTCAGATTTTTTAAATGTTTTACAGCGAAAACACAACATAGCCTTATATTAGCGTACCACAATAGTCTAACACACAACAGCATTTATTCAAATGATAGATAGCATTCGTAAAAACCAGCAAAAGATATCAAATTAATCACTAACCTTGACCAACTTCATCAGATGACAGTCTTATTGTCACGACTTCGACCGAGGCAGGCTCTCCTTCCCGTTCGGGTGGCGTTCGGCGGTCGTCGTCACCGGCCTATTAGCTGCCACCGATCCTTTTCTCCCCCTCCCTATGTGTTTATTGGGCGCACCTGTTTTGTATGAGGGTTAATTAGTTGGGCTTATTTAATCAGCCGGCATACACGTTTCTTTGTGCGGGATTGTTTGTTTGTAAGTGGTGGTGTTTGTTTCGTGCATCGTGTTTGCTGTACTGTTTTCGTATTCCCCGTGTCTGGGGTTGTTTAAGTGGTCACCCAGTGTGTTAGTTGGGTGGCCTAGTTTTCTACATGTTCTTTAAAGAACATTTGGTCATTGCACCTGCTGTTGCCTGCGCTTGACTTCCACTCCGACACCCAGGCCTTACAGAATCCCGCACCACAAATATGGAGTCAGCAGGAGCAGCGGCCAACCCTCTCCCATCGATGGAGGAACAGGTGTTCCATCACACCACGGTTATCCACCGTATTGGATCAGCGATGGAGTCAATAATGGAACGTATGGATCGATGGGAGAGGAGTGGTTTCCTCTCTCCACCTTCGGCTCCTCCAGCCCAGGACTCTCCATCCCTCGGCTCCAGCGCTCTCCATCTGACACTCCCGAGGGATTATGATGGATCGGCGGCGGGGTGCCAGGGGTTCCTACTCCAACTGGAGCTGTACCTTGCCACCGTAAGACCCACTCCCTCGGGAGCGGAGAGGGTGAGTGTCCTCGTCTCCTGCCTCACGGGTCGTGCTCTGGAGTGGGCAAACGCAGTCTGGAATGGCCCAGACTCAGCGAAGGAGCACTACCCAGAGTTCACCCGCCGTTTTCGGGCCGTATTTGACCATCCTCCAGAGGGCCGAGCGGCGGGAGAACGACTGTTCCACCTTAGGCAGGAGAAGAGGAGCGCCCAGGATTACGCGCTGGAGTTCCGGACCCTGGCTGCAGGATCTGGGTGGAACGACAGGGCCCTTATTGATCACTACCGGTGTAGTCTCCGGGAGGACGTCCGCAGGGAGCTAGCATGTCGGGACACCGCTCTTTCCCTGGATGAGCTGATTGACATGTCTATCCGTCTGGACAATCTGCTGGCTGCCCGCGGGCGTTCTGAGAGGGTCCTGTACGTTCCACCACCCAGCCCCTCCGCTCCTATTCCGATGGAGGTGGGAGGGGCTGGGCAGAGGGGTACCGGAGGAGGAGGCTCTCCCTGCACCAGCTGTGGTCGGAGAGGACACACGGCCGATCGGTGCTGGGGGGGTCCGTCTGGGAGTCGAGATGGCAGGCGGAACACTTCTCGATCACCCCAGGTGAGTCCGCACCAAACTCACCCAGAACCCCCCGTTAGTCACATGTTTGTCTTGATTTTTTTCCTTAAATTTTTCCCCTCTTCCCAGCATAGGGCGCTAGTCGATTCAGGCGCAGCTGGGAACTTTATGGATCGCGGACTCGCTTTTAGGTTACGGGTTCCGCTTGTGCCGATAGATTCTCCCTTTCCCGTGCACTCCCTAGATAGCCGGCCATTAGGGTCAGGGGTGGTCAGGGAGACCACGGTTCCCCTGGACATGGTGACGCAGGGGAATCATAAGGAGCGTATTAGCTTTTATATTATTGATTCGCCTGCGTTTCCGGTGGTACTAGGGATTCCCTGGCTGGCCCGGCACAATCCTAAAATTTCGTGGAAACAGGGGGTTCTCCAGGGGTGGTCAAAGGAGTGTTCTGGAAGGTGTTTGGGAGTTTCCATCGGTGCCACGTCGGTGGAGAGTCCAGACCAGGGTTCCACGGTGCGCATTCCCCCCGAGTATGCCGTTTTGGCAATCGCTTTCAGTAAAAGGAAAGCGACTAAATTACCACCTTATCGACCGGGAAGGGATTGTGCGATAGATCTCCAGGTAGACGCTGCGCTTCCCAAGAGTCACGTGTACCCATTATCCCAAGAGGAGACGGTGGCTATGGAGACATATGTCACTGAGTCTCTGGGACAGGGGTACATTCGGTCCTCCATCTCACCCGCCTCCTCGAGTTTCTTTTTTGTGAAGAAAAAGGAGGGAGGTTTGCGTCCGTGTATTGATTATAGAGGTCTAAATGCCATCACAGTGGGGTTTAGTTACCCACTACCTCTCATTGCTACGGCAATGGAATCATTTCACGGAGCGCAGTTCTTCACAAAATTGGATCTCAGGAGCGCGTATAGTCTGGTGCGTATTCGGAAGGGAGACGAGTGGAAAACCGCATTTAGTACCACATCGGGCCATTATGAGTACTGCGTCATGCCGTATGGGTTAAAGAATGCTCCAGCCGTTTTCCAATCCTTTGTAGACGATATTCTCAGGGACCTGCACGGGCAGGGAGTGGTTGTTTATATCGATGACATTCTGATCTACTCAGCCACTTACGCCGCGCATGTGTCTCTGGTACGCAAGGTGCTTGGTAGACTACTGGAGCATGACCTATATGTCAAGGCTGAGAAGTGTGTGTTCTCCAAACGAGCCGTCTCTTTTCTGGGTTATCGCATTTCCACCTCGGGCGTGGTGGTAGGGAGTGACCGCATTAAGGCCGTGCGTAATTGGCCGACTCCGACCACGGTAAAAGAAGTGCAGCGGTTTTTGGGTTTTGCCAACTACTACCGGAGGTTTATCCGGGGTTTTGGCCAGGTGGCAGCTCCTATTACCTCACTGCTTAAGGGGGGTCCGGTGCGTTTGCAGTGGTCAGCAAAAGCGGACGGAGCTTTCAACAGGTTGAAGGCGCTGTTCACGGATGCGCCCGTGTTGGCACATCCGGATCCCTCTCTAGCATTCATAGTGGAGGTGGACGCGTCCGAGGCTGGGGTAGGTGCCGTGCTATCACAGCGCTCTGGTACGCCACCAAAACTCCACCCCTGTGCTTTCTTCTCGAAGAAGCTCAGCCCAGCGGAGCGTAACTATGATGTGGGGGACCGGGAGTTGTTAGCAGTGGTCAGTGCCCTGAAGGTGTGGAGACACTGGCTTGAGGGGGCTAAGCACCCTTTTCTCATCTGGACCGACCACCAGAATCTGGAGTATATTCGGGCAGCCAGGAGACTGAATCCACGTCAAGCAAGGTGGGCCATGTTCTTTACCCGATTCCAGTTTACCTTAACGTATAGACCGGGCTCCCAGAACGTAAAGGCGGATGCACTGTCCCGTTTTTACGACTCGGACGATCGGCCCTCCGAACCCACTCCCATCCTTCCCGCCTCTAGGCTGATAGCACCAGTGGTGTGGGAAGTGGACTCGGACATCGAGCGGGCGTTACGGGCGGAACCCGCTCCTCCTCAGTGTCCGGTGGGGCGGAAATACGTGCCGCTTGGTGTCCGGGACAAATTGATTCGGTGGGCTCATGTTCTACCTTCCTCGGGTCACCCTGGGGTGAAGAGGACAGTGGGGAGCCTTCGGGGAAGGTATTGGTGGCCTACCTTGGCGAGAGACGTTAGGGTTTATGTTTCCTCCTGTTCGGTATGCGCCCAGAGTAAGGCTCCTAGGCACCTTCCTAGAGGGAAGTTACAACCCCTCCCCGTTCCACAACGACCTTGGTCGCACCTGTCCGTAGATTTTCTGACCGATCTTCCCCTGTCTCAGGGGAATACTACGGTACTGGTGATTGTGGATCGGTTCTCGAAGTCCTGTCGTCTCCTCCCGTTGCCCGGTATGCCTACAGCCCTACAGACTGCGGAGGCATTATTCACCCACGTCTTCCGGCACTACGGGGTGCCGGAGGACATTGTTTCTGATCGGGGTCCCCAATTCACGTCCCGAGTATGGAGGGCGTTTATGGAGCGGTTGGGGGTCTCGGTCAGCCTTACCTCCGGTTATCACCCTGAGAGTAATGGGCAGGTGGAGAGAGTGAACCAGGAGGTGGGTAGGTTTCTGCGGTCGTATTGTCAGGACCGGCCAGGGGAGTGGGCGAGATACATTCCCTGGGCCGAAATGGCCCAGAACTCACTACGCCACTCCTCTACTAACATGTCCCCCTTTCAGTGTGTATTGGGGTACCAGCCGGTCCTGGCACCATGGCATCCGAGCCAGACCGAGGCTCCTGCGGTGGAGGAATGGGTGCAGCGCTCCAAGGAGACATGGAGAGCCGTCCAGGAATCACTCCAACAAGCTAGTGGACGGCAGAAGAGGAGTGCTGACCGCCACCGCAGTGAGGCCCCCGTGTTTGTACCGGGGGACAGGGTCTGGCTCTCGACCCGAAACCTGCCCCTCCGCTTGCCCTGCCGGAAGCTGGGTCCGCAGTGTGTAGGGCCCTTCAAAGTCCTGAGGAGAATAAACGAGGTGTGTTATCGATTACAACTCCCTTCCTATTATCGTATTAACCCCTCGTTTCATGTGTCTCTCCTCAGGCCGGTGGTAGCTGGTCCCCTGCAGGACGGTGAGGTACCGGAGGTCCCTCCTCCCCCTCTGGACATCGAGGGGTCCCCGGCGTACACTATACGGGCCATTCTGGACTCGAGACGCCGGGTGAGGGGCCTGCAGTACCTCGTGGACTGGGAGGGGTACGGTCCGGAGGAGAGGTGCTGGGTACCGGTGGGGGACATTTTGGATCGGTCTATGTTGAGGGATTTCCATCGCCTCCATCCGGATCGCCCTGCACCTCGTCCTCCGGGTCGACCTCGAGGCCGGTGTCGGCGCGCTGCGGGAGCCGCGCGTCAGAGGGGGGGTACTGTCACGACTTCGACCGAGGCAGGCTCTCCTTCCCGTTCGGGTGGCGTTCGGCGGTCGTCGTCACCGGCCTATTAGCTGCCACTGATCCTTTTCTCCCCCTCCCTATGTGTTTATTGGGCGCACCTGTTTTGTATGAGGGTTAATTAGTTGGGCTTATTTAATCAGCCGGCATACACGTTTCTTTGTGCGGGATTGTTTGTTTGTAAGTGGTGGTGTTTGTTTCGTGCATCGTGTTTGCTGTACTGTTTTCGTATTCCCCGTGTCTGGGGTTGTTTAAGTGGTCACCCAGTGTGTTAGTTGGGTGGCCTAGTTTTCTACATGTTCATTAAAGAACATTTGGTCATTGCACCTGCTGTTGCCTGCGCTTGACTTCCACTCCGACACCCAGGCCTTACACTTATAACATCAGGTTATACAACACACATATGTTTTGTTCGAAAATGTGCATATTTAGAGCTGCAAACCGTGGTTATACACTGTGAATACGTAGCATCGATTCACCAGAATGTCCGGAGCTATCTTGGACACTCACCTAATCTGACCAAATAACTCATCATAAACTTTACATAAAAATACTTGTGGTATGGCAAATGAAAGATACACTGGTTCTTAATGCAACCGCTGTGTTAGATTTTTTAAAATAACTTTACCATAACAAATAGCTTGCGTTATTGTGAGACAGCGCCCGCCCAAAACGGCAGAGAATAGAAATAACATTTTCCACAGAAATACGAAATAACAACATAAATTGTTCTTACTTTTGCTGAGCTTCCATCAGAATCTTGTACAAGGAGTCCTACGTCGAGGATAAATCGTTGTTTGGTTTTAGAATGTCCTTTTCTCCTGTCGAATTCGCTCTACAAGGCTAGCCAAGGTTGATGACGTTCCCAGTTTCTCTCGACGAAAAGAATGGAAAACTCCAAAAGACCCAATAAACGTTGAATAAACTGATAGAACTCGGTTGAAAAAACCTGCTTTACGATGTTATGCATGCATCAAATAAAATCAGAGCCGGAGATATTAGCCGTGTATACCGAACGCTTATCATAAGACAATATGGAGGTGCTTCCTGCGCCTAGGTAGAGAAAGGAAATTCTGGACACGTCATTCCAAGAGCTCTTGTTCGACCTCAGATCAAGCTAGACACCCCATTTCACCTTTCACTGCCTGTTGACATCTAGTGGAAGGCGTATGAAGTGCATGTATATCGATAAATATTAGGCAATTGAATAGGCAGGTCCTGGAACAGAGCATAGTTTTCAGATTTTTCACTTCCTGTCTGGAAGTTTGCTGCAAAATTAGTTCTGTTTTACTCACAGATATAATTCAAACAGTTTTAGAAACTTGAGAGTGTTTTCTAAACAATAGTAATAATAATATGCATATTGTACGATCTAGAATAGAGTACGTTTAATTTGGGCACGATTTTTTCCAAAGTGGAAACAGCACCACCCTATTGACAAGAAGTAAAAGGACCACAAAGTCAAGGTATTGGAGTGGCCATCACAAATCACTGACCTCAATCCCATAGAAAATTTGTGGGAAGAACTGAAAAAACATGTGTGAGCAAGGAGGTCCACAAACCTGATTCAGTTACACCAGCTCTGTCAGGAGGAATGGACCAGAATTCACCCAACTTATTCTGGGAAGCTTGTGGAAGGCTACCCGAAACGTTTGACCTAAGTTAAACAATTTAAAGGCAATGCTACCAAATACTAATTGAGTGTATGTAATCTTCTGACCCATTGGGAATGTGAGTAAATAAATAAATCTGAAATAAATAATTCTCTCTACTATTATTCTGACATTTCACATTCTTAAAATAAAGTGGTGATCCTAACTGATCTAAGACAGAGAATTTTTACTAGGACTAAATGTCAGGGATTGTGAAAAACTGAGTTTAAATGTATTTGGATAAGGTGTATGTAAATGTCCGACTTCAACTGTATATAAAAATCGTCAGATTAATCGGTATCGGCTTTTTTTTGGTTTCGGTATCGGCGTTGAAAAATCATAATCGGCCGACCTCTAATTATGACCCCTCTATGTTCTCCATTTTTCAACCCCCACAAGTGTCTTGGGACTCGTCTGAAGTCGGTACAGCCCATCTTCCAACTTCTGTCTGTAGCATCTGAACAGTTTGGGCTACACAATAATAAGACCATTCTGTGGAAAGGTGCGACTCTTACAAACTTGTACATGTTGTTTGTTCTAGGACGCTCACAGGCCTCATGACTTGTATTAAGATCCCCCGGTACCAGTTGAAAAAATATATGGAAGTACACAGACCAGTCAAAAGTTTGGACACACCTACTCATTCAAGGGATTTTCTTCATTTTTACTATATTCTACATTGTAAAATAATAGTGAAGCTATCAAAACTCTGAAATAACACAGTAGTAACCAAAATATTGTTAGTCAAATTCTTCAAAGTAGCCTCCCTTTGCCTTGATGAGAGCTTCAGGAGGTTTCTACACATTTCCCACTCTCTGCACTGCATCCACTCCGGATGCACACCACACACCCTCTCTTCCACCATTTTCTGTCTGTGTGTCAAACATTGTAATAGCTCCTCAGTTGGTCAAGATGGTCAACCCTGCCCATTCTCTTGTTGTAATCCATTACAAGCTCTGGATCAGATATACTGTGCATTCCTACCACTTTTAAAAACAACTCCAAAACCCCTGCCACTGTCACTTTAGGCCCAGGTTGTGTGGTACAAGGGTAAATGGTGGGACTTGGGGCATACACACTCCATGGAAATGTAGGCTTCTAACTGCAATCTGCAATGTGATTGCATCTACTGATAGGAGACATTTCTTTTTAATAAGATGTATGGATTGAAAACTACAGGATATTTTAAGAAGAGGCGATTGGTGATTATGGTTCAAGTAGTTAACATCCCTGTGACATAATTTTCCAAAGTGACGCCCCAGTCCATCGCTTAGGCCCATGTTGGCCGTTTGAAACATTTGTGGCAACTTTGTCACATGTGTAGAATTCTGAGGGTGCTAAAGTAAACAAGCAAACAAATAGCAGACACCACTGAAGCGAACAGCGGGATAATCAGAATTCTGAAGTTCAGCACCACAAGGCAGTGGACAGCAACCTCTCAGGTGCAGAAGCCCACTCATTTCTAGAAAACCCTTAAAGATAAATCGGAAAATCTCTAATCAGGAAGTAAGAACCCTATCAGCCAGGAAGGGGAAGGCTCCACCAATAAACTTTGTAGAATAGTAGCACATGTCATAGAATAGTAGATTAGAGAATAGGATAGGACTACTTTGTATACAGTACTACTTACTGTATCCAAAATAAACACTGTACATTACACACTCAACATAATACATACATTACCCATGTCATACATATTGTACATGTCTCGTACAACCACATACATAATGCATATTGCACACTGCCTTTACACATTATGCCAGTGGTGTATTAACACAGCTCAACTACGCTGTTTAGGTATTTGATAGACATGGGAATAAAGGAGTGCTTATGCATGTTCAGCATACACACATTTGGGACCCTATAGCGTCTGCCTGAGGGGAGAAGCTGATACTCGGAGTGAAGTACATGGAAGCGGTTGAAATCATTTCTGAGCTTGTCTGATAAGTGTCTGTTCAAAAATGGTCTGCAGGGAGGGATGTTGCCTAAACAAAAACTTAACACAAATAGACCTCTGCAGTGTTTCTTTGAATCTACACCACAACACAATCAGACAATCAGTGGCTTCCAGTCATTTACAGTAGGCTTGGTGATGTATCCCTTTAAATGTGCCACATGCCAACAATCCCGCATATCATGACAACCAATGACATAAAGCAATAGCTGCCATGTGAACTTCAATGTACTGTCGTGGTCTGACACTATCTGTACCTCTTGTCATGTGAATAACAAAGACATACTTTGAATTATATTTTAAATATTTGTGTCAGACATTGAGAGGGATATCTAATATAGAGAGTGAGTCTGGGAACTGTGTGTGTGTGTGTGTGTGTGTGTGTGTGTGTGTGTGTGTGTGTGTGTGTGTGTGTGTGTGTGTGTGTGTGTGTGTGTGTGTGTGTGTGTGTGTGTGTGTGTGTGTGTGTGTGTGTGTGTGTTGGAGAGCGTTTGCCCAAGATGTGTTTACAAATCACTGTCAGACTCAAACAGAAATGTACTTTTGGGCATACTTTCTACACTTTAGGCTGAGTATCTACCAAAGGACAACCTACAAAGGCAAAGACTGGAAGTAAGTATGCAGTTGTTGAGTAGCCTATATAAGCCCACAAACTTTAAGCCTACCTTTTTGTATTTTGTTTGGCATGAAGCCAACATGGATATGGCAATATACTATATGGTCTATAATGTTTAGGCCTACCTGTATCAACAACAAAAAGAGATACAGTGGGTTTACAACAGGATACAGAACAGCCCTTAACTATCCAATTATCACATTTTATTAGCAGGTGATTTTCTAAATTACACTTCCCGGTTTAAAAAGATAGAAAGAAGAACATTCTGTTCACGTGGGTTTCATTTTACCTGGTCACAATCGATATGTGAAGAACTCGAACCTTCAGTAATATCCTTAGCGTTGTCAACACTGCTCCAATATAATCCTCGTGATCATTGCATGTAGTTTTGTCGTCCTCTCTGTAACTAGGAGCTACAGTCCATCAAGCAACGCAAGACTGTAACCAAACTGTACTCCATGCCAGTGGCTCAACACAAAACAGCCGAATCCATTTCTTCCATAACCAGATCCTTGAAATGTTACGGTGTTTCAAAACGTTTTGTTTCTTCCTGTAAATTGCCACTATTATTAGCCCGCCCTGGCACTAAGAAGTCAATTGGATTACACACGAGCAGTTTGACAGGCATCAGGTCAGAGGCGCAACCGCCAATAGCGAGCAGGGAAGATCTGTGTTCACAGTCCCCATTTACTTAATTCCTCTGACCTCCAGAACCAGCGCTAGAAAATACAAGACCTTTTCCATCAAAGCTGCAAGACAGTAGTAGCTGTAGCACTAGTAACCTAATGGCTTTTAATAGGCACTTACTCCGTTGGCCAAAGCCTATGAGGAAATGAATGGGGGTTTTGTAGTTTTTTTTGTATAAATGCCGAGGTCTGTGGTAAACACAGGCTTAGGAGATCTTATACGTTTTGTTCAATGAGATAACCTTATGTGAATTTTGAAAAGTGTATGTAATCAAAACAAGTACATAAAGACTTCATAATTCATAAAGGTCATGTTAACTGACTGATATTGTTCAAACAAAACCACAAGACGGAGGTGTACGGGCATCATTGCTCTAAACTACACTGAACAAAAATATGAATGCAACATGTAAAGCGTTTGTCCCATGTTTCATTATCTGAAAACAAAAAAAAATCCAGACATGTTAAAACTTCTTTGGGAGGTTAAAAATACAAAATACAAAAATTCAAAAGACAAAAATTGTAATATTAAACACTCATGAAAATACAAGTGTCATACATCGTTTAAAAGCTTAACTTCTTGTTAATCCAGCCACTTTGTCAGATTTCAAAATGGGTGGATATTGGATATTCAGCTAGCGGGATATACGCTGCACCGGCAAGATAGAACAGCACACTATCTTAGACGAGGGGGGGGCGGTCTGTGCATATTTGTAAACAACAGCCGGTGCACGAAATCTAAGGAAGTCTCCAGATTTTGCTCGCCTGAAGTAGAGTATATTGTGATAAATTGCAGGCCACACTACTTGCTTAGAGAGTTTTCAGCTATACTTTTCGTGGCTGTTTATTTACCACCACAGACCGATGCTTGCACTAAGAACGCACTCAGTCAGCTGTATAAGGAAATAAGCAAACAGGAAACCACTCACCCAGAGGCGGCGCTCCTAGTGGCCGGAGACTTTAATGTAGGGAAACTTAAATCAGTTCTGCCAAATTTCTATCAACATGTTAAATGTGCAACCAGAGGGAAAACAATTATAGATCACCTGTACTCCACACACAGAGATGCGTACAAAGCTCTCAATTTGGTAAATCTGACCACAACTCTATCCTCCTGATTCCTGCTTACAAGCAAAAATTATAGCAGGAAGCACCAGTGACTCAGTCTATAAAAAAGTGTTCAGACGAAGCAGATGCTAAACTACAGGACTGTTTTGCTATCACAGACTGGAACATGTTCCGGGATTCTTCTGATGGCATTGAGGAGTACACCACATCAGTCACTGGCTTTATCAATAAGTGCATCAAGGACGTCGTCCCCACAGTGACTGTATGTACATACCCCAACCAGAAGCCATGGATTACAGGCAACATTCGCACTGAGCTAAAGGGTAGAGACTGGGTAGTTTGACTGTTTTAAAACAACTTGTTTTAATGAATGATGTAAGTAGACATATTGTGTGTGTGTATATGGAGGGCCCGAAAAACATTTTTTGTAGTTGTTGAAATAAACTAATAATAGGCTAAATAGAAGAATCAAAAACTCTTATTGGGAATATAATAAAATCTGTATTATCCATTTAGCATGGTACCCAAACTGAGACAATACATAGCCCACACTTACAGTGTCCCTATAGGGTTGATTGTTAGGTTATTTTTAAACCATTTGTTTTTAGTAATATATCAGGATGTCACGTATACTCCCTTTCCGGCCTCTAGGTCATCAGGCTGCTGATTATCCTGCACACCTGTCACCATCGTCCAGCACACCAGTGCCTCATGACACTCACCTGGACTCCATCACCTCCTTGATTATCTTCCCTATATCCGTCACTCCCCTTGGTTCTTGCCTCAAGAGTTATTGACTCTGTTTCATGTCAGTGCGTTGTTTGTGTTTCGTGTTTATTGTTTTGTTTATATATTAAAACACTCACTCCCTGTACTTGCTTCCCGACTCTCAGCGCACTCGTTACACAGGAGATGCAATTTCCGGGTACCCTTAGGCCTAATGTTATAGAATTTGTATTATAGACTACCATAGAATTCCTTTGTTTTGCCTGAATTAGCAGACTTAAATATAGAACATTAGCCAATATACTGTATCACTTTGCGTTTTAACCCCTGTCAGTCTGACTTCTGACTCCCTGTCGTTGTGTACTACTGGCACAACTCATTGGTCTGTAGATATTAACTCATGTTCAGGCACTTGACGTCATTTCCGGTCACAACTTGTAGACTTGTTTACGTGCTGCTGCGCAGTTTGTTGCCAACCTTTTTTTGCTTTACCGTTATATATTTGGATTTTTTCCCTCGCTCAACTTTTTTCATTCAACTTTTTCACCCCGGACACTTTATCTGGACGTGGTTCGTCAGGACCTCCACCAGCCGAAGCTAAGAAGTAACATTAACATTATGCCTTCTAATTGCAGTCACTGTACTCATAATATAGAGGAGAACAATTGCCTTATGGCGAGGATAGTTGTGCTGCAAGCCCAGCTTCAGATGCAATCTTTAGGCAAGGGTAATAAGTGTAGGAAAGGATGAAACAGCGCCTGTGCCACCAATAAGTACAGATAGTCGTATAAATCCCCTCGCACAGTCGCCGCAGCCTGACAATTTTCTCATGGCTTCTGGAAGGAAATGCTGTAGGAATGCTCAACCGGTGTCGCTCATTCAACCGACAGAAACTTTCAACTGGTTCTCCCCATTAACAATCGGAGTCAGAGACCGAGCCTTCTCTGGTCTCTCCTCCTCCCGTTAAGGGGTCTGATGCGCCGAAGCCTCCCACCATTATCTCTGATAAATTGAAAATTCTAGTCATTGGCGACTCCATTACACACAGTATTAGACTTTAAAATAATCATCCAGCAATCATACAATGTTTACCAGGGGGCAGGGCTACCGACGTTAAGGCTAATCTGAAGATGGTGCTGGCTAAAGCTAAAACTGGCGAGTGTAGAGAGTATAGGGATATAGTTATCCACGTCGGCACCAACGATGTCAGGATGAAACAGTCAGAGGTCACCAACTGCAACATTGCTTCAGCATGTAAATCAGCTAGAAAAATGTGTCGGCCTTGAGTAATTGTCTCTTGCCCCCTCCCAGTTAAGGGGAGTGATGAGCTCTAAAGCAGTCTCACAACTCAATCGCTGGCTGAAAACTGTTTTCTACCCCTCCCAAAAGATAGAATTTGTAGATATTTGGCCATCTTTCTGGGACTCACCCACAAACAGGAACAAGCCTGGCCTGCTGAGGAGTGACGGACTCCATCCTAGCTGGAGGGTTGCTCTCATCTTATCTACGAACATAGACAGGGCTCTAACTCCTTAATATCCTGACCTAGTGAGATATACATGGAGGAGGTTTAATATCCTGACCTAGTGACATATACATGGCGGAGGTTTAATCAAGCTAGTCATCTTGGCTTCTTACTTATGTCATTCTCGTTGGCACCAAAAGTTTACAAAGTGTTGATATTTGATAGAATATGGTCGGACCATCAGATACTTGGCATAAACATTTCTCTTACTGAATTTCCACATGGGCGAGGATATTGGAAATTTAATCAAAGCCTATTGGATGTTTTTTTAAATAGGAAAGTCGATAACATATTTTTTCCGACATAACATACTGTAGGTCCACTTATTGTATGGGACACTTTTAAAGAGGCCAAGCAACTCAGTACTCATCTCTAAAACAAAGCAATTTAGTTCAAAAGAGTCCATATTAACAAAGTAAATTGAAGGTCTAACAGAACAGATAGATTGCAATAAAAACTGTACCATAGAGGCTCAGAATAAGTTATAGGAAAAACTAAAAGAAATGGATGAACTTATTCAAAGATCAAGTGTAATATATTATAATAATAAAGCAAACTGGATGGAATATGGGGAAAAATGCACCAAATTATTTTTTTATCTTCAACATAGAAATGATACCAACATTTTTTTACTGAAACTTGTTACAAATGGAGTCACCCATGATTCACAAAATTATATTTTGAAAGAGGAAGTAAAGTACTTACTTCCTCTTTCATGTGTTTTTGTTTCAGTCTCCTCCATCTCCTCTAACCAAAGCTAATTGTGTTGATTCTTTTCATATTAATCATGTAAAATTAACAGCCGTACAGAAAGACTCATGTGAAGGTGAAATTACAGAGTAGGAACTTCTTGATACAATTAAAGCCTTTAAGTCTGGGAAAACTCCTGGGCTGGATGACACACCAGTTGAGGTATAACATACCTTTTTTATTTTGTTTATATATACTCAGAGGACCATTATTTGCATGTTTTAACCACTCCGATGTAAATGGTAGATTATCAGACACTAAACAAGAAGGTCTGAATTCATTATTACTGAAACAGGATACAAGTGGGGAATATAAAGATCCAGTCCATTTACACAATTGGAGGCCCCTTACACTTCAGTGTTGTGATGCAAAAATTCTAGCAAAATGCATAGCGCACAGAATTAAAAAAGGTATTGTCGGACATTATTCATTCTTATCAGACATGTTTTTTACATTGGTGATAATATAAGACAAGTACTGGAAACAATATAACACTATGAAACATCTGGGATAGAAGGCCTGGTTTTCATAGCTGACTTTGAATAATCTTTTGATAAAGTATGACTGGAGTTTATGTATAAATGCCTGGAACATTTCAAATCTGGAGAATCTGTTATAAAATTGTTTAAAATCATGTATAGTAATCCTAGGTGTAAAATAGTAAATAATGGCTGCTTCTCAAAGTTTTAAACTGTCTAGAGGAGTAAAACCAGGTTGTCCACTATTGGCATATCTATTTATTATGGCCATCAAAATGTTAGCTATTAAAATCTGATCCAACAACAATATCAAGGGATTAGAAACACAAAGTTTAAAACAAAGGTGTCATTTTATGTTGATGATTAATGTTTTCTTTTAAATCCACAACTTGGATTCTCCACAGCCTCATAGAGGATCTAGATAATTTTAGAATTAGAATCACTCCACAGTCTCATAGAGGATCTAGATCATTTTAGAATTAGAATCCCTCCACAGCCTCATAGAGGCTCTAGATCATTTTAGAATTAGAATCCCTCCACAGCCTCATAGAGGATCTAGATGATTTTAGAATTAGAATCCCTCCACCGCCTCCTAGAGAATCTAGATCATTTTAGAATTAGAATCCCTCCACAGCCTCCTAGAGGATCTAGATCATTCTAGAATTAGAATCCCTCCACAGCCTCATAGAGGATCTAGATCATTTTAGAATTAGAATCCCTCCACAGCCTCCTAGAGGATCTAGATCATTTTAGAATTTAGAATCCCTCCACAGCCTCATAGAGGATCTAGATGATTTTAGAATTAGAATCCCTCCACAGCCTCATAGAGGATCTAGATCATTGTATTGCAACCTCTCTGGATTACAACCAAATTATGATCAGTGTTCTGTATTATGTGTAGGATCACTAAACAATACAGCTTTAACATTACCGTGCAGTTTACCAATAAAATGGTCTGACGGGGATGTGGACATACTTGTTATACATATCCTGAAAGAACTAAATGATCTCACTCTAATACATTTTATAGAAAGTTAACAAAAATAGATAAGATCTTGTTGCCATGGAAAGGTAAATACCTTTCTATTTGTCGAAAAATCACCCTGATTAACTCTTTAGTCAGTCATATCCCAGTTTACCCTGATTAACTCTTTAGTCATATTGTAACGGTAGTCCTCCTCCTCTTCATCCGAAGAGGAGGAGTAGTGATTGAACCAAGGCGCAGCGGGTTGTGAATACATAATTTATTTAAAGAAAACACGAAAACACGAACTTCACTAATAAACTAACAAAACAACAAACGGAGTAGACAGACCTGGACGACGAACTTACATTAACACGAAGAACGCACGAACAGGGAAAATAGACTACACAAAATGACGATGTACAAAAACAAACCGAACAGTCCCGTATGGTGCGACAAACACTGACACAGGAGACAACCACCCACAATGAACACTGTGAAACAACCTACCTAAATATGACTCTCAATTAGAGGAAAATGCCAAACACCTGCCTCTAATTAAGAGCCATACCAGGCAACCCTTAAACCAACATAGAAACAGAAAACATAGAATGCCCACCCAAACTCACATCCTGACCAACTAACACATACAACAAACTAACAGAAATAGGTCAGGAACGTGACACATATCCCAGTTTACCTATTTGCTTATGGTCTTGCCTACACCTAGCGAACAGTTTTTTGAAAATGATATGAGAAAATTCTATTTTATTTTATATGGCAAGCCAGACAAAATTAAACGGGTCTATTTATATAATGAAAATGTAACGTTCCTGACCTGTTTTATGTTGTTTTTGTATGTGTTTATGGTCAGGGCGTGTGTTTTGGGTGGGCAGTCTATGTTTTCTGTTTCTATGTTGGTTTTGGGTTGCCTGGTATGGCTCTTAATTAGAGGCAGGTGTTTTGCGTTCTCCTCTAATTAAGAGTCATATTTAGGTAGGGTGTTCTCACTGTTTGTTTGTGGGTGATTGTCTCCTGTGTCGTCGAATGTATGTACCATACGGGACTGTTTGGCTGTTCGTTTATTTTGATGTAGTCTGTTTCCTGTCCGTGAGTTTTACGTTAGTTATGTAAGTTCATGTTCAGGTTTTTCGTCTACGTCGTTTTTTTGTTTTGTAATTTTGAAAGTGTTTTGTTTTCGTGTTGCCGTCGTGTCAAATAAAAGATGGCTTATTTCCCGAATGCTGCGTATTGGTCCACTGATCATTCTCTCCTCTCCTCATCTGAGGAAGAGGAGAACGACAGCCCTTACAGAATCACCCACCACGCTAGGACCAAGCGGCAAGGGAAAGCTCAACGGAGTAAGGGACAGGAAAAGAAGGAGCAATGGACTTGGGACGATATATTGGACGGAAAAGGTTGCTACACATGGGAGGAGATCCTGGCTGGTAGGGATCGCCTCCCATGGGAACAGCTGGAGGCACTGAGGAGAGCAGAGGCTACCGGAGAGAGGAACCGGAGTTCTGAGGGAACGCGTCTGGCACGGAAGCCCAAAAAGCCCGTAAGTAACACCCAAAAATTTCTTGGGGGGGGGCTAAGAGGTAGTGGGCCATGGGCAGGTAGGAGACCTGCGCCCACTTCCCAGGCTTACCGTGGAGAGCGGGAGTACGGGCAGGCGCCGTGTTACGCAGTAGAGCGCACGGTGTCTCCTGTACGAGTGCATAGCCCAGTGCGGGTTATTCCACCTCCCCGCACTGGTAGGGCTAGATTGGGTATTGAGCCAGGTGTCATGAGGCCGGCTCAACGCGTCTGGTCTCCAGTGCGTCTCCTAGGGCCGGCATACATGGCACCTGCCTTACGCATGGTTTCCCCGGTTCGCCTACATAGGCCGGTGCGGGTTATTCCACCTCCCCGCACTGGTCGGGCAACCGGGAGTATTCAACCAGGTAAGGTTGGGCAGGCTCAATGCTCAAGAGTGCCAGTACGCCTCCACGGTCCGGTATTTCCGGCGCCACCTCCCCGCCCCAGCCTAGTACCTACAGTGTCTACACTACGCACTAGGCTACCAGTGCGTCTCCTGAGCCCTGTTCCTCCTCCACGCACTCTCCCTGTAGTGCGTGTATCTAGCCCGGTGCCTCCAGTTCCGGCACCACGCACTAAGCCTCCTGTGCGTCTCCAGAGCCCTGTACACACTGTATCTTCTCCCCCTACTAATCCTGATGTGCTTGTCCTCAGCCCGGTGTCACCAGTGCCGGTACCTCGCATCAGTTATAGAGTGGGCTTTGAGAGTACAGTGTGCCCTGTCCCTGCTCCCCGCACTAGTAGGAAGGTGCTTATCCTTAGCCCGGTGCCTCCAGTTCCGGCACCACGCACCAGGTCTACAGTGCGCCTTATCCGGCCAGAGCCATCCGTCTCCCCAGCGCCATCTGAGCCATCCGTCTCCCCAGCGCCATCTGAGCCATCCATCTCCCCAGCGCCGTCTGAGCCATCCGTCTCCCCAGCGCCGTCTGAGCCATCCGTCTCCCCAGCGCCGTCTGAGCCATCCGTCTCCCCAGCGCCGTCTGAGCCATCCGTCTGCCATGAGCCTGCAAAGCCGCCCGTCTGCCATGAGCCTGCAAAGCCGCCCGTCTGCCATGAGCCTGCAAAGCCGCCCGTCTGCCATGAGCCTACAGAGCCGTCCGCCAGACAGGAGCCGCCAGAGCCGCCCGCCAGACAGGATCTGCCAGAGCCGCCCGCCAGACAGGATCTGCCAGAGCCGCCCGCCAGACAGGATCTGCCAGAGCCGCCAACCAGACAGGATCTGCCAGAGCCGCCAACCAGACAGGATCTGCCAGAGCCGCCAGCGAGCCATGAGCAGCCAGAGCCGTCAGAGAGCCATGAGCGTCGAGAGCCGTCAGCCTGCCATGAGCGTCGAGAGCCGTCAGCCTGCCATGAGCGTCGAGAGCCGTCAGCCTGCCATGAGCGTCGAGAGCCGTCAGCCAGCCATGAGCGTCGAGAGCCGTCAGCCAGCCATGAGCGTCGAGAGCCGTTCAGTCAGGATCTGCCTGAGTATCTCAGCCGGGACCTGCCCCTTGTCCCGGTGCTGCCCCTTGTCCCGGTGCTGCCCCTTGTCCCGGTGCTGCCCCTTGTCCCGGTGCTGCCCCTTGTCCCGGTGCTGCCCCTTGTCCCGGTGCTGCCCCTTGTCCCGGTGCTGCCCCTTGTCCCGGTGCTGCCCCTTGTCCCGGTGCTGCCCCTTGTCCCGGTGCTGCCCCTTGTCCCGGTGCTGCCCCTTGTCCCGGTGCTGGCCGTTCATTTAGGGGATGTTAGTTTTAGGGTGGTCATTGGGAGGGGAAGACAGAAGCGGGGAGTGACTAGGGTGGTGTGGGGACAGCGTCCAGAGCCTGAGCCACCACCGTGGTCAACTGCCCACCCAGACCCTCCCCTGGACTTTGTGCTGGTGCGCCCGGTGTTCGCACCTTGAGGGGGGGGGGGTTCTGTAACGTTCCTGACCTGTTTTATGTTGTTTTTGTATGTGTTTATGGTCAGGGCGTGTGTTTTGGGTGGGCAGTCTATGTTTTCTGTTTCTATGTTGGTTTTGGGTTGCCTGGTATGGCTCTTAATTAGAGGCAGGTGTTTTGCGTTTTCCGCTAATTGAGAGTCATATTTAGGTAGGGTGTTCTCACTGTTTGTTTGTGGGTGATTGTCTCCTGTGTCGTCGAATGTATGTACCATACGGGACTGTTTGGCTGTTCGTTTATTTTGATGTAGTCTGTTTCCTGTCCGTGAGTTTTACGTTAGTTATGTAAGTTCATGTTCAGGTTTTTCGTCTACGTCGTTTTTTTGTTTTGTAATTTTGAAAGTGTTTTGTTTTCGTGTTGCCGTCGTGTCAAATAAAAGATGGCTTATTTCCCGAATGCTGCGTATTGGTCCACTGATCCTTCTCTCCTCTCCTCATCTGAGGAAGAGGAGAACGACAGCCCTTACAGAAAATGAATTCGGAGGGCAGAAATTATTCAATATTAAAGCATTAGACCTCTCACTAAAGGCTTCAGTCATACAAAAGTTAGTTAAATCCAAACTTGTTTTCTAGAAAATTAGTAAGACTGTCTCACCCCATGTTCAAGAAAGGCCTTTATCCCTTTATTCAGATTACAACCTCTCACTTTCAGTTATTTGAAAATTAAATTATCTCCCAAATATCGCTATTTTTAAAACAAGCCATAGAACTTAAAATGTTTCAATTTAAATTTCTATACAAAATTCTTGCAACCAATAGAATGTTATTTACATGGGGGATACAACCTTCTCAGCTCTGTGAAGAGGCAGAATCATTAGATCATTTGTTTTGTTACTGTCCATATGTAGTTTGTTTTTGGTCACAGGTCCAGGAATGGCTGAAGAATTTAAATATTTTTCTAGAGCTAACCCCACAGATAGTAATACTGGGTGATCTGAAAATTCATAGTCAATCGATCAATAATACTTTCATAAAAAAATAATATTTTCAATTTACAATCCATAGAAACTATGAGAATAGAAATGTTCAGAACTTTCGTGAAACATCACAGCAAAAATATATGACAAATATAAATCCAATATGGATGTTGTTAAGAGATAGATGGGAGAGTGTCACGGCCGTCGTCAGGAGGAGACCAAGGCGCAGCGTGATAAGCGTACATTCCTCTTTATTAAAAGAACACTGAACAAAACGAACAAAATAACAAAACAAACCGTGAAGCTAATATGGATAGTGCAGACAGGCAACTAAACATAGATCAAGAACCCACAAAACCAAAAGGCAAATGGCAACCTAAATATGATCCCCAATCAGAGACAACGATAAACAGCTGCATCTGATTGGGAACCAATTCAGACCACCATAGACATACATATGCCTAGACTTATCAACACCCCTAGACATACAAAAAAACCTGGACAATACAAAACAAGCATACCCACCCTCTTCACACCCTGACCTAACCAAAAGAAAAAAGAAAACAGAGATAACTAAGGTCAGGGCGTGACAGAGGGGTTGAATGGAGCTGAAGGTTGGGACTAATAACTAATAACAATAAGATACCTAATGTAAAACATACTGTGTCCTTATAACAACTAATATCAAGATTAGTAATGTAAAACATACTGTTCCTTATAATAACTACTAATAACAAGATAACTAATGTAAAACATACTGTGTCTGTAAAACGTATATAGGTTAATAATAATAACTTTTTAAAAGAGCACAGTTTGAAAGATATGGCAAATAGAAATCAATCAAATGTATTTATAAAGCCCTTCTTACATCAGCTGATGACACAAAGTCCTGTACAGAAACCCAGCCTAAAACCCCAAACAGCAAGCAAAGCATGTGTAGAAGCACGGCGGCTAGGAAAAAATCCCTAGAAAGGCCAGAACCTAGGAAGAAACCTAGAGAGGAACCAGGCTATGAGGGGTGGCCAGTCCTCCTCTGGCTGTGCCGGGTGGAGATTATAACAGAACATGGCCAAGATGTTCAAATGTTCATAGATGACCAGCAGGGTCAAATCACACCAGATGGAGATCAGATATAGATGGGAGGTTGAGGGTAGGGGAAGGACAGGAGTAAAAACAAACAAAATATAACTATTGTAAAATAGACTGTGTCCATAAAACGTACATTTTATGCATAAGCTGTAAATACAGGCCTAAGTGTTGTTGTTCACTAGTTTACTCCAATTGGGGGATGGGTGGTAGGGTTGGAGGGGAATAAAGGAAATATATATATATATATATATTTCCATGGTAACAAAATGTATCTATATATATAAAAAATATGTATGTATGTATGTATGTATGTATATATATATATATATATATATATATATATATATGTACAGTGGGGAGAACAAGTATTTGATACACTGACGATTTTGCAGGTTTTCCTACTCTACGAAGCATGTAGAGGTCTGTAATTTTTATCATAGGTACACTTCAACTGTGAGAGACTGAATCTAAAACAAAAATCCAGAAAATCACATTGTATGATTTTTAAGTAATTAATTTGCATTTTATTGCATGACATAAGTATTTGATCACCTACCAACCAGTAAGAATTTCGGCTCTCACAGACCTGTTAGTTTTTCTTTAAGAAGACCTCCTGTTCTCCACTCATTACATGTATTAACTGCACCTGTTTGAAATCGTTACCTGTATAAAAGACACCTGTCCACACACTCAATCAAACAGACTCCAACCTCTCCACAATGGCCAAGACCAGGGAGCTGTGTAAGGACATCAGGGATAAAATTGTAGACCTGCACAAGGCTGGGATGGGCTACAGTACAATAGGCAAGCAGCTTGGTGAGAAGGCAACAACTGTTGGCACAATTATTAGAAAATGTAAGAAGTTCAAGATGAAAGATTAAAGCTGACCTACCCCCTAAAAATACATCTTAAACAAGGTCATAAGATAGTAGGGAACAGTCAATAGACCAGAGAAAAACAATGGCTACATCAAGAGAGATAGATTCATTCTGTTACCATGGAAATAAAAAACAAGGGCTACATCAAGAGAGATACATTCTGTTACCATGGAAATAAAAAACAATGGCTACATCAAGAGAGATACATTCTGTTACCATGGAAATAAAAATGGCTACATCAAGAGAGATACATTCTGTTACCATGGAAATAAAAAACAATGGCTACATCAAGAGAGACAGATACATTCTGTTACAATGGAAATAAACAATGGCTACATCAAGAGAGATAGATACATTCTGTTACCATGGAAGTAAAACGGAACTAAATACAGAGCTTATAGAGGCGTCACTACAGACCCTGGTTCGTTCCCAGGCTGTATCATAACCAGTACAATAATGATCGGGAGTTCCATAGGGCGGCAACAAAATGGCTCAGTGTCGTCAGGGTTAGGGGAGGGTTTGGCCGGGGTTGGCCGTCATTGTAA